>NC_056744.1:906279070-906636570 GCF_019279795.1 Protopterus annectens | reverse complement strand
GTTCTGGTTGTTGGGGTTAGGAAAGGTTTGATACGATATAGGGAACCTATTTTTCTGTTAACTAACCTGATGTTGTTGTTAATGTGCTGGTCGAAGGAGAGATTATTGTCAATGGTTATTCCTAATAGTTTTGTAGTTGGATCAGGAGAGATGATAGTACCATTATTAGAGAAAATGGAGAAATTTAAGGGGGGAGACCGAGTGGTGGGGGTGAAGAGGAGAAGTTTTGTTTTTTTGGCATTTAATAGGAGAAACGCCTAGAGAACCAAGTTTCTACAGCATTAAAGGTAGTTTGGGTCAGTGAGATCAGCTCAGTAGAGGAAGGTGCTGAGCAGATGAGGGTAGAATCATCTGCGTATTGTATGCAGGTTGCTTGTGGGATTGAAGTCTGAAGATCATTGATAAAAGGAGAACAGGAGTGGACCAAGAATGGAGCCCTGAGGAACTCCGATGGAAATGGGTAATAGTGATGAGATATGGTTATCCCATATTACGGCTTGCTGTCTGTTGTTAAGATAAGATCTAAACCAATTAATGGCGACTTTGTCACAAGAGAGAGATTCAAGAATGTTTAGTAGGAGAGAGTGGTTGACCATGTCGAAAGCTTTAGAGAGATCAATGAAAAGAGCGGAAGAGAGTGTATTGTTGTTTCGATTTTTGTTGATAGTATCTACAAAGGAAAGAAGGGCAGTTGTGGTACTGTGGTGAGGTCTAAAGCCATGCTGACAGGTTGCAATTATATTGTGAAGAGAGAGGTAGTGAACGAGTTGCTGATGAATACATTTTTCCATGATTTTTGCAAGGGGTGAGAGAAGGGCAATTGGTCTAAAGTTGGAGAGGTCGAGGAGTTACCACCTTTATGAAGTGGGATTATGTAGGAGACTTTCCAGATGTCAGGGATAGTTCCCTCTTGGATAGTTCTGTTTATAAGTAAGGAAATAGGATAAGCAATTTCTTTGGCAGCTTTCTGAAGGAAGAGAGATGGGAGCTTGTCAGCAGAAGGGGTGCAAGGTTTCAGTTTGAGAATGAGTTTGTAGATGAAAGAAGTAGATATAGGTTTTAGAGAGAAGTTGTAGGAGGAGTTAGCTATATTAGATGGAATATTAGGGTTGTTGGTGTTCAGTTGTTTTGCTAGGGATTGGATAGTTTCAGAGAAAAAAGAGTTAAAATCATTAGCAGTCCGGAGAGGGGTTTCAGGGTCAGCATTAAGAGGGGAAGGAGTTTTTGCAGTTCCTGGGGAAAGTAGTCTGTTTACTGATGACCAGAATTGTTTGGCATTGTTATGATGGGTTTCTTGAAGTTTACAGTAGAAATGTTTCTTGTCAGAGATTATTGATTTCTTAGCCTGATTTCTGAGCTGGCAGAAATGAACTAAATCAGGGTTTTGTTTAAGGCATCTCCATTTTGTCCATGCTTTGTTTCTAGTATGAATAAGTTTTTTAGTGTTGTTGGTAAGCCATGGGGCTGTTTTGGTCTTTACTCTAATAGAACGTTCTGGAGCATGTCTATTCAGTATGGATAAGAAGGTAGAGTTAAAGACTGAGACTGCCTCCTGTAGGGGGAGTGATTTTAAGCAATTCCAATTACATGCTCTCAGTTCAGCTTGAAAATGTTCTAAGTTAAAATGTTTGGTAGAACGAATTAGCCTTGTATTTGGAAGGTTCGTACATTCTGACTTTTGTCTGGTAATGTAGGTTAGGGAGTGGTCGCTGATATCGTCTGGCATAGTACCTACTTTATACTTTTTGTTGTCTTTATTTGTGAGTATCCAGTCTAAGGTGCTCTCTTTCTTATTGGGCTTATTGACTCTTGTGGTTGAGGTAACAGTTTGGGAAAAACCATGTAGGTTAATATGAGACGAGGGATTATCAGCATTGATTGTGTTCCAATCAATGTTAACATCGCCTAGAATTATGGTTTCTTGGGGGTAGGTAGAAGAAACCCAACTAAGAAAGTCTTCTAATATTGGAATGTTATTACCTGGGGGAAGATACAAGCAAATAATGTAAATTGCTTTTTTGGAATTCAGTTGTAGTTTAGTAGTGATGACTTCTATTTTGCTATCTTGGTTTGGATATGTTGGTTGAGTGGAGATGTTAAGTTGATTTTTGAAGAGTATTGCTACTCCACCACCCTTACGTTTTAAGCGGTCTTGTCTTACTATGTTATAACCTTGGGGTATAATCTCTGAGTCCTTTGTGCCTGGGTTTAGCCAGGTTTCAGACAGGCAGAGAATATCAAAGGAGTGGATATCTAAGAGGGCATGGATGAAGGGTATTTTCTTATTTATGCTTTGAATGTTAAGGTGTCCTATGAGGAAGTTATTATTGAGGTTTGGTGAACAGTTTTGAGGTGGAGGGGAGAAAGGGCCAGGGTTGGGGTGGATGTCACCATCTTGTAGTGTTGGATTAGCTGGTTTAGTGGAATGTTTGCTATTTAGAAGTGTTAGAGGTTTTATTTTTTTGTCTGATTGTAGTAGGTAGGTAAGATGATGTAATCTATGGAATTTAGATAGATGATAGCTTGGGGTGGAAGTAACATTGGAGTACGATGTGAAAGTGAGTATAGTAGAAGTGTGTTTATGTGAGGAGTTATGAAAGTTGTTAAGTGAGATTTCAAAGAAAGTGAGATGGTAAGTTGAGAGAAGGGTGATTAAGAGTAAGAATGAGAGTGTAGACATAGTTGGTGTGAAGGGAGACATTATTAGGTAGTCTGAGAGGAGAGGAGGAAAGAGGACTTGTTCAAGGGAGAGAGACTGAGTGTGTTGAACAAGAGGGGGAGAGTATGTCTGTTTAAGAGTAAAGGAGGGTAGGTATTGGATTCTGAAAGGAGTAAGGAATGATTAGAGAAGAGAGGACTGTGGAGGGATAGGGAGAGAAGTAAGAGAAAAGGAGATAGGTAGTATGAGACTTAAGGTAATAGGGTAAAAAAAGAGAAAGGGTGAGTGGAAAGTGTGTGTTAAGGTTTGGTAGCAATTAGGCGGGAAGGAGAGGGATAGGATGGGAGGGAATAGGGGTGTGGCTTTAGAGGTATAAGAGTAGGACCCCTGGGGGTGGGTGGGAATTGGGGGTAGGGAGGGGAGCGGAGTGAGCCCGCAGGGCGAACGGAGCGGGTCACAGCCACTAAGGAAAGATGAGGAAGGAGACAATCAGCTAAAATAGGTAAGGAAAGTGAGATAAAATGAAGACAAGTAGAAGGGGTAGGAAAGAGGCCTGAGAGCACCAGAGATAAAAAAAAAATGAGTGGTAAGAGGAGGTTAGCGAAGAGACATACAGTGGGAGCAGAATAGAAGAGGGAAAAGTGTAGCAGAAGGGGAGGTTACTGAGGTACAAAAGTAAAGCTAAGAGAGAGTTTGGTGGATAGTATGGTAAAGGTAGAGGTTAACTGAAGGAATGGAAAGGTAAAGGTAGAGGTTAAAAGGAGGAATAGAAAATATCCAGATCCTAGCTATGTCGCCTGACAAGGGCTGGTTAGAGTTATAGAGTGCAGGAGGAAGGGAGCCAATGTGGGAGTGGAACACCTACAGTTTGGAGTAAGTAAGCAGGAGGGAGAGGGGGGCAAGGTAAGTAGGACAGTAGAGAGGTAGAGGGAGTTAAAAATAAGTCTAGGAGAGAACAGTTTACGCTAGGAGAGGGAGGGCTAAAAAAGGGAGGTACTGGCTGCTGGAGACTAAGGCACAGGCAATTTAAAACAACTCTGAAGGAATACCTGGTTGGAGCCCAGTTAAAAGAGCAATACAGAGCCCAAACCTACTTTGTATTCAGGTTTTTACTCTATAGTGCATGCCTGCATGTCCTCCCCACAGTCAAGTGACATTAAGGACCTGCAGGTAGGTGTGTGCATGAATGGCTGTGCCTTCTTTGAAGGTTGGGCGTCGGGCTGGCAACTCGGCACCGTAAAAATCCACTGCCAATCATTAGCGGACCGGAGTTCCGCTGTGGCGACCCCTACACGGGAAAAGCCGAAAGACATTACTTTTTACTTACTCTATAGTGTATGCCTTACTACCATATGTCTTTCACAGCTTTGCAGACAGAGTTGAGCTAAAGGAGGCTACAGTCACATTTTATTAATTTTACCAGTTCTTTGAATGGTCTCCTTTCTTTTTAAACATGTTTATCTTAGTTTGAGAGGAAGGTTTTCATCAGTTAATCAAAGCATACGAGTTCTTCTTTGTTTAGTTCTTTCTTCACAGAGTGTTTTTCTCAGCAGTGCTTGACATTTATAGGTTCATAAATAAATACTTGGCTAGCTGCCCTTGTGGGCCATTTTAAGCCTATCCAATTTCGCTTTTGATGTTTGAATTAACCTATTCCATTTAGTGTTAGATTGGCATACCCATCCCAAGGTTGATAATTTTACATTACCCCTAGTGAGAATAGCTGGAATCATACCATAGATAACTTGAGGGGAGCCATGCATGGGCTAAAGCATTTATGAGCTGCCTGTGTCCATTAATGATACAGTGGGTAGTCCTGCTGTAAATTTTCTATTACCCAGCCATAGATCAAACTTGCGTTTGAATATGGAAAGGGATGAGCTTTGTTTTATGTGACTGAGGAGTCTGGTCCAGGGAAGTGGTATCCTCTGTGAGATATACCTCTCCACCCAAACATGTTGATTCTGCAGAAGAGTTTTAGATCCCTGTATTGAGTTTTTATGCTGATATTTGACTTGCTGATGTTCGGTAAATCCATCAGTAATGGGTTGGAGGATGTAATACACAAGTCACCCCATAACAATTTGTAGGACACTAGGTATAGTGACAGTGCTTTGATTCTGTCCATGTAGGGCATATTGTTTAGGTCTTGTATCCTTTTAGTAAGGTAGCTTTGTGGGCATTCCACTTGTTGCATGGGTCTGGACAGATGCATACCAAAGACAACAGTATACCAATTGGTTCAGTGAGGGTGAAGTGACAACGAACAATGGTGTAGATCTAGACACAGTCCCTTTGTTTATAAGATGCACAATGTAAAAGGACTTTTTTTAATAGACACATGTTGGTTGAAAGTTAGGTCAGTGTCCATTTGGCTCTAACTAATGTCTGTCCTGTGCCACGTATGTCAGAGTCAAACTCACATTTCAAAGCTGTTTGGTTTGATGCATATTCATTTAGGTTAATTACATTCCCGTAATGCCCCAAATAAATTTATTTATGTATCCTTTCTTGACTGCATTAGTCCCACTAGGGTAGTGGCCTCTTTTCAGGGGAGGTAGTATTTTATATTACTGAGGAAAATTTCCAGAACATTGGAGAACGTGCTCTACTCTTTGTGATAGATGCATTGGGATGTTTTATATCCACCTGAGATACCACCAACTCATGTAGATGGGACCTTGGTTTAACATCTCATCTGAGTCCAGACACACCGAAGAGTGCAGCACACCCTTATAGTACACTGCAGTGTTAGCGCTTGAGCTACCTGGTGTGGATATCAAACCGACAACCTTCTGCCCCGAAGGAGAGTTTGCTAACTGCAAAGGTGCAGGGGGGACACAGCTAAGGTTTACAAGCATTTTCTTTCAGTCAACTTTTTCTGCAAGTAACTTGACAATTTTGAGTATTTCATTTTTTGTACCAGTTTTTACAAGTACCTTTGCTGGTTGGATTAGATCCTGTCATATCTCTACATCCGAATGTGTGCTTGTGAAAGGAAGTCACCACCTAAAGAATTTCATATGCATTGTGTAATTTATACGGGATGTAAAGGAGCTGAGCACACTAAAAGTGGCTTGTAAACTTGATAAATAGTCCAACCCAGGCACCAGAAGTAGATGTAAAGTCGATTTAAAGTTCTAGAAACCTACCTACTGAAAAACAGAACACTGAAAACTCGTGCTAGTTGGGAACCAGAAGTGTGCCTTCCAGTGAAAGAGCAGTAGAATACAAGAGAAACGAAAAAGAAAAAACAATTTCGCACCATGCAGCTCAATGTTCTACACACACAGAAAAAGACCCCCCACAAAAAAGAGCAATAGAAACAGAGATCAAGAAAGAAAGAAAATCTCTTAGAAGCTAAGGGAGCTGAAATTAGTAACTCTAAGGCTTATCTCATTTGCTAATAATGGTGATATACCTCCTGTTACAGTGACCACATCATTAATTAGTATTGAGAACCAACAAACATCTGGCTATCAAAGGTGCCTTTCCCATTGTCAGCCATGCCACAAATGGACCAGAGCCATAGCAGCTTGATCAAACCTTCTCCCTTGTTTGGTCTATCTGAAATAGAGTAGATTCAAGTTTATGATCCTTTTGTTAAAGTTCAGTGTTTCATAACCCTGTATTAATTTTGTGTATTTATGCTGTAAACATTACAGATTTTGTTTGCATTGCTATGTAGCAGATACCAAACTAAGATATAATACTCTCTTTTTTGATGAATTATAGAATATAGTTTTTAATACTTATGCATTTATTGAGATGAGCCACTTTACACATCCTTTAATTGTGTTGCATTCCTTTGTAACATAACTCCATGCTCAATAAATATTTCTCATCAGGTAGGATAACAAGGTCTGTGTATATATTCCATTTTTTTATCAAGTGTCCATTGAAGTTTTAGTAGTAGTTTTTTTTTTTGTGACTGAACCACATACATTTGTCCTTGATATAAATTCTGTGTTGGAGGGAAGCCTTCTAGCTTATTAGTGGGAGTGGTATGCACTAGGTAACCTATCTACCACATAAGGAGTGGTTTCTGGGCCCAGAAGTTGTAGTTATTGGCAGTTTGGGCAGTTTTTCCATCTCTCTCAACTTTCTGATGTAAAAGCCCGCATTTGCACTTGTATCTCCCCTTTCCTGTAACTAGTCTAGTCCAGATACAGATTTGCTGTATCCAGGACTGCTTGTAAGCTTCTGAGCCCCCCAAGCATTTCTGTGATGGAGGGAAGCCTTCTAGCTTATCAGTGGGAGTGGTAAGCATTAAGTAGCCTATCTACCACAAAAGGAGTAGTTTCTGGCCCAGAAATTGTAGTTTATTGGCCGTTAGGACAGTTTCTCCATCTTTCAAGTTTTCGTTTTAAAAGCCCGCGTTTGTTCTTGTTTCCCGCCTTTCTTGTAACTAGTCTAGTCCAGACTTGCTGTATGCAGGACTGTTTGAAAGCTTCTGAGTGGTGCTAGAGTCTGCTCTTCAATTTTTCGCTTAGCTCTACTAGTTCTATCCTCTTTTGCACTTATACTAGCTTATTAGTCTAGCACTTTACCAGACTTCTTATAGCAATTATTGTAGCACACAAGTGCTACCAGCACTAAACGTTCTACAAGGAAACAGATCTTGCACTTATTATCAATGCCCACCCCTTCAGGTATGTCTAAGGGTCAGTTCCCTGTGCTTTCTCCTATTAACCTGGTGAACTTGGGCATCCTGAGGCAATGTAGCAGCTGCCTCATGTACACCGACAACCCTCTCCTCTTATCTTCCAACACTCAGACTTGCGAGAGATGCACTTATATGT
This sequence comes from Protopterus annectens, assembly GCF_019279795.1. Taxonomy (NCBI): domain Eukaryota; kingdom Metazoa; phylum Chordata; order Ceratodontiformes; family Protopteridae; genus Protopterus; species Protopterus annectens. The sequence continues at coordinate 906,629,109 of NC_056744.1, read as the reverse complement.
CCAAACAAGCCATGTACTCTCCACCCAACACTGGAATACCTGGTCAAGAGAAGGTCAACACTTGCACCACACCACATGGAACACACAGCCCTCCAGAACACACACCAGCACTACCTTCACATAAAAACACAAACCACACACCCTCCTTCGCGGAGGCTCTCACTAAAAATCTACCCAAGCAGCAGAGACCTCCAAGGCAGAAACACACTAAACCACCACAACACAACACTAATCATGAGGCACATAACTCTCCTAAACAGTGTGCTACTCAACCAAAGCCCCTAAGGCAAAACAGCATGCCCAACACACTAGTCATAGGTGACTCGATAGTTAGGCACACTGATGTCCGACTCACTAGGTTGAATAAGGAGAAAGTAACACTTAGGTGCCTGTCATGTGCCAGGATCCAACACATAATGCATGCACTCAGGTCGCTCAACAACAGGTACAAATGTGACTCTGTCATTGTACATGTGGGTATGAATGACCTGAGACATACCTCCCTGGACTACATGAAAACAGACATGGAAGAGCTCTCGGATTCTGAAGCCCAGGCGGGTATGAGCCTAGCCCTGAGCAGCATCCTACCATTACCCAGAATGATACCACAGTACAAAGCAGAAAATGATAGATTTCAACAATTGGCTAAGTTTGTGGTGTCACTCTAAGGGGATCCAGTATCTGTCTGCCTGGGATGACATGATTGACAGACCTCGATGCTTTGCCAGAGGTGGCCTGCATCTGTCACCACTGGGCTTCTGGATACTAGCCAAGGCTCTTGCCACCCCTATAGTGCCTTTTTTAGGCAGTGTTCCAAAGACCAAATTACCACCATAACAGCCACAAACAAATGCAATATGAGGGTCATGTTGCTCAATGCTAGAAGTCTAAATCTCAAAATGCACTCACTTGAGGCACTCCTTAAAATGGAGAACATCGACATTTGTGCTGTAACAGAGACCTGGTTCAAGGCAGCAGAAAGAACCCCTGCCATACCAGGCTATAACTCATTCCACACCTTTCGGCCCCAGAACTTGGACTGAAGCTCCAAAGGCAGTGATGTTTCCATATTCATAAAGGATGTGCACACCTCAAGATTGGTAGCCCAACATAACGCATCAGAGATACTTCAGGTTCAGCTAACACTGGGTAAGATAGCGATTCAGGTCATAGCCTGCTATAGGTCCCCAGCCATGTCCCAAGACTCGCACTCCACATTCCTAAGCACCCTGGAGAATGTTAGGGTCCAACCTAACACACTTTTACTAGGCAACCTCAACTACCCCTCCATTAACTGGGTAAACTACTTGTACCAATACACTTGCCCAACTTTTTCTGGAGTTCATTAATTTCAATGCCCTGGACCAGCTCGTTCTTACCCCCACTAAAGGTAGCAACATCCTTGACCTGGTCATTACTAATATGGGCGACTGTTGCTCTACACCAGTAGTCAGCTCCTCCCTGGTTAGATCCGACCACAAACGAATCACCTTGGAAATCCATATCCCTACCACCATGAAAAAATTCTCCAAAGCTAACTTTGGGATCCTAAAAACAGAGGTGGCTAACTTCACGGCACCCATGCAAATGGAGAATAGTTGCATGACTGCAGAATCATACACCAATGCACTGTACGAACACATACACAAATGCATGGATCTCGCCATACCCAATAGAACCAAGACACTCTCCTCCAAAAAGTCCCCTGCCATAAACTCTACAACAGAAGGAGGAAACTGATGCGGAATAAGGTGAAGTCCTAAGACTGGAAAAACTCTCTTATCTACCTCAACAAAAAGTTGAGATCCCTCATTAAATCCTCTAAAGCTAGGTATGAAAACAGAATTGCAGCAGATAGTAAAGACAACCACAAGGCCTTCTATAGTTATATAAAGAATCTCCACGGCAGTACCTAGATTTGCTCTCAGTTACTGCACAATGGTACCTCCTATACCGAGCCAACACATATTGCCAATATACTGGTGACAGATTCAATGCCAACTTTACCCGCCCCCCCCAAAGGACCAATCACAATATCAGTAGAGTGCCAGGCACCCAGTATTACTGCTGCACAGGTTAAAACAGCACTGTCCAAGGCCAAAAATACAGCTTCTATGGGACCTGATAATTTCCCTGGTTGTGTTGTACATGAACTACAGAGTGAACTGGCACCTCACCTGTGTGCCCTGCTCAATCACAGAGTCACCTCAGGCTTTGTCCCTGCTGAATGGTGCACTGCTACAGTCATCCCTCTCCACAAAGGAGGAGTGACTACAGACCCTGGGAAATATCGCCCCAATAGCCCGACGGGTCTGATATGCAAAGCTATAGAACGCATCGTCATGGACCTAATAAACAAGGATATAGGGAATCTCCAAACTCTGGGTCCCACACAGTTTGGTTTTGTGAAGGGTAAATCATGCCTGCTCTACTTGGTCAACTTCTTTGAGTCAGTCACCAGAGCTGTGGATGAAGCAAGGTAGTTCATACAGCCTACCTTGATCTGGCCAAGGCTTTTGATACCATTGCCCACACAGGACTCCTAGAAAAACTCACTAAAATTAACATCAGCCCCTATATCCCCAAGTGGGTCGCAAACTGACTCACAGATAAAACCCACAGTGTGAAAGTAGCTGACTCCAAGTCAGACTGCCAATTAGTCACGAGTGGAGTCCCACAGGTTCGGTCCTGGGTCCTCTCCTGTTTAGTATCTACTTCTCTGAAGTCCAGGCCAACACAAAGGTAGTCTGGCTGACAAAGTTCACAGACAGTTGCAAGTTGGGAGTTGTTATTAACTCCCCAAGTGATGTTGACATCCTACAGAATGGCCTCACTGTGACCGACGACTGGTGTCAGAACCATGGCCTTAAGGTCAATGCCAAAAATGTGTTGTCATCCCCTTTGGGAAAAACCTGGTTCCCATAAATTACCACACTGATGGTAGTCTACTGAACACAGAAGGCATTATAAGAGATCTGGGAACACAGGTTGACAGCAACCTCTCTTTTGATCACCACATTGCCACTGTGGTCAGAAAGGCCTTCTATGTGGCACATCTCATTACTAAGGGTTTTGCATCCAGGAAGAAAGAGGTCATTGTCTCCCTCATTTGGCCAATCCCTCATTAGGCCAATCAAGTACAATGCCCCATTTGGCATGTACCTCACTAGACACCTGCAACAACTGGAGAGGCCACAAAAGTACCTCACAAAGAGGATCCTAGGCCTTAAACACTTGTCCTATATCGACAGACTCAAAAAACTCCAACTATTCTCTGTTTCATATCGCCTACTTAGAGGCAATCTGTGCTTGACTTACAAAGCCATGTCTGACCCAGCTCTGTTAGAAATGCTGCATCTAAAGAAATCCCAGTCCCTCCACACCACATGCTCCAGAGATCTCAACCTCATTACCACAATTAACAGAACATGCTGGAGTGACAGGTTGATAACCCAGAGACTGCCCATGCTATGGAACAGATTTCCCATACATATCAAGCAGAGCACCTCGCTGACCCTCTTCAAGAGAAATCTTGAGTGGATGGGAAACAGAAATTTCACCCCGGGGATAACTCCAGTACCTCTACTCGACAGAGGCACTGGGAACTAAGGTCGGATGGCACTATGCCAGGGTAATCTTATGGCTAGACTTGTAAAGGTCTCAGGGGCATTACACCTATGAACCTATGAATTATCAATTTTTTTTTCTTTTGTCCACCAATGATGATCGATGATTTTGTAAACAAGTACATTCTAATTATGTCCACACCACTTGCAAACTATTTAACTGTAGGGAAGGGAAGGGAATATAATTAGTGTTTATGTGACTGTTTGCAGTTTAGGGTTGGTAAAGGGAGAGATTTAGTGGTGTACATATGTGTTGATGCATGTGTATCTAAGCCTGTCTTGCTTAGCATTAGTATTACAGAATGTGTTTTTTTTTGCTTTGCCTCTGTGTCCTACCTTAGTAATACATGCTAACCCTAACCCTAACCCTACATCTTGCCTAAAAAAAAAAACAAAACCCTTTCTATGACACCAAAACCACTAATCAGACAAATTAGAGGTTAGTGCTGTGGAGGTATTTAAGCGTAAATGTCACCAAAGGAAATTGCTTTCTGTTTGTAATCTTTAGTATGTTCGTTCACTGTTTTGACTTTTTGATAGTGTGATTCTTCTCTATGTATTTTTGGTTGTTTTGTGTTAAACACTGTGATGTTGCAATCAATCACACCATAATTATGTAAATATATAGATGAGTGCACCATCGAAACATGGAATGTTGAAAACAGCTTACCAAAAACCACAACACCGAAGATACAAAAACCTGCAACTGTTTTGAATTATAAAACTCCCTACTGTTGTGGACCCAGAAATAAGGGTGAACATGGATCCTGCTAAGGGGTGGGGAGCAAGTCTGGGATTCATTATTTTTGGTTTTAGTATTTCAGTGCTCTTGTCTCAACATTACCTGTTTTAATGGTGCAGTCATTGAACTTCTGATGTTATATATATGCACACACACACACACACACACACACACACACACACATATATATATATATATATATATATGTGTGTGTGTGTGTGTGTGTGTGTCACTGAAATTTAAAATAGATAAGAAACTCAAACCACCCACTGCAGAACTCATTGTTCATATCCTGGAGTCTCCCCAGCTGAGTTTCATTTGAGGTTTTCAATATCCCTGTACTGAGATACTCTCTGCTTCTGATGATGGAAGATCTGTAGCCTCTGATAATAATGGCAGGGATGTGGCGGCACAGTTAGGGAATGCTTAGTGTGTGTGTGTCTGTGTCTGTGTGTGCTTGACATGGGGAGTGTGACCACTGCATCCCCTACACATATCATGGATACATTCTGTATGCCTTAAGATATCCAGGATACACAAACATCTGAGAGAGAACAGGTTGGTGAGGACCTTATAGATCAGGGAAATATGATGGCCACCAGTAGTCAAATGTCTGAATCTGCCCCTAGCATCTGTCAACCAATAACAAGAAATTTGAATGTGTGCCTAGAATCAGTAGCCAGTACATGTTTTGACAAAGCACCAGTTGTGCTTCCCTTTTGTATATAATAAACATGTTTCTTTATTCCCTCCTATAAAGCTCTGTCAGTCTTTCCTATATAAAATTTGGAACATTCCTTACAGTGGGCTAAATAAACATGTTCCGTACTACAAGTAGCAAATATATGAAACTCATAGTCCCTTTTTTGGTCTGGATGTGTAAATTTTGCACTGCTATCAATGTAAGAATACATTGAACACCTATCACAGAGCATTGTGACTTTATTTCTATAAAATTCCCCTGTGTCTTTCAATAACATTCATATAGGAAGAAACATATCCATATATTCCTATATGAATGTTATTGAGACACTGGGAAATTTTAACAATGGACTGTGACATCAGTAAGCTAGTACTCCCAGATTCATTTCTAGAAATATGAAATCATTGAAAAGGCAGCTTTGTTACCCCACCATGGATTATGTGCAGCATAGAAATAAAGTCAAAACGTACTGGCTACTGATTCTAGGCACACATTCAAATTTCTTGTTATTGGTAGCTTTTATGAGACTATAAGGAGTGGAGATGTAAGGAATCAAACAGAACAGATGGAAGCTCAGTGGATTATTAGGCTGAAGGGAGATTTTTGGCATGGGTTGAATGAGTTTGTACCCATTAAACCCAAACTGGAGTCAAGACCACTAGCCAGATGAGAGTATTTGCCTTTGGATTTGGAATTATATATGTTTGTTTTCTTGTTAGCTAAAGCAGTATTTTTACTTGCTTATAGGAAGTTTTGTATATATTTTTAAACAGTTTCTGTTGCATTTATATGTACATGTTTTTATGTGCTGTTCAAATAACATATATTTTAGCTGTATTTCTTTAAATGTTGTGGTCATGTGATTTAACACTTTTACTCTTCTACTTAAAAGCTAGTTTGGTTCAATGTGTTTATCTGTTGAAGCAGCAGTAGCTGCAAAAGCGCTTATGACCTACAATAAGTTAAATTTTGAACCTGGAGAGTCGTGGCTTCCTTGGGTCCATCAGTGTTCTTGGATCTTAACCATTATGCCAACCTTAAATCTTATGTAGTTATGTTGTAAAGTTATGTGCAGTCCACTGCAGTTTGGCACGTGTGTCGGGATCATATTGCAGGACACCACCTGATGAATTCTAGGGAGAGAAAGTATGCCTTGCTTTTTGATGGTGTTCAGTGGTACCCCCTGGTCTGTTTGTGTGGAGTTCTGATTTATGTCATTTGCCAGGGTTCCAAGTCATATCTAGCATCACCAAGAAGATGCCCCTGTGGTAAGTCACCCCCCCCCACAAATTAATGGTACATGTCACATGTATGCCATATGTGGGAGCTGTGAAAATTACCTGGGTGGCCTGCACACACATTGTAGATGATGCCTTGTGCGTTTCAGACCACGTAGCAGCTGGTGGAGTGATACCCTTTGCAGTTCAAGTACCTCCTTCCCAGTTCATAAGGTGGGACCTTTATTTAAATGTGGGTACAGTTTATGATCCGTGGTACCAGAGGGAAGTAGGCTATATCATAGAACTGCTGCAGTGTGTTGGCTGTCTCCTCTGGGGTCCATGGGAACTACATATGCTCCCTCACATACTGAAGAATGGCATTGAGAAACTGATGGAATATTTTCGAGGCAAATGCCTGAGATACCCTCCACACACTGTAATCCCAGTAGGTTGCTGAAAGGTCCCTGTGGGCTGTGGCTAATGTATGTAAAGCCACACATACACATCTTTGCATCCACTGGGACAGGTATTCTTAGAATCATAGGATCATAGCAGATTATTAGGCTATCGACCCAGAGGTAATTTTAAGCCTAGTCATTTCATCCCAGTGTAATACCATGAAAATGCTAGTCAATATCCAAGATTGCATTTAGTGATGACTGCCCATGTCCAGGAGGGTTGTAGGTGCTATCCTCAGTAAGAATTTATGGTGCCTCATCCACTAGTCCAGGTTCCTCTTAAACAGTGTCATAGAGGTCCTCTGTTTCACATGAATTGGTAACCTGTTCCAAAGACACGGTAGTCAGTGGGAGATAAATCTGTTCCTCCAGCATGTCCTATTTAAGTTGCAGGTGATATTTAGTTCCCTGGAATGAGTAGCCCTAGTCCTGTTTCATTTATTAATATGCAGTAAATGAAACTATATGCAGTAGGTTCATCAGGTTTGGGTCTTGGATTGCTCTGTAGGCCAGGCACAAGTCTCCCCTAAGAAGTCTTTACTATGTGGAGTATAGTGACAGGGACTTTAGTCGGTCTGTGTAAGGCACATGCTGGACCCCTTGATCTTCTTTGTTAGAAACTTCTGAGGTCTCTCCAGTTGCTGCAGGTGCTTTGTACAGTACGTGCCGAATGGGGGGGGGGGGGTTATACTCAATTATGGGCAAGATTAGTGCCGAGTATAGAGGGGTTATAATCTCTTTTGCTCTCAAGGCAATGCATTTACTAATCAAGTGTGCTACATAGAAAGCCTTCCTTACTACACTAGACACATTGTGGTCGAAGTTAAGGTTGCAGTCAACTTGTGATCCCAGGTCCTTTACCACTTCATGGGTATTGTTGTTGATTTGATAGTGTGAAGGGAAATTGTTTGTGCCAAAGTAAATGATGATGCATTTATTTGCATTCAGTTTAGGACCGTGACTAATACACCAGCTGTTGGTCTGCGTGAGACCCTCCCAGAACACACTGACATCATTTGGAGATTAATTGATTGCAGCCACAACCCCTTAGTTTTGGCCTGAACTTCTGAGAAGTATATACCAAACAGTAGGGGGTCCTGCACTGAACCTTGTGGCACCCTGCTGGTAACAGGTTTGCTGGTTGATATGGAGTCACCCATTTTAATAGTGTGTGTCTGGTTTGTGAGCAAGTTAGCAACCCATCTTACAACAAAGGGCTTTACATTCAGTTTGCTAAGTTTATTGGTAATGCCTGAATGTGGGATTGTAGCAAAAGCCTTTGCCAAGTCAATGTATGCTGTGTGCACAGATTTGCCCTCGTCAGTGGCTCTGGTCACATTTTCAATGAAGTCCACCAGATTTAACAGGGAAGCTGGTCACATTTTCAAAGAAGTCCACCAGATGTAACAGGCAAGATCTGCCCTTGACAAAGCTGAATTGGGTAGGATCCATGGTTTGGAGATCACCTATATCTTTATGTATGAGGTACATAATGATACATTCCACAGCCTTACGGATGAAGCTGGTCAGGCTTATGGGTCTGTAATTCCCCAGGTCTGCTCTTAGGCCACCTTTGTAGGGGGAAATAACTGTTGGTGTTCTCCATTCCACAGGAACAAAACCTGTGGTTAGGTTATGATGCCAGTTTATGTTTTAGCCTGTTTAGAAGACAGCCTGGATATCATCTGTTCCATGGAGGCTATGTTTTTTGCCTTGAACCTGCTGTTCAGAGATGTAGGATGGAGGGAAGTTTGGGGGAAAGTTTGTGATAAGTTAGGAGGGGATAAGGGAGTGAAATTTTCACCAGACCTTTCCACTAGCAGGTTTGCTATCCCTGTGGGGTCAGTGTGTGAGATACTGTTGGTCACTAGTTCTGCACTTGCTTTGGTCCTACCTTTTAAGCTACATACACAGCTGTAAAGTGTCTTATGGTTATCCTTGGCTGTACTTGCTAAGTTTTTCTCAGAGGATTTGACAAGTTGTCTTATTTGCCTGTTGAGGGTGAGTAGGATACTTTTCCATTGTTGAGCCTTGCCTTTGTTTTCATGGACAGCAATGTTTTGCATTTATTATAAAGTTTGTTGATGCTGGATGTCCACCATGGCGGCTTGTTTTTACTTGGGGCTTTAGCTTTGATTTTTCTGGTACAGGCACATTTATACACTTATTCAAGTGATTGTACAGGGCTTTAGTGTAAGCTTCAATGTAGTTACCCCTTCCAGCTTGGGGTTGGGGCTTGGAATGCATTTATACTTTCACCTAGGAGGGTATAGTTTGCCTTGGTAAAGTTTTTTTATTTGATTTCACCCTTTGTGAGTTCTGGTGTTAGTGCCAGCATGCAGGTGACTAACTAATGAGTGTCTTACAGTTGTGGCAGTGCATCTGTTTGCCATGTTACTGAGGACTATATCTAGAATGTTTGTTCCTTTTGTCAGGATATGAACAATTTGTTCCAGGGCATTTGAATTAACAAAGTCGAGGAACTTTTGCGCTAGCAAGTTGGGGCTAGCATAGGTTTCCAAGCTGACGGTGGGATAATTGAAATCCCCCATAACCAGAGTGTTTGGTAAAATTTGGATTGTCTCCAGTTTAGTCAAGTAGGCTTTGTGGGCATCATGATCCATGCAGGGGGATCTAGAACTGGCTACGACTTGAATGGGGGTCTTACCCATCATAACCTGGACTTGGAGTAACTCCATTGAGTTGTCCAGTCTAACTAGACAGGAGGTGAATTTATTTCTAATATAGATAGAAACACTGCCTCCTTTTGTTTTCACATGTTCTTTTTGCAGTCTAAAGATGTGAAAGACATTATAACCTTGCAAGGATGGGGTACTATGTGAAGCCTTGAACAAGGTTTCTGTGACTGCACAGACATCTAAATCTTCTAGTGATAGAAGTGCTTCCAGGGAGTGCAGTTATTGGTTTAAGCTCCTAGCATTTATCAGCATGACCCGTATTTTGCTCTGGCTAATTTCACATTGGTCATGTTTTTGAGACCTTACATAAAAAGACATTATGGGGGAGGCAAGAGTTTGCCACTGGCCAAAAGCCTAGAGGTGCAAGGTGCAAACCGTCTCTGGTAAAGCAGCGAGGTTCATCAACTATGGCTTCCCAGGCTGACAGGAACTGTGCCCCATTTGAATTACATGAAAAACTAAACCAATTATTGAAATCAGTCATTTTTTGTTTATACTGTTGCATCATTCTAGGTGAGGGCAGTATGCTTCTCAAGGCTAGGGACATACCTGACTGGGAGACACACACACACACACAAACAGCTTAACCATGTCTCTCTTCATATAGTCCAGTGAGGTATGTCTCAGGTCATTCACACCAACATGAACTATGACAGAGTTATAATGGTTGTTGTTGCTGAGAGACCTGAGTGCATGTGTGATCTGATGGGTGATGAATCCGGGCACAGGACAGGCAGCTGAGTGTGACTTTCTCCTTTTCCAACCTGATGAGTGGGACATGTGTGTGTCAAACTGTTGAGTCTCCAATGACAAGAAAATTTGTTTTTTGAGTGTTACGCCTTATGGGCTTGGAGGGTGAGACATTGGTGTTGCAAAGTTGTTGTGGGTGCTATGGGGACAGTGTTAGTTGTAGCAGTCTTGTGTTTTGGAGGTCTCTGGTTGTCGGTAGTTTTTTTGAGAAAACGTCCACATATATAGATTTTTGTGTTTGATGCATACTATGTGTACGAGTAATGGTACTATGTGCATACAGTGGATATAAAAAGTTTCACACCCCTGTTAAAATGCCAGGTTTTTTGTGATATAAAAATTAGACCACAATCAATCATTTCAAAACTTTTCCCACCTTTAATGTGACCTATAACCTGTACAATTCAATTGAAAAACAAATCTGTTAGAGGAAAAAATATAAAAAATAAAAAAACATACAATACGCTGGTTGCATAAGTGTGTGCACCCTTACACTAATACTTTGTTGTGTGTGCACACCCTTAAACTAATACTAGCAGTAATATTTGAGATATTAATTTAAGAAAACTCTGAGGGAGACTGAGCGTTCTGTATTTTGTCTTTGACCTGACAAGAAGATCCATTTACCACACATCTGCCTTGCTTGCTCTGTGTAGGTTAACTAGGATATATAGTAATTCTCCAGGTATAGTCAATAATATAGCAAAGCTTAATTTAGATGTTTTTCTTTACTTATTTGAGACTGCCCTGCAATGCTGCTTTAAATATTTCCTGTCATTTTGAACTCTGATGTTACTGTGATTATATACTGAGTATTTTCTTGTTCTTTTATTATTTATTATTAAATATATTTATGTGTAGAGACATTTATGTTCTGAAAGTATTGCATATTTATTTGGTGACACTGTGTAGGCCACTCCTAATAGCCTTGCTCTTGGTCAAACTACCATTTGTATTGATAGCAACATTACACAGTAAGATTGGACACCCTTTGTTAAGGGCTTTACAGTAGCTGATAAAGAGTTGGCTGGTGGCAGTAATAACTACCTTATAGTCTGGACAGAATGGGGCATAGCTAGTAAACCTGTGCCAGCCTTTCTCAGGAGTGAGTGTGTGTGTGTGTGTGTGTGTGTGTGTGTGTGTGTGTGTGTGTGTGTGTGTGTGCGCGCGTGCATAAAACATATCTCAAAGTGTGTGTGTGTGTCAGCTACTTGGGCAGGGACACAAAGCACTGGTTGGACAGAGAGGGTGCTGGAGGTCTTGGCTTGGCCACTCAGCTGAGATCTCAACTCTGTAGCTTTGCCAGTGGGAGTCTTACTGGTGATCTGGAGAAAGAGGTAGAAACCAGCCCTGGACTGACTGTGGTCTCTGTGTACTCTTAAGGGAAATTGCACTTGCAGAGAGCTGCATCTGGAAATACTGCGTGTCTGTCATCCTCCCAATGTACACCCCCACTGGTGCTAGTGGTGAGGATTGAGACTCCTTGATTACTGGATAAGTGATGGGGGCATCAAAGAGGGCATGAAATGTTAAGTACAGTCAGATGACCTTTGTACCTCTGTGGGTGACATCATGCACCATAGGGCAAAACAGCTGCAATGATAGTCTCCTGCAGATACATAGTTTCTATGGCTGAGGCAACCTGTAGCATAATTGTGCTATTTACTCTGGCTGAACAAAGGCATATTGCTGAATTCAAATATAAAGCAGATGTAGCATTGTTTTGCAGAATATAAACATTTCTGAATTGCTCTGCCATCTTGTTTTGCTTCATTATCCTGCTTGACACCTCATTATACAATTAGTTTATAGTACAGCTGACCACATTATTTGGCTTAGCCACTTCTTTAGCTGGGATTTCTGAGTCACACATACCCTGTGTGTGGTTCAGTGATTTGGCAAAGTTTTCTGTATTTGGCCTCAGTCTTCCGGTTTCCCTTGTCTGGTTGATATACTGCAGAGCCTAGCTGACAGCCTGTAGTTTGAATGCTGGCTGTCTTGCATTTATCTCCCTCAAAGGTACACATTTTAAATTCCTTCTTGAGCTCCAGAACCTCACACTATAGTTAACTGAGCTGCTGGCTGAAAAATGCAAATAGACTCTGGGCAGCTCTAATGTTCCTTGTAATGCTATTTACAACTGTTGCATTTCTACTCACAATTGCTGTACTGATGTTTCTCTGTGCTTACTGCAGTATGACAGTTCTTCTTGTCTGTTTACTTGTGGCCTAAGTCTTAATTCAAAATGGTCACTTTTGACCCACCCCTTTACCAGTAAAGAAGCTATTAAAGTACCCCTTCATGTAGATTATAATACATAACCTGTACCATTTGTGTTGCCCCTTCCAAACGTCTTCAATTGTTCCTATGTCCTAATGGAAATAGGGTTTCCAGAACTGTGCCCATATCCCATACTGGATCTCTATCATCTACTTATTTAAAAGGAGGTGTTTTCATTTTCTTTGATAGACATAACACTTGCTGTGTATCATAGCATTCTACATTTCTCATTACTATCTCCTTATATTGCTGTCTTACTTTTTTTTAATCTAATATAATCACTTTGTATATTATTTCTGTGATTTCCACAGCAATATTGTACTTGGTTTTCTTTCTAGCTATAATACCTTGCTGTTCTTTGTGTTAAATATTAGCATCTGCATTTCTGACCATTTCTTAAACTGCTAGCACCCTTCTTTTTATTCCATTCAGTTTTGTGTATTAAACATGTTGAAAATGTAAGTGACATCTGCAAAAACTGATATTTTTTTCTCTCATTCCCACTGCACTGCCATATATAGGAACGATGACCAGATCCATTAATAAGCTATCAGATAAAACTCTGAAGTTTGTACTTAAAGTACCTCAGCTGTTAACTGTTATTCCCATTACCCTACTGTACATATTCTTAGAGCTACAAAAAATATGAAGAAATAGGTAGATATAAAAATAACATTTAAAATAAGCAAAATGCATAATAGATTGTTTGCAATATGATTTATTTTAGTATATAAAATAAGTTTATACTTTAAATCTAGAATCCAGTTTCTGCTGTTACTAAAAGCTCTCTGTGCTGCAAATTCATTTTCTGTATAACAGCATGCTGCTGTAAGCAGAAAATATAAGTCAGTGTTGACATGTCATCTTTTAAATGTGCTTTAATTAGGCCTGATCTGCAAAGGAAGACATACGCTTAGTTCTCTACTGTTTGCTTGTAAGATCTTTGTGTAACAGCTATGCTTGAATGCCAGATTTGTATGTTAACACTTCTTTGTCGGCAGGAAGCTCTGCATAGTTAAAATGAAGCAGGTTTAGATGCAGAGACTGTGGAGACACTGAATCATTGTTAAGGAAATGTCAGCTGGAAACTGCTAGCATTTGAAATCATTTGATCAGCTGCTTCCATGCAGGGCATGTTAGTGTTGGCAGGCTCTTTAAATGCCTACACAAAACTAAAGTAGCTGAAGCACCGGATTCTTCAGATGCAGTTTCAGTGGGACAGAAAGTTACAGAATTTCATGTGGCAGTGGGCCACATTATGGCAAAAGCATCTGGCATGGAACTTTTTACACATCTCACATGTTTTCATCATTTTAAAAAACTAAGTACCCCACAGAGAGCATACATGCCAGTGCATCCCCAAACTCCTGTGGTAATTACTTAGTGTAACAGTTGCCAACTTAGACCCTATCACAGCAACTGTTCAAAGCATAAATGTAGTCCATATATGCTTACATTTTTTCAGTAGATCTGCGTATCTACTTAGCAACATAACTTTTTATCCACCTTTTCTGAGGACCATTGGTAAAAGGTTGACTAGAATGTGCTTATAAATTACTTTGGTAAAGGTTAGTGTTTCATTTCCTCCCATAACATATATTTCTTGTGTCCTTCACTGGGAAAATATGGACAGCCATAAAATAAATGGAATTGAGTCCCTCTGCTACAAAATAATTTTCTTTATAGCATCAGTGGGTAAACTGGCAGGGCTATACTGCCATAGTTGGTCTAAAGCCAAGACATGCACATAGTTGACTATTACTGCCAGCAGATACATGACTGCTGCCTTGCAAGGTTGTTATAGATTACATTTATGATATTACACAATGCACATAATTTTTTAGTGGGGACTATTAAACATGCTGGTACCGTGTAACTCCTTGATTCATAACAGTTCCCCAAACTGGATGTGCAGCAAATAAGCAGATTTCTATATGGCAGATATTTCTGACACATACCTCTCACCTAATGGGGGACAAAGGCCAAAAAACAGGGAAAGTTGACACAATAAAAGGTTTTCTGTTAGCACGCATTTTCTAAAGTCTATGAAGTCTGAAATTCAAATGTTTATCATTATTTAAGGACTTCAGTCCTTAACTATTTTCTAGAAAACCACAAACTTTACAAGGAACAGAAACAAAAATCCATTTTTGAGTGGTATGTTCTGACAAAACTTTATACTCGGCAGGCTAGAGTGTCTTGCAATTCGAAATACCAAACTTCTTTAATTTAAGAGACTTTTCTCTTCCTGATGTATAGCTGATATAACAAATGCTGGCAGTTTTATTTTAGTACATACATAATAAAATATTTCGGTAAGTCTTCATATTTCTGTTTTTTTGCTAAAATCTTTCATATGGAGTATTTTTTAATTATATACTGAAATCTTCTGTCTGAAAAGTGTAAAGAGAACTTAATCGCTTATCCTGGCATAATCTTAGAGACAGATTTATAGTTTGGGAACAATTTGCAAATACATATTTTGCATTTCTCCACACCCCCACTCCCCATAGAATCATGCAGTAAGTCAACAGATGTTATACTGAGGCATGGCAACAAGCATTAACATCTCATGATTTCAAAAAATGTAGCTGAGTATACTCACATAAAAAGTTATTAAATTGACTACAGCCTGGAGCTAAATTTTACAGTAGAACTGACTTGCAGTGTAAACCAAATTCACGTTACATTTTCAATCTAAATTACATTTTCTGCTGTTGGAATAATGAAGAGTCATTACTTATATGAGTGCTGCTAAAACTACTAGCAGAAATGCTTTTTTCCTAATCATCTGTCTCGACTGGGAATTGTACAAAGACTCATAGACACAAACATCACAAAATTCTGTAGCACAGCGTTTGTTAGCAAAATAAGTGCAGATTTTGAAATGTGTTATATATCACTGAGCAGTGTTGCAGCTGTGTTTAATTCATTTATTTTCCTCTTCTTTCCTGTGTGCTCTTCCTCCAGAAAGTCATACTGCGTAGGTACTGCGCAGAGCCTACACGGAATGTATTTGCATATGCAGTACTGCTGATCGTGTGGCATTGTGTAGCCTCACATCATTAATATTTATGGCGCGAGGCTGCTCAGCATTTTGCAACCTTGATCCATGAATATAAATGATATGTGGAGCATAAGCAAGGTTTTGTGGCTCGCCCCTGTGTTACTAGCCACGAAACCTGTATACTGAATGTGGATTATTCCCCTCAAACACTAAACTAATGAGAGGACAAAGGGCAAGCATGCATTTTCTGAAAGATCACGTATGGAACAGAAATGTATGTCATTATATATTGACTGCAATTTTCAATGATTTCACAATAAACCATACATTATACAAGGAACAGGCCAAATATATAATGCAAATATCTGGACATTCTGCAAAAATGTGGACAGTCTGCCTTCTGTGTTTTAATTCCTTTTTTTGCCAGTGTTTGCGTGATGCATCACTTGGCATAAACTTGTTTAGCTGTGCTCACCTGGTTTGCACGAAGAGCAACAGCATAAAAACTGGAGGAATGGGCCACTCAAGTTGTAGACAGGACCCAGACAGCCACATGTATAAACTGGATGCATTCAATCAATAATATTGTGCATAGCGCAACCATGGTAAGCAGTGTTGCACTATGATAAACAGCAAGTACCTTACAATAACTTCTAAGAAGATATCATCACACTAATCCCATGGCAGCAGGTGGTAAGTGTAGGAGTGGAGTACAGATGGTCTGGGGTTCTAATACAGGGTGTGCAAGTTTTGTTTTACTATTGTGAGATTGCAGATTATAGCAATTAAGTGAAACATATACAACTCTTTTCTCAACCTTCTTGTTGTAATGGCTGTAAGTGTAGGAGAACCATATATATGGTACATTTGTCTAGCCCATGTACACAAGTACCTTTATATGTAATAAGCTAGAAATTGCATTGTTCCCCACTGTTGCACATTGCTTACTATCTTGCAAACACAATGCCCACCAGTGCACACCTTCGCCTACCTTGTATGCACAATGCTAAGCCAATGCTCAATGTTTTCAAATATTGCAAATCCAAAATGTGCGCACACTCAGTAAGCATGAGACATGCAAGAGGCAGGAATCAGCAGCATATAAAATGCAATTTGACAGGAAATGCTCATTAGACATTGAGCTTGAACTACGGCAGGCATGTCTGGAGTTGCTGGAGAGGGTGTGTCCTTTTGGGAACAGCATTGGGGTGTTCAGGCATCCAAGATTTTTGTTGAGCTCCTAGTTAAGGAGCATGGGCCCAGCATGCCGCAGTGGGACTATTCAGGCCCAGAATACAAATCTGAAGCCTGGAATAGTGTTGCCAGGGCCTTAACCAGTGTGACAGGTATCCTCCACACAGGTGAGCAATACAGACATCATTTTGATGACCTCCTGAGGAGGAGGAAGTGAGATACTTTTGACCTTTGGATCAGGGAAAGTTGGGCAGGAGACACTGCACAGATGTGTAAGTATCAATTTCAGTGAGTAATTGTAACAGTTAAAAGATGAATATAGTCAAGAATGGTATTCATAATGTTGTTCTGTTCTGCTCTGTTTTTTCCACAGCTGCTGTGGAATGAGTCTCGAATGCTGAGCAGTCAGTAAGGATGCAAGAAGTATGTGGTATGTATGCATCAGAACAGTACTGTCTAAATAGTATTTTAATAATAATAATTTGTATAGTAATTTTTTAGCATTAAAAGTTAAGGACCACTTAGCTGGTATTTAGTAAAGTTGCATCAAACTGAGCATGCATATCCCAACTGTAAAGGAAATTATGAATGCCTTAGTCTGTAGCACAAAGCAGTGGTGCTATATTCTCAAATAACAATGAGCATTATCTCTAAACTGTAAAAGGAAAGCATGCATGCAGTAGTCTGTAGGACAAAAGAACAGTACAGTATTTTAGCATAGTCATTGGTTATGGGTTCAAAAACCACACTTCCAAAATATACAATACTGTTAGGTTTTCATCATTATTGGAATGTAACTTCATACCTGTATACCAGTGGCACAAATGACCTTCCGTAAACTCTAATCACTGTAACTGGAACACGCATATGTGCAATATATGCACACATCAAGGATCAGTAGCTACAATCTGTACTATAGTGTGCCTCTGTTATAAACTGGATGGTCTTAAAAGTAAGGAAGAAGCTTGTTAGGAGTTTGTAGTGTTAAAAGTAAAGGTAACAGGATAGAGTCAAATAATTGTACCAGTGCTTTGTATGTCACACATGAAGTTAGTAATGTTCTCCCTTTTTTCTCTCACCCCAACCCTGTTCTCTCTTTTTTGTGTTTATTGTTTCTTTTATTTTCTTTTTTTGTTTTTATTTTTTTGTTTTTCCCACAGCACAGTGGGGTAGGACTGTCCCACAGAATCCACCTGCCCCCACTTCACCGGCACAGGCTACAGCACCACTGCCCAGCATGTCTGGTGCAGAGCCTGGTAGCATCCACTCTACCACCTGTGCACTACCTGAACCCCAGCTAGTTCTGCCCTGAAGGATATATCTGTGGCTCCCTCCAGGAGCAGTTGCTGAAGGGATTGAGTTTATCACCTGTGATAAACTCCCAGGGATGGTGTGAAGGATTGTGCACCACACTGTTGGCACATACCTATGCCAAGTGGAGTGCCTACTCTCCATCTTCATGCAAAGCACCTGTAGGAGGTGCAGACATTGGGCACTGCAGCGAGTGGGACAGTGAGGTTACAGTGATGACAATCCACTGGGTGAGAACTAGATTCTTACTGTCAACCACCTGGATGTGTATGAGACTGAGATTTCCCACCCTCTCCCCATCCATGCTGTTCACCCACCTCATGTGTCCTTCACTGTCCCTGTCTCTTGTCTTGTTTGTCTTGTCTGTCTGCAATTGCTTCCTCAACTTACCTCACCCAGACATTCCTACAGACCTTCCCTAACATTCTTCTCTCTCAAAAAAAAAGTGCACCTGTCCCACAAAAAAAACATAGCTCTCTATTTCTAACACATGTCTTCATGACACACATGATTCTTTCCAGTTCTCTATACAACAGATTGTGTTGTGGTCAGTCCCTCTCTCTGGAGGTGACATTCCAACTTCAGCAAAATTTGCATGTTTTATTCTGGAAGAAATGGATAGCTATGGTTCTTTCCTACATCCTTCCTACACATTCCTGCCTTGCTTTCACTTTGCCCATACCCCTGCTTGCCCCCCATTTCACCACTTTCTTGTCTTCCCCATTTCTTTTCTTTAAATAATTATTGCAGGATGGTGAGTGGTGTTCATCAACATGAAGCAATGGTAAAAGGCAGCAATATAAGTAGATATATTTAAAGTATCATACAGGCTTGTAAAATTATTACTTCCACCTGTATTTGAACCTTGTACCATCTGCCTCCAGCAACAATGCACTAACACCTGCTGCCACAGAGTCAGTTAATGTGTTTAATACATTCAATAGTAAGTGACACAGTTTAGCAAAGATTTCCCTTTGTACTTCCCTGTGCTTGTTCCCCATATCACTAATGTTGTATCGTATTCATTAAATTTCAGTGAAGCAACATTGCGATCCCCTGTAATGTTTTATAAAACATTATTGTGTGCTACTCATTTAGTGTTGTACAGCAATAGTGTGCGATGTTGAGCAATGCTGCACATCATATAGCATTGATAAGAAATGCTAATGCCAAAATACTTTAATGTATTACCTATAGCTAAACCATTTGCTCCAAAAAGGAACTTATCACTACATTAAGTGCATTAATTCCTGCAGCCAGAGATTCAGTTAACTAGCAGGTGTATATAACAGCAGTTAAATCTGCCATTTGCTATACTGTCACTAAAATACACCTGCTAATCAACTGAGTCTATAACACCACCTGCTAATGCAGTGATACATGTATATTTTTGTTCAGATGGCACTTGGTTCGAATCCAGGTGTATGTTAACAGTGTCAAATAATTTTATGTCTAAATCCAAATTCTGAAGTGTGACAGTTGGTATGAAGTGTCTAAAATACAGCTAGATGGTACTGGTTTCCAATCCAACTATATAATATTTAGAAATTGTTTTGCCATAGCTATATGTTAGTGTGCAATCCATACAATTGCACAATTAGGCTTTAAAGAAAAGAAATGGGAAAGACAGGAAAGTGGTGAAATGGGAGTAAGCATGGGGATGAACAAAGTAAAAGCAAGGCAGGAATGTGCATGAAGGATGTAGGAAAGAACCATAGCTATCAATTTCTTACAGAATAAAACATGAAACTACAATATATGCACAGATTTTGCTGAATTTGGACTGTCACCTCCAGAAAGAGGGGTGACCGCATCTGTTGTATAGAGAATCGGACAGACTCATGTGCGATGAAGACACGTGTGTGAAATGGAGAGCTATATATGAGATATTTTTTTTGTGAGAGTAGTGCCCATTTTTTTTGAAAGAGAGAGAGAGGAATGTTGGGGAAGAGTTGTTGGAATGTCTGGGTGCAGTAAGCTGGGCAGGTGAGGAAGCAATTGCAGACAGACAAGACAAGAGACAGGGATGGTGAAGGACACATGAAGTGGGGGAATACCATGGTTGGGGTAAGGGTGGGGACATTGCAAACCCATGGAAATCAAGTTGAGTGACAGTAAGAATCAAGCGCTCACCCAGTGGACTGTCATCACTGTCACCTCACTGTGCCAGTGGCTGTAGTGTCTAATATCTGTGTCTCCTTGTGTTATTTAATACAATGATGGAGAGCAGTGTCTCCATCTGGCATACCCATGCACCAACAGTGTGACCTACAGTCCTACACACCATCCCTGGCAGTTCATCACAGTGATAACTCACCCCCTCTGGCACTGCTCCTGGAGGGAGCCAACAGCCTATCCTCCAAGGCAGAACTACCTGAGGGGCCAGGTAGTGCACTGGTGGCAGAGGGGGATACTATCAGGTTCTGCATCAGACGTGCTGGGCAGCGGTTCTGTAGCCTGTGGAGTGGAAGCAGGTGGATCCCATGGGATATTCCTACCCCACTGTGCTGTGGGAAAAACAAAAAAAATAACACAAAAAAAGAGAGAAAAGGGTTGGGGTTGAAAGAAAAAATGGAGAACATTAGTAACTTCATATGTGACATACAAAGCATTGTTACAAGTATTTCACTGTATTACCTTTGTTTTTAACAGTATCAACTCCTAAAAAATACTTTGTTTACTGTTAAGACTACCCAGCTCCTAACAGATCAGATTGCAGTAAACAATCCTTGATGTGTGCATACATTGCACATATGTGTGGTCCAAATATAATGATTACAGTTTACAGCAAGCCAGTGGTGACACTGCTGTACAGCTCTGATGTTACATTGCAACACTGATGAAACCTTAACAGTACTGTATATTTGGGAAGTGTGGATTTTGAAGGCACAACTTATGACTACTTTGTAATAATGAACTGTTCTTTTGCCCTCCAGAGTGTGCATGCATTACTCTGGAGGGCGCAACTTATGACAACTTTGTAATAATGAACTGTTGTTTTGCCATCCAGAGTAATGCATGCATACTTCCCTATTACAATTAAGAAATGGATGCTCAATTTGATACAGCTGTATAATTAACAAATAAATGCATCGTACCTTTTAATGCTAAAATAACCCTACTGTTGGGATGCATACATACCACATGCATCTTGCATCTGTGCCAATCTAGCGGCATGGGTTCACACATTCAGTTCCTGGTCTGTGATGGCTGTGGAAAAAAACTGAACAGAATACCATTAAGCATACAAATCCTGACTATATCCAGCTTTTAATTCTGACAAGTAGTCTCTGTAAGTGATAATTTTACATCTGTGGGGTGCCCCGAGTCCTACATTCATTGACCCAAGAGTTGAGAGTATCCCTCTTCCTCATCCTGAGGTCTCTGCAGTAATACCTACATTGTTCACCAGTGCGCGGGATACCGGTAGCACTGGTCAGAGCCCAGGCCAGAATATTCCTCTGGCTTGTAATCTGAGCTATGATAATCCCTGTGCAACAGCCTGGGCCCATATTCATTCATTAGGAGTCCAACAAACACTTTGGACTCCTGGACACCCCATCTTTGATTACAGAATCTCAAAAACTCTCCAGGAACTCTAGCCATGCCTATCACAGATCAAGACCAATGTAGAATGATGTTTTCCTGCCAATTGTAGGTATAACGCTTACTGGGAGTGCACACTTTCTGGATATGCAATATTTGAAAGTGTTATGCAATGCTTACCATCCCACAAACACGTTGTGCAATAGTGCGCACTGCTGGGAAATGTTTGTGAGATGGCCAATAGTATTAATTGAATGTATCCAGTGTATGTTTCTGGCTGTCTGGGTCCTGTCTGCTACCTGGGTGGCCCATTCATCTGGTTTGTGCAATGCCGCTCTACATGCAAACAGAATGCACATAGCCAAAACCATTTGTGCTAAGCAATACATCGCATCATGCAAACAGTGGCTCCCCAAAAACAGAAAGGAACATGGAGTTAGTTAAAATGACGAAAAACAATCTATGACATGCAGATTAGAAACTGTTAGTACACATGAGATATGACTACATAGGTCTGGATCCAAACTCTCACTGCAGTGCACCATCACAAAACAGGAGGGGGGACTTATCCATCTTTGCCCCACAAACACATTTGCATCAAATGCATAACATAATTCCTCACACAACCGAGTGCAACTCAATGCAAACTGATATCAAGGCATGACCTGTTATTTGTAAATGTGTTATATTTTATATATTTGGATGTAGTGTACTTTGTAATCACACAACTTGTAATGATTACTTCTTGCAGATATACAGCTATATCCTACCTTTCTGTGTTTCTTGGTCATTCATCAGTTATCTGACCAGTACTCAGAGTTATGCAGTGTGTAAGCCAGTGTATATCATTTACCTTAAAATGTGTGAGGATATTCACTTGGAACAATATATGCAGTTGCCATCAAATTAATGGAAGGTTGGATGCCACAAACAAGCACAGACTGCTGCTTTGGGGGTGGGAAGCAAAGGTGGGCTGCTGTCATGGAACATGCAACAATATAATGTTCTTTCAAGGGGGTGGACCCAGACTGAGCTACTATTATAGCACAAACAAGGCTATGTTGCTCTTGTTTTGCATCCTGACAGTTTGATTTTGTGAAGATGGTTAAGCTGGAAGTTGCTATGTGTCTCATTACTTTCGAACTTCTCTCTGTTATGATTTCCCATTTCAAATGTGTGGTGCTAAATTGAGGGCATACAGTGATCATCATTACTTTGGGGAGGTATCAATGTGTGAATCCTTGATGCCTGAGGCCTACTACTTGCTAATAGATGCATACAAGTCAAATAACTCTCTGCTGTCACATGTGACATTAATTTCTGTACAAATCTCCCACATTGTAGTTGCTTACTCTACCATGTGATGAAATGCAAGGACATGTCATAATATTATTACACACTACAGTACATGTTCAGGGCTTACCTTGTAAATGTAGCAGTTGCTACAGTGTCAGTTCAGGACAGACTGTGATGCAAGCAGTACACAGCCAATACATGGGGAGGTAAAGGCTGTGGCTATGAGTTGAGGGTGACAGAAGTCTCAGGGTTCCTGTATTGTGTCCCTGCCCACCTTGTAGCACTCTACAGTGTCCTTGTCATGTATGTTGTGATAAGTTAAATGTGGCCTGAAAACTCTTCTCTCAATTGGCCTAGGCCTATTGGCAGCAGCCGAAGCAGCATTACCTGCAGCCTGTAGTACATACAAATGGAGTTAAAGAGCTGCAGCTCCTAACATTCTGTCTCTGTAGACTTTCTATGTCTGTACTCCACTACTTTTAAATCCATAAGAAAAACCAGCATGGAGTCTAAATGGTTGCCTTATAACTTCTTGAATAGCTCCACCAGATTGGTTAACTAGCATGCAGTTCAGCTGCTTATGCAGTAATTAGCATATCTGAAACACAGCCTAGGCAGATGCAGTCTATTAATAATCTACTCCATTATAAAAAGGCAAATGTGTAGCTAGCCAAACTGATGGTGAGGATACTTGTGATCTCTTCAGCAAAGCAAAATATTTCCCAAGCTATCTTTACAGAGGAGTATTGAATTCCAGCAGGTATACTGCCATTTTTTTACCTACATAATGCATATACTGGAATATACTGGGCCCATCTCATTTGCTCACTCAAAAAAAAAAAAAAAAAAATTCTGCTTTTACTGTATTTGTGTTTCTTCCTACTTTATTTTGCTTTTGCGTCATCTTAAAAGTACTCAGTTGTATTTATTACTGCTTGGTGTAACTCATTCTAAGCCTTTTAGTTTAAGCACTTGGGCTTCAGACCAGTTGTTTTACATTAGGAAGGTTTGTGGTCTGCACTGTGGTGGCAGGACAGGTAGCTTACATCCTTCTAAGTTGGGAACTGCTGATTGAGGGCTCAGTGTCTGTTATTCTAAAAGTGTATTAATTCTGTTTTAAGCACTTGGGCTTCAGGCCAGTTATTTTACATTAAAAGGGTTCGTGGTCTGCACTCTTGTGGGAGGAGAGGCTGGACTCTGCCCTTCTAGCTGGGAATTTCTGGTTAAAGGCTTATAGTGCCTGCATATCTAAACTGCTTCTTACTGAAATTGGTACACCTTGTTTGCTGTAGCATAGACTAGATCCATGCCTGCTGAATCTAGCTTTGTTTGTATAACCTGAGCACTAATCCAGGCATTCTTTAAAGTATTCAATTGTATTTATTACTGCTTGGTAGTAACTTGATTAAAGTGTAGCTATCATTCTAAGTCTTTTGGATTAAGCACTTGGGCTTCAGACCAGTTGTTTTACATTAGGAAGGTTTGTGGCCTGCACTGTGGTGGCAGGACAGGTAGCTTACATCCTTCTAAGTTGGGAACTGCTGATTGAGGGCTCAGTGTCTGTTATTCTAAAAGTGTATTAATTCTGATTTAAGCACTTGGGCTTCATGCCAGTTGATTTACATTAAGAAGGTTTGTGGTCTGCACTGTAGTGGCAGAACAGGTAGCTTACATCCTTCTTAGTTGGGAACTGCTGATTGAGGGCTCAGTGTCTGTTATTCTAAAAGTGTATTAATTCTGGTGTAAGCACTTGGGCTTCAGAACAGTTTTTTTACATTAGGAAGGTTTGTGGCCTGCACTGTGGTGGCAGGACAGGTAGCTTACATCCTTCTAAGTTGGGAACTGCTGACTGAGGGCTCAGTGTCTGTTATTCTAAAAGTGTATTAGTTCTGGTTTAAGCACTTGGGCTTCAGGCCAGTTATTTTACATTAAGAAGGTTCGTGGTCTGCACTCTTGTGGGAGGAGAGGCTGGATTCTGCCCTTCTGAGCTGGGAATTTCTGGTTAAAGGCTTATAGTGCCTGCATATTTGAACTGTTTCTTACTGAAATGGGTACACCTTGTTTGCTGTAGCATAGACTAGATTCAGGCCTGCTGAATCTAGCTTTATTTGTATGCTGCTTGTTTGTTTGCTTGTTATTTCCCTGAAACGCTAATTCCACCTAAAACGCGGCTTTTCAGTGCTTCTGTGGATCCCTAGTGATATCTGCATTGCTTACTGTACTTATTTCCTTGTTTCACTTGAAAGAAAGTTACTGTTTGTCATTTTTGCATTTAAGTTACCTGAAACACATTGCATTTAAATTAGCTGGTACTTGCTCACTAAAGCAATTATATAAATCAGCACTAAAATATTAAAAACACTACATCCTCACAAACTCCCCTTGAGTACCTCATTCCCCATTGGCCCTCTTTTTTCAATTATAAAGGAATTCCCAATACTATTCTAGCATGTCCAAAGGTCAGTTGTCAGTCTCCTCTCCGGTCCATCTGGTGAATCTGGGAATCTTGAGGCAATGTTACAACTGCCTCATTTACACAGACAACACTCTCCTCCTCCCAACAAATTCCAACACATGTGAGAGATGCAACCATATAGCCATACTGGAGGCTAAGCTCTCTCAACTCAGTACTGGCGAAACCAGTCAGGAGGAGAAGGAAACCACACTCACTACAATTCCAGTCTCACATAGACCTACCATGACAGCAAACCAAACACAAACACACAAAAACATACTCGGAGGCTCTAAATAAAAATCTGCCTAAGAAGCAGAGACCTCCAAAGCAGACACCCAAGCAACCGCTACCGCAAAACAAAACACGTGCAACACACAGCTCTCAAAGCCAGTGTGCCGAACAGTCACAGCCCTTAAGGCTAAACAACACACCTGATACACTTGTAATAGGTGACTCTATCGTCAGGCACACTGATGTCCCACTCACCAGGCTGAACAAGGAGAAGGTCACGGTGAGCTGCCTGTCGGGCGCTAGGATCCGCCACATAACACAAGCACTCAGGTCACTCCAAGGCAAGTACAAATATGACTCAGTCATTGTCCATGCTGGTGTGAATGACCTGAGACGTACCTCCCTGGACTACATGAAAAGAGACATAGAGGAGCTCTCTGAGCATGTAGCCCAGGCCGGTATGACCCTGACCTTGAGTAGCATCTTACCCTCACCAAGAATGATGCCACAATATGAAGACAAGATGATCAATTTCAACAATTGGCTTAAGCACTGGTGTCATTCAAAGGGGATCCAATGCCTGTCAGCCTGGGATGACATGCTCGATAAGCCACGATGCTTTGCTAGGGACGGCTTGCACCTGTCACCCCTGGGCTTTCAGATATTGCCAAAGGTTATTGCTACCCCCATAGTGCCTTTTTTAGGCACGGCTCAAAAGACAAACCCACCTCCATAGGTATCACAAGGGATAAGAAACTAAGAGTAATGCTACTCAATGCCAGAAGTCTAAACCTAAAGATGCACACACTCGAAACTCTCCTTAGCATGGAGAACATCGATATCTGTGCAGTAACAGAAACCTGGTTCAAGGCTCCTGAGAGCACCCCAGCACTACCAGGTTATACCTCATACCATGTTTTTCGGCCCCAAAACTTGGACCGTACCACAAAAGGAGGGGGAGTATCAATATTCGTCAAAGATACCCACACCTCCAGGTTCGTGGCACAGCACGAAGCATCAGAGACTATCCATGTGCAACTAACAGTGGGTAAAACTGCCTTCCAGTTTATAGCCTGCTACAGACCACCCTCCCAAACCCAGGAACCCCACTCGGCCTTCCTGAGAACACTGGAAAATATGAAGGTCTCTCCAAACACCAATATGTTGGGCGACTTCAACTACCCAAACATAGACTGGGAGCATTACTCTAGCTCCAACACCCTAGCCCAAAGGTTCCTAGAATTTATAAACTCAAATGCTATGGAACAACTTGTTACCACTCCCACAAGAGGAGAAAACATACTGGACCTGATCATCACCAACATGGGGACTCTATGCTCCAGACCAGAAGTGTATCCCTCACTGGTAAGATCAGACCATAAACTAATCTCACTGGATATTCACATCCCAACTCCACCCCCTGCCCTGAAAACCACAGTGAAAAACTTCTCTAAAGCAAATTTCACACTCCTCAAAACCGAGGTGGAATCCTTCAAAGCCCCGGCCTGTGGAAAATACGTCCCAGACCACAGAATCCTTTATAAACGCATTCTATGAACACCTTCAGGAATGCATGGATCATGCAATCCCAAATAAAACCAAGACCCAATCCTCCAAAGGCAGACGTCCTGTCTGGTGGACCCCAGCCATAAACAAACTATACAATAGAAGGAGGAAGCTACTACATGATAGAGCAAAATCCCAAAAAGGAAGGCATCTCTGATCAGTATTAGCAAAAAACTACGGGCACTCATAAAATCGTCTAAGGCCAGCTTCGAGAGAAAAATTGCACAGGACACTAAGGATAATCACAAGGCTTTCTTTAGTTATGTTAGGAACCTGGGTGGGAATTCCCAGATATGCTCAGAATTAGTCCAAAATGACAAAAAATACACCAAACCCACAGACATTGCCAAAATCCTAGCTGACAGGTTCAGCGCAAACTCCCCTCCCCACCAAAAGGGCAAATATTTATCCCAGCAGATTGCTGCTCCCCCTGACATCTCAGATGCCCAGGTAAGAGCCGCCCTCTCCAAAGCAAAAAAACACAGCATCAATGGGACCAGACGGTGTCCCAGGCTGCATCCTACGTGAACTCCAAGAAGAGCTAAACCCAAACATAAAACTACTGTTCAATCTCAGCCTTACTACAGGATATGTACCCAAAGAGTGGCGTACAGCAACAGTGGTCCCTCTCCACAAAGGTGGTGCCTCAACGGATCCTAGAAACTATCGCCCCATAAGCCTGACTAGCTTGGTCTGCAAAGCTATGGAAAGGATCATCATGGACCTCATAAATAAAGATATTGGGGACCTACAGACACTGGATCCTACCCAGTTTGGCTTTGTTAAGGTAGAGCCTGCCTCTTAAACCTGGTCAATTTCTTTGAAAAAGTCACCAAGGCCATTGACGAAGGGAAGGTGGTCCACACAGCCTACCTGGACCTCGCAAAAGCCTTCGATACAATACCCCACTCGGGCATTATAGATAAGCTCACCAGCTTAAATATAAACCCCTATGTCACTAGATGGGTTGCAAACTGGCTCAAGGACAAAACCCACATGGTTAGAATTGCTGGAGCCATGTCAGACTCCAAACCAGTTACAAGTGGTGTCCCACAAGGCTCAGTCCTGGGATCTCTCTTGTTCGGTATATATTTCTTGGAGGTACAGGCCAAGACGGAAGGACTGTGGCTGACTAAGTTCGCAGATGACTGCAAACTGGGCACCATAATCAACTCTCCAGCCGACACAAGCATCCTCCAAAAGGGCCTCATAGAAACAGACAACTGGTGCCAGAGCCATGGCCTCAAGCTAAACTGTTAGTGTATAGTCATATTTGGCACCATAGTAGTGCACAAATTACCACATAGGTGGTAATCCATTTATCACAAAAGATAATTAGCATGGGACCTGGGGACCCAAGTTGATGTAATCTCTCATTTGACACTGACCAAGTGGTTAGAAAAACATTTTATATAGACCTAATCATGAAGGGGTTCACATCTACAGCTACATCGTTTGACACCTCTTTACTCATCCCTCATCAGGCCCATAATTGAATACAATGCCCCTTTCAGGATGTACCTTATCAGACACCTGCAGCAGCTGAAGTGACCCCTTCAGTACCTCACCAAGAAGATCATAGGGCTCAAACAGATGCCATATGCTGGAGGGTTAAAGAAACTCCAGCTCTACTCAGTGGCCTGCTGTCCCTCCTCCACATGCTGCAGGTGTCTCTTCCTGTGTCACACAATGTCTATTTAGGACCATCATGGAGGCACAGGCGCTCCAGACAAATGCTTAGGGTTGTGGATGTGGCACAATCTGACATGTGTGACTGCCTCCACCATGTCACAGAGTCCCTGGATTGGATGAATGCTACATTGGAATAAAATCCCAGTCCAGGTTAGGTGTCTCTCATTGACTCTCTTCAAGAGGAATCTTGATGGAACAGTGGATGGGAGAATGGTTTACCCTTATCACTTCTGTGTCACTGTTAGCCACAACATCTGCTGATAGCCAATGTGGCCATTCCTGATCATGCTTCTGTAGTGGTAGTACTTCTGCTGGTCCATCAGGGACTGTGTTGTCCACACTCAGATGTGGCAGGCCATGCTGTCATGGTTCTGGGCATTCCTGTGAAGGGAGCATGTCCAGCAATCATCAGTCACACTCAAGTAGCAGCATTCTATCTGACCTTGGGCATGGAGGTGCCAGTGCAACTCCTGATAGAGCCAGTTCTCATGGATGGGGGTGACAACAATGAACTGCCATCTCTACCATGCATGGCTCACACCTGTCCAACATACCAATACGTAGAGCTAGCACTGAGCTTGGCTGTGTTCATGCAGACTCTCACACACCACTTTTACATGGTGGACCCATATAGACACACACACACAGCCTGCCTGCTTCCCTTTCTCCTTCACATCCACTCACTGACATTTTGTATCAGCCTAGGCCTCCCCCCAGCACCCTGTGCAAGTGATGATAACTGTCATATCCCTGTTTTCTTTCTTTTGGATTCAGGGATACAAAAGCTTTGTGTCTGGTGCACAGGGTGCATAGCTACATTAGTGCCTAGTATATCTGCTTTTGTGTTGTTGAACATATAATTGTACCTGCCAGTTATATTTGGCTTGCCAAATGATACAGTGGATAGCCTCATCATGACAGCAGGGTCTATCAGATCATGCAATCACCCAGGTCTCTCAACAAGTACCATTATGACTCTGTCATAGTCCATATCGCAGTGAATGGCTAGAGATATACCTCACTGTACTATATGAAGGTGCTTTCCTCCCCCATAGTGGTCTTTTTAGGCAATGTCAGAACAACTAAAGTCCCAATGTAAAAGAATCCACTACAAACAAACTGAAGGTTATGCTGCTTAATGCAAGGAGTGTAAATCAGAAACTGCACTCACTGGAAGAACTCCTTACCTTGGAAGATGCCCACGTCTGTGCAGTCACACAGACATGGTTTGGGGCTATAGAGAGCACCCTGGCCATGTAAGGGTACAATGCCTTCCACACGTTCACACATCAAATGAGTGTGAAAGAACCAAAGGCAGAGATGTATAATCTTCATTAAAAACAAATACATTGCAAGACTGGTCAAAGAGTACGACACCATAGCACTATTCAAAGTCCAACTAACTGTATATAAAACCTCCTTCCAAATCATTGTTAGCTACAGGTCCCCCATTATGAACCATGAGTATTACTCTGCTTACTTGGACCTAATTGAGTCAAGAGTGAACTGACTAAGCAGAGAAAGGACACCCTCCACAGCTTGAACAAGGAAATTAGCTATCTTGAAAAGTCCTCTAAAGCCACATACAAACCTAAAGTAGGATCCTAGCTAAAGATAATCATGAAGCATTCTTTAGCTACACCATGAAATTTAAAAGTGAAAGCCCAGCTTTGTGCCGAACTAGTAGTGGATGATACCATTCATACTAACCCTGAAAACATTGCCATCATGTTACCAGACAGTTTGGGGCAAACATCACCCCCTCTGTCCCCATCAGACATACCCCAAAACATACCTGTCCCCATTCCTCTACCTAGTAATCTCTTCTGAACATAAGGCGACATGTGCCTGAGCTCCAGGCCACTGTCTGATCCTGCCCTGGTGGAATAGTTGTATATGCAATAATCTGATATAGCTGATTACATCAACATTGTCTGTTGAGCATATGGTGATAACAGTGTCCCACATGCTGATGTAAAAGGATCTCTGTAATGTCAAGTAACATCTGTCTCACACACACACACACTCAGTTGACTGCAGTGAGAACAGAACCGCTACCTATCTAACTATACAGACTATAAAACTCAGTACAGCTCAAGTTTGACTTGTAGTGTGCCAGACAACACTTTATAGATGATGACAGCAGTGAGTGCTGAGGACAAGATAACAGTGTCCCACAGGCTACTGCAAAAGGCTCACTGTAAAGTCCAGCAACAGCTCTCACACACACACACACACACACACACACACACACACACACACACACACACACACACACCAATCCCTCCGCCATTTGGCTGAAATGAGAATAGAATCGGTGCTGGTGCAAAAACAACTTTAAACCGTTTAAAAGAGTTCAAGAAGCAGAAATACTTGCAGTTTAGCTAGATCGGACAGTCGCCCAGGTAGTAGCAGGAAAAAAAAAAACACATTTATCAGGTTAGCAGTCACTCTTTTAGCCTCTCTGCTGCTAGCACCACTCTGCAGGACCACGAGGAGCTTGGCTGAGTAGTAACAAGTGCAAAAACCGCGCCAAAGCGGGTTTTATACAGGGGGACTTGAAAGAGCTAGAAATTGGCCCAAAACGGCCAATAGACTACCAGATTCTTGTGCTGGGAACACTCCTCCAGGGATAGATAGGCTGCTCTAAGCTCCCCACTTCCACTGGTGAACAAAGTAGCCTCCCTTTATCCAAGAAAGGAAATGGGCAACACAGGAACTGTCCAAAAGTCCAGAATACAGCAAAGCATGTATTTGGACTACTCTAGGTCAGGAAAGACGGGAAACAAGGATAATGTTTTTGTTTTTTTTTCTTTTTTGCAACAAACAGCAGGAAAATGCAATAAATATGTAACACAGGCTAGCGCACTTGGGTGTGTAGCCTCAACAGGTAAATGCAACAGACAGGACAAACTTTAAATTACAAGCGCAAAAGCGTGCTAAAACTGGCTTTAAAGCAGGAGGTTAGAAAGAGATAGGAAATGGCCCAAAACAGCCAATAAGCTACAAGTCACTGGGCTGGAACCACTCCTCAAGGGACAGATAGGCTGCTCATAGCTCCCCACTCTCACTGGTGAACAAAGAAGCTTTCTCCTAGCCAAATAAGGATATGGGCAACACAGGAACTATGACACAGCCCAGAGATCAGCAATACCTGAAGACTGGACTATTCTAGTTCAGTAAAGGCGGGAAACAAGGATATATATTTTTTTTTTTTTTTTTTTACAAAGTAGCAGAAATACAGAAACACAGTAAATACTTTAATTCGGCTAGCACACTTGAGTGTGTAGCCTACCAGTTAAACTAAACAAAAACAAACTTTAAAAGTGCAAAAAACTCAGAAATACAGGCAGGAATGCAATAAAACAACTTTGCAGAGCTTATTTAGTTAAAGAAACAGAGAAGTCTATATATACACAAACACTTCAGATGCAGTGCAACCTAGAGCACTTGAGTTGTAGCAATATTAAGGCAATTACAGTTATAATAAATGCTCTGAAATATACTCTGTATTTCCAAAATGTTTGAGAAGCACAGTCAGAACACAAGGAGATTCAGGCAAAAAAAAAAAATGTTTTTTTTTTTTTGAAAGGGAAAAAGGAGAAACAGAAGGCCTTAGCCAATGTTCTCTCTGTATTAGGTAGAATGAGCTAATGACACTAGACTGGGAGGAGTGTCACAGATCAGATTTACAGTAGGGGCGGGCAACTGCAAAGCCACCAAGTATAACAGCAAGACACTAACTGGGGGGGGAGGGGGGCAAAAACAATAGCCTACAGACAGTAAGCACTAGAGAAAGCCACAAATGAAAGTTTTTAAACAGATAAAGATTTGTAAAGATACAGAATGCTTTTAACTGCAAACAAATCAGTTACTTGTGCAGATTAGTTGATAGCAATAAAATACACTCAAAGACTAAAAAGCAGGCAATAAAAGTGCTATATATTAATTGTTAGAAACAATGATCTGTATAAATAATTGAAAAAAAAAACAGGATACTTATATATCTCAGCTAACAGTTGTGGTCAACAACTCTCATCCACTCTGCTCAGTGTGTATAGACTAGACTATTTTCTAACATCAGTCTTTAATGATTTGCTACTACTTTGCCAAAAAACCCACAATATTATGAAAAATGGGCCAAAAATATGAAGCAAAAATCTGGACATTCTGCAAAAATCTGTACAGTTGAGATGTATGCTGTAGCCTGTATGGGGAACTGAGGATTGTGTCATTATTTCTTCAACTTTATCAGATTCTGTCCAAGTGAAAGTGCTTATTCTTTCATATAATTTACTGTTGAATTTTGCCTTTGTGTTTCCTGGCTCATATCTTTTTTGTTTGAAGTTTTCTTTGCTGGGATACATGTGATATTCTTTTATCACTTTATTTCTTTAACTTTCCTTCCTAACCTCAGATGTTACTATTCTTGTATTGGGCTGAGGGCAGTATGGTCAATATTTCTTTAACTTTCCTCACAAACTTCAGAGGAGTGCAAAGAGAGTAACGAAGCTTGCATAGGAGCAGTGTACTCTCTAAAACTAAATTAGAAACATTACTGTAATTATTTTTCTTTCATTTTCCTCACAATCACACATCAGATGCATATACAGGTGTCTATCATTTGGTGGAATGTAAAGAAGCATTCTGTTTATGCATGTCTGACAGCAAGTATGTTCTATTATTTTTCAGTTTTGTCCTGACATTAGAAGGATACAAAGAAGATGGCTGCCTTTTGTGGGCAGTGGTGAGGAAGCATGCATCTATCACCCCACAGCTTCTGGTGCCTAGCAGCCCCCAGACTCCCAACTTAATGTTTTTATTACAGGGTAGTTTTGGTCATTTAGGTTGTGTTGAAAAGATGTGGGGAAAAGAAAAGCTGAAGACTGAATTTCTTTCCTTTATTATGGTTTCTGCTCAGGGGCATCATTGGCTGAAACTGTTGTTTATAAAAACTCCAAAATTCATCTCAGAGCATCTAAAAATCTCATGGTCTCTGGGTGCCAGGCATCCACCAGGCTTAATACAGTTATTTCCACTGCTGTTATTTCAGTGTAATCATGGTCAGTTAGGGCTGAAAAGGATGCAGGAAAAAATCAAAAGTTGAAGAGTAAGGCTAAATTTATTACATTGGTCATGGTTTTTGTTCAGGCAATCAAAGGATATAAAGGCTGTTTTAAAGAACTCTAAAATGAACCTCATAGCATCTAGAACCTCCATAGCTTCTGGGGGCTTTGTGGACACAGACCCCTGTTTTATGGCAGTTGTTTCCCCCACAGTTATCATAGTGCAATCTTGTTTAGATAAAACATGTTGGAAGAATGAATTAATGAATGAATAACTGCAGGGAAAAGAATAAGTAGTAAGACAAACTGAGAAAAAAGGAAGGAAAAGAAGTAATCTGGAGAGTGTGTATGTAGGACAAGAATGGATGGGTAGTGGGCGGGCTGGTGGTTGGGTAAACAATGTAGACTTTTTGCCTAGGGTGCCAGGTTACCTAAGGCCAGCCAGTACTATAGTTCAAACTAAGTTTAAGGAAGAGTGTGCTGTAATTGTAATATTAAGCAAATTGTATTTAGACTGATGAGTTTCTTTGAATGGTCAGTAATTGTTACATAGAACTACAATAAGTTATCAACAGCAAGATTTTCTCAGCAGAGAAATACATTTTTAAATAGTATGACAAGTTTATTAGAAAACAAATGTTTGCAGATAAAAAAGCATTTGTCATATAACTAAGTGGGAAACCACACAGAAGATTAAAAAATACAAGTTAGTGACCAGCACTGGAATTCAGGCAAAAATGTAACACAGATCTAAGTGATGTTTTATGTCTAAAAGCTGTATGGAAACATATGTATTTCCCAGTGAATTCCATAGATGGATTAAAAAGGATAAATAAGAGGACAGTTAAAGGCCTTAATTAATTAAGCTTTAAGGTGTATGCAGAAAACTGGAATTATTTAACAGCGGTGATGTTTCTACCAAAGTAAATATCACATCAGAATCAGAGTCAGAATCAGAATCACATTTATTGGCCAAGTATGCATTCATACAAGGAATCTGACTCCACTGTCAGTGGCTCTCCAAGTATGAATTACATAAATGACATACATACAACTGTTAAGAACAAGTCAAACAACATACATGCAACTATTAAGAACAAGACAAAAAAAAATAAATATACATATAGATACAAGGTGCAAAGTGCAACTCAATGCAAGAAATTCTGAAATAAACTCTGAAAGAAACAAGTATTAACAATATGGAAACAGTACTGCAGAATCCTTGGAGGCTTGGGAAAAAGAATATCCCAACATAATAAGCTGAGTTAACCATTTATCAACTTGATGGCCTGTGGAAAAAAACTGTTCTTGTATCTGCTTGTTTTGGTGTGTATTAATTTATAACTAGGGCCGGCACCACCATTACGGCATATTAGGCATTCGCCTAGGGTGCAGGTCATGAGGGGGCACAGCCGGGTGGCTTGTAATACCTCTCTAATTTAGTTAAATGTGAATCATATATGGTTGAATTTAGTTTTATATAATACAGATCAGCAGAAGTGTGCAGGAAAATTAATGTTTGAGAAAGTGGTGGTTATAAAGATGTGCAAGATAGTGTTATAGCAGTTGTGAATATACAATTGTTCACAGGTTAAGCATTAGAGGAAAGGTTAGGTAAGAGGATAAACTCAGTACTGTGCATGTTTTGTGTTGTCTGTGTTCTGTATCTTATTGTTTTGTTTAGTGCTGTGGTTAGGGAAAGGGTTTTAGTAATGTAATGAGTAAGGTTAGGGGTAGGGAAAGGCTTAGGGCTAGCGTTATGGTTAGGGTTAGCACACCTTACTTATGTGAGACAAGAGAGTGAATAACAGGACAGTCTGTAAGTACTCTGAGGGGCAGTTCCAACAAATAGGGCAGTGCCAACCCAAGGGAAAGACCTGCATGAATTGTGAAAAGTTAAACTACTTTACAAAGATAAAGACGAGTGCCAATAAACATGACATACCGCAATTTAGAGATAAAATGTATGGTAGACAAGGGGGTGTGGCAAGCTTGGGATTGCAGGGGGGAGTCGCTACAAGAAAATATATGTTTTCATTTTTTTTTTTTTTTTAGTAACTTTGAGTTATGCTGCTTTAAGAAAAAATTGAAGCATAACTTGTTTTAGGATGACTTGACCAAACATGTGTACACCTCTCTGACCCAAATGAATTTTCTAAAGAGTTCATATATACATGTCATTTATATTTTCCCTTGTAGATTGTGTCATGGTTGAAAATGGGTAGAGATGGACCAGTTCCATTAAACATGATTAAAAAAACAAATACATTTAAAAAAAAATTAAAATTAAATCATTGCCAGATAAAGAGATGTGAAGTTCCTAAGCAGAGGAAAAAGACACATACAATGGTGTGGGGGTGTGAACATTTTCCTATATTCTTGTTTTGAAGGCAGTTCACACTAATTACTGAGTACATACCATGGGGAACAACCTTTTTTATCCCCAAATCAAAACCTCTACTTATAACAGAAACTTGATCAGTGACCTTGGAGACCTTTTCAGTTTAAATGATAAAATAAAAAGGAAAGGAAATATTTCTGACAAGATATGAAGACATCTAATAATCTGAAAGGAGAAAGTTGTGACATAATGGACAGGACTGGTGAACATGATATCCATTTATGCATTCTCAATGGTTTACTATCAAAAACCCGAAATTAAAAAAAAAAAAAAGCCCATAACACCAAATGGAAACCGCAAATTCCTGAATACTAACAAGGCATAAATGCCAGATCTGTTGAACGAATTCAACAGATTTGACATTTATCCCAAATATTGAATGTGACATCAGTGTAGGTGCGAGCATTAGTTAAAACTCCTACACTGTCATTCACGTTTTAGCAGGGGGGCAAGCCCCCCCTGCACCCCCCTATGGGGGCTGCGCCACCCTGCAAACTATGTATTCGAACTCTGAGATTGCACTACATTGAGTAAAGGGATACATTTTCCAATCCGCACTGTACAGCGATCTCTACGCATAACATTCAGTACATATCAAAGAATGCACAGTTGCATTCGCTGATATGTACTCTCGCTCCCAACGTTTGACAACATGGACATCGGCCAACTGCTGTTCATCATGTCCGTGTTCACTGAACCCATCATCAACATTTTGATAGTAAACTATTCTCAATAGCCCTTATCTTGAAGGGAAAAGAGACAGGAAAAATATAGCATTAGAGAAACTGAAATCATTTTGAAAAGATAATATGTATCATAAAAATATGCTGCAGATGTTGAAACTGTAAAGAAATATAAGGAATGTTAAGCCATAATAGCTGTTTTAGCCAATGCTAAATACTTACTGGATAAGTGTTTGCAGTGAGTATATGGTAGTATACCTTTAAGACATAAAAGCAACTTGGGCATGTGAGTCATGTGACTGGGTAGGTTCCTGGCAACTGTGACTAAAACTTCAGTGAACAGCAACAACAACAACTTGCACTTCCCAAATGCTACAGAAAAAGTATACAGAAATTGCCCATGAAACACTCCTATTAGTGGTGAGACCAAATTCAGTTCTCATTTAGAAGTTTTGATTCACAAACATTGTTGATAGGATAGAGAATCAATTTAAAAGTTGTAATGTGCCAGACCAACATCCAGCATAGCTAGAGCGTACTTCTCCAGAGTCAGAAGCAGCACCATGGGATATTAGTATAGACTTTTATGGTCTAAGCTACAAACAGACTATATGCTAGTACTGATAGATGACCATTCAAAATTCTGAGGTACGGAGGCTGGTATATCCAACAGTGTAGCAATCCCTGCATTGGACAAGACTTCTGCAGTGTTTGGAATACTAGTCACTACACAATGTGATCACGGGTATCCTTATAATAACTACCTCCCCACTCAAACAATTATGTAACACACAGAGAATAGCACACAGAAGTACAATCTGGTATGGACACATGTAAGTGGCATAGCCAAGTCAGGGAAAGTTAAAAAGACTGCAAATATGAAAATAATATCATTTAAACAACAGTTGAATAGCATGCCCAGGCAAGAGTTCCACAGTTCCATCCACAACAAACATCAGACAGCCTAAAGTGTAGATAAAAAATTGAAATTATAATTCTTTCTAAAGCACCAGGGAGACTGTTTAATGCTGTTTAAATATTATTCTAAGTTACTTAAAAAGTTAAAAGAGCATCAGGATTTGCAGCATGAAGCATTTTCTGAGCAATAAAAAATATGAAACTCTATCTGCCATTATTGACAGACTGCAATTGTCCATGATTTACAAGAGGCAGGGAAAATTTAAGAGGCAAACTCAATGATGTTCTCTAAAATTGACAGATATGGTATTTGTGTTTGATATTTGCATGTACAGTGGATATAAAAAGTTTACACACCCCTGTTAAAATGCCAGGTTTTTGTGATATAAAAAAATGAGACCACAATAAATCATTTCAAAACTTTTCCCACATTTAATGTGACCTATAACCTGCACAATTCAATTCAAAAACAAATCTATTAGGGGAAAAATATAAAAAATAAAAAACATACAATACACTGGTTGCATAAGTGTGCACACCCTTATACTAATACTTTGTTGAAGCACGTTTAGATTTAATTATAGCATTCAGTCTTCTTGGGAACATACCTGCATCAATTAAAGAGACTCTGATTAATCCCAAATAAAGTTCAGCTGTCCTAGTAGGATTTTCCTGACATTTACTCAGTTGCCTGCTACAGCAAAACCCATGGTTCAAAGAGAGCTTACAAAGCATCAAAGGGATCTCATTGTTGAAAGGTATCAGTCAGGAGAAGGGTGCAAAAAAATTTCCACAGCTTTGGACATACCATGGAACACAGTGAAGACAGTCATCAAAAAGTGGAGAAACTATGGGGCAACTATGACGTTGCAAAGAACTGGATGTCCCTCCAAAATTGATGAAAAGACAAGATGAAAACTGGTCAGGGAGGCTGCCAAGAGATCTACAGCAACACTGAAGGAGCTGCAGGAATTTCTGGCAAGTACTTGTTGTGTTGTACTACATGTGACAAAAATTTCCTGTATTCTCCATATGTCAGGACTATGGGGTAAGGTTGAAAGATGGAAACCTTCTCTTACACAGAAAAAC
The DNA here is from genome assembly GCF_019279795.1 of Protopterus annectens. Classification (NCBI taxonomy): domain Eukaryota; kingdom Metazoa; phylum Chordata; order Ceratodontiformes; family Protopteridae; genus Protopterus; species Protopterus annectens. The sequence goes on along the minus strand of NC_056744.1, from coordinate 906,590,176 downwards.
ATCCAGGCCCGGCTAAAATTTGCAAAACAATACATGAAGTCTCGCAAAAGCATATGGGAAAATGTGTTATGGGCTGATGAGACCAAGGCTGAATTTTATGGCCACAATACTAAACGTATGTTTGGCTCAAAAACAACACTTTGCATCATCAAAACAGCACCATCCCCACAGTGAAGCATGGTGGTGGGAGTATCATGCTTTGAGGTTGTTTTTTTTTTTCAGCTGGAACTGGGGCTTTAGTCAAGGTGGAGGGAATTATGAACAGTTCCAAATACCAGTCACTTTTGGCCCAAAACCTTCAGGCATCTGCTAGAAAGCTGAAGATGAAGAGGAATTTCACGTTTCAACACAATGACCCCAAGCATACATCCAAATCAACAAAAGAATGTCTTAATCAGAAGAAAATTAAAGTTTTGGAATGGCCCAGGCAGAGCCCAGACCTAAATCCAATAGAAAATCTTTGGGGTGACCTGAAGAGAGCTATGCACAAGAGATGTCCTCGCAATCTGACAGATTTGAAGTGCTTTTGCAAGGAAGAGTGGACAAATATTGCCAAGTCAAGATGTGCCATGCTGATAGACTCCTACCCAAGAAGACTGAATGCTGTAATTAAATCAAAAGGTGCTTCAACAAAGTATTAGTTTAAGGGTGTGCACATACAACAAAGTATTAGTTTAAGGGTGTGCACACTTATGCAACCAGCATATTGTACATGTTTTATTTTTTATATTTTTCCCCTAACAGATTTGTTTGTTTTTCAATTGAATTGTACAGGTTATAGGTCACATTAAAGGTGGGAAAGTTTTGAAATTATTTATTGTGGTCTCATTTTTTCATATAAAAAAAATGGCATTTTAACAGGGGTGTGTAAACTTTTTATATCCACTGTATGTGGTAGAGTGAATGAGGGGGCTGTGCCATAGTAAAGCACTGGCAGCCAGTGGTGATTACTGCATGAGCATGAGCAGTAACACCACACAATTCACAGACATGCAAATTAGCCAATAATAAGGCCTTTCCTTTCCTCATTGCAGCTAAACATTGGCTGTGGTGGTGCAGTGGTTAGCGTTGTTGCCTTACAGCAAGAGGTTTTCTGGTTTGATTCTTAGCTAGAGCTCCTTCTGTGTGGAGTCTGTATGTCCTCCCTGCAGGTTGAGAGAGTCTTTTAAAGACATGCATGTAGGTGCATATGTGCATGTGGCTACCGTGAAGTTTGGGCACCGGGCTGGCAATAAAAACTCCACTGCCAATCAGTCTGTGGAGCAGTGATCCACGGTGGTGACCCCTAACAGGAGAAGCTGAAATACATTGCTTTTGCTCATTGCAGCTAAACATATCTCTGAGTCACATTTCCTGTGATCGTAAACACTGACCCTTTTGAGTGCAGCATTTTCACTGAGAGAAGGAAAAGTTTTCTGAAGCCTGGACTAAATGTTGATGTACAGTTTTCAAGATATGATTTTTTTTGTGAAATTTAAGAAAATATATAATTTTGGGTTTGTGTACATTATAATGTAATATGGTATTTCTGCAATGACTGTGAATTCACTGAGTATCATCACTATAAAGAATAGTTTTTACTGATGGCTTTGCTGTTTTTACCATTTTAATAGCATTTACTGCTCACAAGATATTAACATTTGTTTGGCTTATACCTTTTAACTTGATTTTTTTGGAAAATGGTTTGGAATGTAAGGATATGTCTCTGATCCTAGAGGTTTGACATTCCGTTTCTCAGGTGTGTTAATGAGTTAAAGGTTATAATTACCCACTGAAATATAAGGCTTAAGGAGTTAAAAGATTCAGATGCACTACTTATCTTGCATGTTTTTTTAAATTTTGAAAAGTATTTGAAGATGTTCTGAAAACACTCATTAGTTAATTACTGTTTCAAAAGATCATTATGAGCTTGCTAAACATTTTCTATTATGTTTGCAAAACAATAAGTTTATATATCTTGTAAATGTTCATTTTTCCAAGCATCAGAATATTTCTTTTGAAAAGGATGTTGATGTAGAAACAGAATGACTTCTGAAATATGTGGTTAATATCTTTTGTGCAGCTTCAATGCACCTTTAACCAAGGAAGACCTCCTAAATGCAGCTGCTAATTCAAAGATTTTTCACTTTTTCATGTGGAAACCTGATCTGCCTTGTAGGATTGATATGCTTTACGGGGCACTACTACCCCCTATTGAAGTAGGGGGCCTACGTGCTTAGCCATATGATTTAAGCAGTGGAAAGTGAAAGGGGCATTAAAATCAGGAGCATCTCAACTACAGAAGCATAGAACTGGTGTTAGGAGAGCCCCTGGGACAGCATGGAGAAGAATGTGGAATCAAGATCAGCTACACTATCAGACGTTTTGGCTTTATGGCAAGAGATTTAGTGGCAGCCATGAGAAATGGCTTCAGATGGGTGTTCAGATAGGGACTAAGGGTTCACCAAAGGTCAGGTGTAAGGCAACAGATTCCCTCTGGGGTTGCACCTTAAAGAAAAGGGAAAACTCCACTGTTGCTGAAAGTTGTTTTTCCGTGAGTAGTCTTTGCCATATTGACATTCAATGAACTAATGTTTGACTTCCTGACATGCTCCCAGTTCACTGCAGTATAATTAATAAGAAAAATAAATAATCAATTTAAGGGCATTATGAATCTATGGCATTTGCTGTCATATGCAATTATACTCTTCCATTTAATCAAATTTTTCAAATGGTAAAAGTATGTCTGTCAGGGCATACAGACTGTTTTAAAAGTGTTTACTGAACTACCAAAGTATTTTATTATAGCAAATATGCATCCCGCCTATTATTGCTAAATGCATTATTTTTGTAAATAAAGTTGAGCTTCCCATTCACTACATGTTTGTTGCTGGCTGAGGCAGGAGGAATGTGTTTTTCTGTCAGAACTCTTGACAGGACTCTGGAAAATATTAAAGAAAATGCAGAAAATGTTATAGTTTCATAGGTTGGTACTAGGCTATCAGCCCTAGAGCCTATACAAGTCTAGCCATAACAATTCCCTGGCTATTTCTTCCCACAATATTTACTTCCCTGGACCCCTGTCTAGCAGGGCGACTGACGTGATCCCCCGGGTGAATTTCCTATCTCCCATCCAGTCGTCAAGGTTCCTTCTGAAGAGGGCCAAAGAGGCACTCTGCTTGATATGTATGGGCAGTCTATTCCAGAGTCTGGGGAGTCTCTGGGTCAGGAACCTATCCCACCTGCATGTTTTGTTCATTGTAATGACAAGGTTTAGATCCCTGGAGCGTGTGGCTCTGAGGGATTGGAATTTCTTTAAGTGTAGCATGTCCAACAGCTCTGGGTTTGACATGGCCTTGTATGTTAAGAAGCGATTGCCTCTGAGTAGATAATATGCAACAGAGTAAGCTGGAGTTTTTTTAGACGGTCAGCATAGGGCATCTGCTTTAGGTCTTATTCTTTTAGTGAGGTATTCCTGTGGTCTTTCCAGTTGTTGCAGATGTCTTGAGAGGTACATACCAAATGGGGCGTTGTATTCTATAATGGGTCTAATGAGGGATGAGTACAGTGGGACAATGACCTTCTTTTATCTGGATGAAAAGCCCTTAGTGAGGAGGTGTGCCACATAGAAGGATTTCCTGACTGTTGTAGCGATGTGGTTATCAAAGGTGAGACCACTGTCCACCTGTGTCCCTAAGTCTCTTATCACACTTTCGGTGTTTAGTGTCCTGCCACCTATGTGGTAATTCACGGGTACATGTTTCTTTCCAAAGGGTATACATTTCCTGGCATTGAGCTTGAGCCCATGGCTCTGGCACCAAGCATCTGTTACTGTAAGGCCCTTTTGTAGAATATCCACATCATTTGGGGATTCAGTAATGGCTCCCAGTTTGAAGTCATTTGCAAACTTTGTTTGCCAGAGTCCCTTAGTGTTGGCCTGTACGTCAGTTGGCATGTACTATGTGAGAAGATAATTCGTAGACCTTACAGCAGGTGATATTTCACTGCATTTCTTTGCAGTTCACTGTTTTATCTGCATTAGTATATAATGCATGTTGTTAACCATATCTTAAAGTCAGTAATTTAATTTCAATAACACATTTGATGTAAGGCTATAACTATAATATATTAATGTCAGCCCTTGAATAAACTACAGCCGAATCATTCCGTACTTACTTTGGTATATGTGTTTGACTGTGCTGGCACTGTCTGATGTCTGACATTTAATGTAAAGAATATGAAAATCTAAGGTAAGAAGTATTTAATCTAGCATGGTCTGCTGCCTAATAAAACTTGTTTGCTACATCACAGTGAGTAAACAACTGTGTTTTGTCTTATTTTATTTTTTTTTTTACTGTAAGACTCCAAAATGTCATGTTGATAGTGTACATGACGTACCTTGTATCTAGAAAAAGTCAGGCTTACCTGAACGGCATGGCACTTTGAAATATGCTACTATATTTGTTTTTGGTAGCAATACTGGGCCACAGTGAAATACGTCTAGTCACAGTTTCGGATGAGAAAAAGTTATTTGCTCATTCAGCTCTAGGACCCTAAAAATACAAGTGCATCAACCAGCAGGCATATTTCTCTTTCCCAAGTGATTGCCTTGCTGTTATGAGCTGTAAAAATGAGAATAACTAAGTAAAACAGTCCTTGAGAGACTGAGGTAATACATGTGTTTCAGGTACACTAATGGCCACTGTATGGAAATTCTGAATTAGGTGTGTGTGACAAAGAAATCATGTGCTTCACTTGAATGGACTTCTGGTTCCAGAGTGTCATGCAGGTTATCTGAATGGTGCTGGTATATTGTACCATTCATGTGTAACTCACTCACATATATAAGTGTGGGGAATTTAGTCACACCTGTGTAATACATTACTGAAATACCATATGACGTACACACAACTACATGATGCTTCTTGACATAATCATTCCTAGCTGATACATTAATAAATAAATATCCCTGCTTAATAATTATCAGCAAACTGAAGCTGTTGTGATGGGGGCTATGATCCCCATTAATTCAACCTGCTTCATAATGGGGCATGATTGAATTAGCCAGTAGTTTGAGATGACATAGACACACTATCTGCAGCAAACATGACCTTAGTTTTGTTGAAGTTCATACTGAGTCAGCTTTTGGTAAATGTAAACTAGTCCATCATGTTGTTCAGAATGCGACACTGAGTTCTTTAAATGTCCTTTAATTTAAGATGCTTCTTTCTTCTCAAAGATTCTAGATATTGGTACTAACAGTGTGACTGGATGGTAAGAATCAGCTTTTTCCCTAAGGGCTATTCATTGGTAGTGGAATCAGTGCAAATAATTTGCACAGATCAGGAAAATGAAGAGGTCATGGAAATATGTTTACAATATTAGCCACAGGAATGCTAATAAAAGTCTTGCATTCCCTTAACAAAACTGGATACAGATCTTCTAGCTGTGGCTTACTTCTTCTTCTTTTGGCTTTCCCGGTTAGGGGTCGCCACAGTGGATCACCTGTCCGCTCATAATTGGCAGTGAAGTTTTACATTGTCGAGTTGCCAGCCCGGCACCCAACCTTCCACAGAAGGCACACACACACGCACACACACCTAGGGCCAATTTAGAGTGTCCAATCCACCTACAGCATAGCTATGGCTTACTATGGATGAGAATTACCCTGAGCCATTGATTTTCTTAGCTTAAAATTGTCAGGCAACATTCAAATGTGTAAATTGCTCCTGAGGAAATGATAAAAATGGAATCTTTCTTGGGTGAGACAGTGACTATTATGAGGTTTCTTCCTTTCTACTACTAGTCCTGGAACAGAGATCCCAGTGTTATCCCAGTTAAGAGACATCTCCATATAGGAGCTGTCTGTACTGTCCAAGCTGCTAATTTCTTGCTAGGACAGCTTACAATTTCCAGGTCTTTTGCTGACCACCTATATAAACCTTCCTGATGTTTAGCCTGAATGCTCTCAAACACTTCCTTATTTCCATTGGTGCAGTATTGGGTCTCACAACACCCCTTGGCCTATTGCTTGATTAGTGTCGAGAACGTTGAGAGGCTTTAACTTGTTTTTTTTACAATTCTATAACTTGAGTGTCAGTGCTCTCTGTTATACTTTGTGTCCTTATGAAGATAAGTGGTGGTTTCTTGGCAGAATTTCCTAGCTCTCAGTAACTCTGAAAGTTCTCCCTCTTCACTGCATTGCTTTTCTTTCTCTCTCTTTCTCCCTTCCCTTCCTCTTTCTCTCCCTTTCTCCTTTCTTTGTATATCTTACTCATAAAAATCAAATGTATTATACACTTTTAAAGCTTCTCAATGCTACATGCAGAAACATATGTTGGATTTTCAAAAAAAATCAATCACAATCGGTAATATATCAAATATACGTATCAATGGTTACCACTTCTTGGACAAATTGCTCTTCAGAGAGAAATTTCCTGAAGGCTGTAGCTTCATCATCCTTAAATGAAAGATAAAACTGTTAATTAGTGATTGTTTCTGGCACCATGTAATTAGTATTCAAGGTATAAATAAAAAGATGAGTATAAGCACTACCAGATCCACCACTTTCTTTCAGAATGTAAGATACCACAGGAAACCTAGACCATATGATATACATATAGGACTGGTATGAAGCTTAAGGTATCGATAAAGATATACAGGCATAAGCTAAATTATTTTTACCTATACTCTATTCCTTTTAGCAGTGCATTCCAGCCCTCCTCCATAAAACGGAATTTCATCATTCAAGTCATTCATGAGTCATTTCTCTTTCATACTTGCCACTTGCTCCTCTGACCTCCCATTGTCTTTCCTCTTCATTGTATTCATCCTCTTAACAGCACAGTACAGCCTCTTCATAACCCATTCAAGTGAGCACATATGCAGTCTACATATTTCTTTATAATCTGGCTCTTCCATTCTCACCATTATTTTTAGATCTCTGTTACACCAATTTTGTAGCAACTTTTCAGACTAACTGTATGTGGTTTATCTAAGGCTAAGTGTTTCTAGTTGCAAGCCATGTCAAACATAAGAGAAGAGTGTGTTGAGAAAATCCAATCTAAGGACTCTGTAAGCTCACAGAATGGCTAGTTTGCAAGAATGTTTTCTGTGCACCTGGGTTCATTTCTTAGCAGATCCAAATGCAATGTTCTGTAACTAAAAATTCCAATCTGAATTTGTGTCCCTCTAGCTAATGCTGTACTTGAAACATTTCTTTAAACACCCAGAGGTTGATGGATCAAAACCATCCTGTGCTATGCAAAGGGGAGGAAGGTTTTTTTTTGTGTGGGCTTCCATGTCTCAGCTTGTTAAGGAAGTGTTTGAAGTGCTTGGTAGATTGTCAGTGTAGAAATCTGAGGGTTCAAATTCCATCAGGTTTGTTTGCACAGATGAGGGTTTGGCATAATAGTTAAGGTCTTTCCCACACATACAAGGTACCGGGCTTGATTTGATGGGTTATTGGTTAGACTTGCAATAGTAGCAGACTGATAGCCTAGTATTTATCTATGAACACACTACAGTGCATGCTTTGTGTCCAGTTAAATTTTAACTGCGTTTATCACACTTCCAAAGACTGCCACAGCTGTTTCCAACGTTTTTACTTTTTATTCCATTAATATAAAAAACAGAACAATATAAAAGCTTTTCGTAAGCGCTTTCGGGTATTGACATACCCTTCTTCAGACAAATGGCTATTAATTTCTTAACAATCATTTAAATAGTCAAACAGGTGCCAAAAATTCACCTTAAAGACATATTGCCTATATTCAGCATGCGATGTCAATATATACACTTCATAATACTCGTTGTTCTATATCTATATGTTAACATATCTCACTATGATCTACAAATTTTTCATAATATAAACAATCATATAAATAGTAAATTTCATTGAAATATTTGAACATTTCATATGATTAGTAGCCATTACATAATGCTCATATCTTATTAAAATTCATATATATAATAAAAAATAATGCTAAAAATGTATAAAAATATATATATCTATAAAAATAAAAGTATTTATATACATAGACATACATTGTTATTCAAGACCATTAAATACCATTAAATATGCACCAACTACAACAGTCCACTTATATGCAAAAAATATATAATAATATATAATAATAATATATATAATCTATTGTCTGTTTTAACTAATATTGTAATTAAAGTTATGATTTATTAGTATGTCTTATGCTTATCAATAATATGCATAGTAATTTATATGACCTACTTATGTCAAATGTTATAGATGTGGATCTATACAAATATTTTTTAGTTGAGTTACCTACCATACCAACAATTAAAAGTCTTCCAAAGGTTCATAAAAATCTATATGAACCTAAAATGAGACCGATAGTCTCTAGTAGAGGGTGGCTGATGGAACCACTCTCTATTTATGTTGAACATCAACTCAAAGAGTTAGTATGGAAAACAGGAAGTATAATTAGAGACACACGAGTTTTTGAATACATTTAGTATAGAAATAGGAAATGGAATGAATACATCAGACATGGTTTTAGCAAACCTAGATGTCAAATCACTATTTACAATGATTTCCAACAAGGAAGGACTTTAATATTTAAGACAGTTTCTATGCTATAATCATGTTGATTCTAACATAATAATGAGATGTATGATGTTATTAGAAATAATATTAGAAAATAATGTCTTTATGTACAATGATGAATACTATCTACAGAAACAAGGCGTAGCAATGGGCACGCCATGTGTAAACTCATACGCAAACTTGGTAATGGCGCATTGGGAGAAGACTTATAGATGCTGAATATGCCAATAGAATTGTGTACTACAAGAGATTTGTAGACAAAGTGTTTTTTCTATGGAAAGGGACAGAAATTGATTTAATTAGATTTATAGAATATATTAATCAGACTACAGGTTTCTTGAGTTTTGAAGGCAAATGATCAAAAATGGAAATTTAATTCTTAGATGTCTCCATTATTGGAGAAAATGAAGCCTTTACTACAACACTATTTAGGAAGAGCTGTAGAAGAAATAATTTACTTCATCGTACAAGTATGCATCCAGGACACATTTTTCCAAATATAGTGATAAACCAAGGGAGAAGAATATAACATTTAACTAGTGAGGATACTAAATGTAATGAAACTATGAACAAATTAAGGAATGAATTTTTACAAAGGGGATATTCAAATAGAGAAAGTGATGTCCTAATGGACGCTGTAATCATAGATAAAAATGGGAAAGGGAAACCTTATTTTAGAAAGAAGGAAAATCATATACTGGATAATGTGTAGAAAGACACTAGACAATCCAGAATACAAATGAGGTTGAATATCCCTTTCTCTAATAACAATAAGGACATACGTAAAGTCGTTGATAAAAATTGGGCTATATTGAATATTGATGATGAAATAAGAAGTATAGTAGGACATAAACCCAGTTATAGTTATCGAAACAATAAATCTCTGAAATGGCTACTGTGTTATGAAGATGGCAGTAAAAAGAAAATTACAGACAAGGGACATTCCCTTGCAGAGGATGTAATCAATGCTCTTATATGATGGCAACAGATAATTTCACTCACCCGGATACTAAGAGGATATATTATTATTTTAAGCACTATGCTGACTGCAAAACCAGAGACATAGTTTATTTAGCTAGTTGCTTAAAATGTAACAGCTTCTATATAGGTAAGACAAATAGGACGTTGAGAGAAAGGGTGAGAGAACATATTTATGTAATAAATCGGGAAGATGAGACAAACGCATTGGCAGAACATGTACTAAACAATGGATTGGACCATAAATTCAAGTTTATGGTAATAGAATTAATTGGGAGAAACAATAGATTAGGGAATGTTAAGAACTACACTGAACAGGAGGAAATTAGATGGATTATTAGAATGCAGTCTGACAAAGGGAAGGGCTTGAATGATAGGATAACTCTCAAGCCATTCCTTAGAGATAGGCCACTAAGACATACTAATAAATCATAACTTTAATTCCAATATTAGTTAAAACAGACAATAGATTATATATATTATTACTATATATTTTTTGTATATAAGTAGACTGTTGTAGTTGGTGCATATTTAATGGTCTTGAATAACAATGTATGTCTATGTATATAAATACTTTTATTTTTATAGATATATTTTTATATATTTTTAGCATTTTTTTTTTATTATATATATGAATTTTAATAAGATGAGAGCATTATGTAATGGCTACTAATCATATGAAATGTTCAAATATTTAAATGAAATTTACTATTTATATGATTGTTTATATTATGAAAAATTTGTAGATCACAGTGGGATATGTTAACATATAGATATAGAACAATGAGTATTATGAAGTGTATATATTGACATCTCATCGTGAATATAGGCAGTATGTCTTTAAGGTGAATTTTTGGCACCTTTTTGACTATTTAAATGATTGTTAAGAAATTAATAGCCATTTGTCTGAAGAAGGGTATGTCAATACCCAAAAGCACTTACGAAAAGCTTTTATATTGTTCTGTTTTTTTTATTAATGGAATAAAAAGTAAAAATGTTGGAAACAGCCGTGGTGGTCTTTGGAAGTGTGATAAAAGAAGTTCTACTGATTCGTTCAGAGACATTTACTCTGCAACTGCTTCTTTAATATATGTAAATTTTAACTGCAATTACTGTGGGTGATGTATGAACACTTTAGTAACTGCACTCTAATATATAGTAAAAATAATGCAAAGATATGTTTCTGTAGCTGTATTCCTAACAAATACATATTACTTGTTCAGCCAGATATATGCAACTGTATAAACACTTTAACATTGAATTAAGTTTAGCATATGGAATACTGTATTTTGTCTGCAGTGACTAAGTTAGCAGGAAGTGCTGAAATACTGCCTTGGATAACATTAACCAAAGAAAACAACGTGTTTCGTTATAGTTCATGAAAGGCATTTGGTAGACACATTTAACTTGCATAATGCCAGAAATTAAGAACTTGGAATGACATATGGGATTTATGTCACAAATGATGAAAACAGGAGATACATATTTTAAACGCATACTCATAGTGGGGCATTTTCTATATCAGAACTGAATAAGAAGAATGACCTTAGAAGAAACAAATTATGCTCTGCACCAGACAGCTTTCTCTGAAATATATAAAGTGGTTTTGCTTTACTGTTTCTAGCCATGGATGAAAGAAGATATTGGCATTCCACATGGCTATCGAATTTATCCTCACCCTTATAAAAACAAATTTTAAATAGCTAAGTAGAACAGTATATGCTGATCCAGCAGAATGAGTTACAGTATTTATGATGTTAAGTATGCATTTCCAAAGGCAATAAACCTTTTTTGTGAGGTAAAAATTCAAATGCTTTTGATTCAGTTTAGTTTTTGCATCTGTAAATATGAATATGTATATGTTTTATATCATATTTCTGTATCTGTAAATATGTTTTTTCATTTCTTATGTGATTCTATTCACCAAGGCTGTGCCTGCAAGTGGTCCATTGAGATCAGTGCACTACCCCGGTAAAGAAGTATAAATAAATATGTAACAGAAACTGCTGTTAAAGCAGTCAAAGCGACAAGAAGACAGCTAGAAAAAAAATCAGTCATCCGTGCTCTAATATCATCAGTTAAGTCTGTTTCCCTTTTCACAGTAAGTATTTCTGATGTCTGACTTGGAGGAACATTTAAAACAAAGAACAATAGCAATAAGAATGGATGGGAGGCCTCTACTTCAGAATGTTTATTGATTTATTGATTACAGAGCTGATATTTTACCAGATGTGTACTCATATGACCTCGTAAGCTCACAGTGATTTTCTGTTAATGAAATTTAAGTGAATGAATGTTGAAATTCACTCATCACTCAGTGACAGGGCCAGCCTACCAGCCAGAACACGTTTTAAGGAAGATCAGCGGACTAGTCTAGAATGTAATTTGGACAACTACATGGCAATGGTACAGTAGGGTGCCACGGTGGTGCAGCGGATAGCGTTGCCGCCTCACAGCAAGAAGTTTTCTGGTTCGATCCTCGGCTGGGGTGCCTTCTGTGCGGAGTCTACTTGTCCTCCCTGTGGTCGCGTGGGTTTCCTCCCACATCCCAAAGACATGCTGTAGGTGGCTGGACACACTAAATTGGCCCTAGGTGTGAGTGTGTGTGTGTATGTGCCTTCTTTGGAAGGTTGGGCACCAGGCTGGCAACACAACACTGTAAAACTCCACTGCCAATCATGAGCAGACGGTTATCCACTGTGGCGACCCCTAACCGGGAAAAGCCGAACGAAGAAGAAGACATGGCAATGGTACAGCATCTCAGAGAATGCTACTGTACTCCATCCCCTCTCCACCCACAAGGCTGACCACTCATTATTCACTGTAACTGTACAACATGGGAGTGCCTAACAATGTATATTAGACTGATGTTAGCAGTAGCAGCGATGTACTGATATCATAGCAAGCAACCAAGTCTTCTATAAGTGCTCTGATGTATATAGTCAAGTTCCTTAAATGTCTGCAAATGGAAAAATCGCTGTACCAGCAAGGTGACACTGGTGTCAGGTATTACTGAGATAAGCAGCACATAGATTTTCCTAGACATCAAATTCAGAGAAAGACAGAAACAAGCAACTAGCATGCCCATCACCACTCTAACATGCAAGGACTCCTAGAAACAGTAATGGGAAATCTAAGTGCAACATCATGGAAAATGTAATGCATACAGAGTGAAGAATAACAGTCATTGCTGCCATGCACCAACCTCTTCTGGTCAATAGTTGAATATCAGGGTCCTTCCTTGCTTGCTACATGTACCGTTAAGATTTATTTATCAGCTAGGCAGTATAAGCTGATTATAGAACACACACTATCATTTCTTTATTAATGAATTTGGTTTTATTGAGTAATTATATTCTATGGTTATTCAGTATATATTTGTCCAAATTATATTCAAGGCTTGTGTCAAAATACTAAAAACATATCAGGGTCCTTCCATTCTTTCCACGGTACCAATCTAATAAGTGCAGCCTTTTTAAGATGGGAAATGCCATAAATTTCCTGAGTCCATTCGACTAAATTCTTTAGCCATGTGGTCAGATATGGAACTTTTGTAGCTTACCACATACAGTGTTTTATATCGCACATTCTTGGAAGAAAGCAGTTTAGTCTATAAACAGGTGAAACATGGAACAGGTTCGCTAGTCCACTTATTCAGCTGAAACATTATAAGATTTTTAACCTGATGACATAGTATAAGCCTTGGCAGTTTTGCTGGTATTTCTTTTTTTCTTTATAATGTGTTTAACTGCCTACTTGATCCTTCATAATATATAGCTTCCCATGCTACCCAGGGTATAATTATAGCTCCTTGCCAGTTAGTTTCAGACTTGAACCATAACTTGGGAGGGTCACTTGATGATACCTACACTGAAATATATGCCATAAAAACAAAATAATCTCAAATACTACCCCAGTGATTCAGAATGAATCCCACCACTAGTGGTAAGAGCTACGGTTAAATGGAACTGTTTCCATGATGAGGGTAAATGTGATTCAGAGACATATTAGCCATGATGAGGAAAGATCTCATTATCAACCAATTTTCATGTTGCTGAATTGCCTTTAAATACCGCAAGTACAAATCAGCACTTTACTATGTAGTCAACTTTGGCAATATATGCATCTCGTTGGCACACACACACACACACACACACACCTTTTATGTGTCCCTGAGATGACAGAACATCCTTGATGTGTCCTCTTAGTTTTTCTCTGCCCTTCATATTTCACAGACTTTAGAATGTCAGTCTTCTTACCATTTGTAAAGTACATTGTGATGCTAGATTGCTTGCTGTATTACCTTTTCATGTGAGTCCAAGTAATACTTTAAATATTCTGGCTGGTGCCATCTGGTGTTCTGGACGCCTTTGTCTCGAAGTTTCTCCCCAAATGGACACACCCCCTTCCCTCTCAGCTGTACCTGATTTTTACAGACGACTCCTGCTGTTGCCTGTTATAGGTGCCCTGTCTAAGTCCTGGATTTTGCAGTCTTTGAATAATGCCAGACATTTGAGTTTCACATGTATTATTATTGTTATTATTATTATTATTATGATGTAAAAAAAAAAAGTTCCACTGACATATCAGTTCGTGTTGTGAGTTAAGGCTGCTGTCTGTGTCACTGGTGGAGGGTTTGAAACCCCCCTTTATTTATTTATTTCTTCAAAGACTTAGGGAATATTTTTCAAGTATCCCTGGTATCTGGTGGTGGCATAGAGGATTAACACACTGTATGGAAGTCCAAAGGGGCACAGGGTTGAATCTTTCTAAGTACTTTTAAGGCATGTTATATAGAGTATCCTTGGTGTCTAATATTTCCCCATCCCCATATATTTTGTTCTGCAAAACTTTGCTCTATTTAAAGCACAGTATAACGATTTAGCCCTGAAGTCTAGTGTCCCCCCCCCCCATGAATGTTGCAGGATTTGCTCATTAGTTTAAGGAAGAGTGGAAGTATGACAGCCCCCCAACACACATATAGACACACACACACACACACACACACACACACATGTACTACACTCATATCTCTACATACACTCACGCATTCAGCCACAGACATACACACATATGTACATACCACCCCAATTCTACCTGTCTGCTAAATTCCATGGCATTGATTTCTAACATGATTGGGTGAATACAAACTTTTGGCTGAGTTCATTAACATGGATGGCAAAGGTTACTTACTCAGCAGAGAGATTCTCTAAATCACTTGGCTGCATAAATACCTTACTGCAGGCATTTCTGGAAGGAGAGAGCAAGTACATAATTAGCATAGGGTGCTCCTCCAGAATGTCTCATTAGCATTTGCAGTAGGTCATGAAGACAACTCATTACGGAGCTACACCTCTTTTTGGTGCAACACCATGGCAGAGCTGTCTCTGAAATGGAAATGGTTCCCACAAGGTATACACAAGACTTATGCACCTAACGACCTTACATGCCTTAATAAAGTGGCATCTACAGCACTGCTACTTTTTGTGGTATGGAATGCTGGAGGAAAAATGATCATATAACTGTCTCAAATAACACTGTCATAAAAACAAAACAAAAAAAAAACATATTTTTCTATAAAGCCTTTAAAACCATTTCATTCTTTACAGGAGATTTCCAAGTCATTACACTCTGTAACAGCTGTCTAAACAAGTGAAAATGCTAATATTCACTGTAGCAGGTGTTACTCATGGGATCATAGGAGTTTACTAGGCTATCGACTCAGAGGTCATTTCAAGCCTAGCCAATTCATCCCAATGTAATACTATAGATATGCTAGTCAATACCTAGGATTGCATTTAGTGATGACTGCCCATGTCCAGGAGGGTTATGGGTGCTATCCCAGATAAGAATGTATGGTGCCACTTACACTCATCCTGGTTCCTCTTGAACAGTGTCATAGAGGTGCTCTGCTTCACATAAAATGGCAGCCTATTCCAAAGATGCAGCAGTCACTGGGAGACAAATCTGTCCTTCCAGCATGTCCTATTTAAGTCACAGGCCATATTTAGGCCCCTGAAATGAGTAGCTCCAGTCTCGTTTGATTTATGGATATGCAACAAGTTCATTAGGTTTGGCCAGGCATAAGTTTCCCCTAAAAAGTCTATGTGATACAGAGTATAGTGACAGAGACTTTAGTAAGTTTGTGTTTGGCATGTGCTGGAGTCCCTTGATCTTTGTTAGAAATCTCTGAGCTCTCTCCAATCGCTGCAGGTGCTTTGTAGGCTACATGCCAAATGGTGTATACTACTCAATTATGGGCTGGATTAGTGCCAAGTATAGACAAGATATAACCTCCTTTGATCTTGTGACTACGCCTTTACTAATCAAGTATGCTATATAGAAAGCCTTTCTTACTACAGTAGACACATAGTGGTCAAAGTTAAGGTCACAGTCTACTTGTGATTCCAGATCCCTTACCACTTTGTGGGTACTTAGGGTACTGTTGTTGATTTGATAGTGTAAAGGGACATTGTTTTTGCTGAAGGGAATGATAATGCATTTCTTTGCATTCAGTTTGAGAAAGTGTCGAAGACACCAGTCGTAGGTCTGCCTAAGATCCTCCTGGAGTATAGAGATCATTTGGGGATTCGATAATTGCACAGTTTACAGTTGTCCACAAACCTGGTCAGCCACAACCCCTTAGTTTTGACCTGAACTTCTGAGACGTATATACCAAAGAGTAGGCGGCCCAGCACTGACCCCTGTGGAACCCCACTGGTAACAGGTCTGCTGATTGATGTGGAGTCAGCCACTTTGATAGTGTGTGAGGAGTTTGTGACCAGTTGGCAACCCATCTTACAATAAAGGGGTTTACATTCAGTTTGCTAAGTTTCTCGGTAATGCCTGAGTGTGGGATTGTGTCAAAAGCCTTTGGCAAGTCAAGGCATGCCATGTGCACAGATTTACCCTTTGTCAATGGTCCTGGTCACATTTTTGAAGAAATCTGCCAGATTTAACAGGCAGGATCTGCCCTTGACGAAGCCGAATTGGGTTGGATCCAGGGTTTGAAGGTTGCCTATGTCTTTATTTATGAGGTCCATAATGATATGTTCCATGGCTTACAGATGAGCCTGCTCAGGCTTATGGGTCTGTAATTCCCCGTTCAAAAGGACCAATGAGGATGCTTATTCCAAGCCCTAGACCAACCACCCTTTGCCAGACAGGTTCCAATCAGTACACTTCTCTCACTAGAGTGCAGAAGGGCCCTTTCCAATTAAAGATAGCCTGGAAAATGTGCTCAGAACAAACAGCCACTACAAACAGACCCAGATGCAGCAAACCTGTATCTGGACAATGCAACAGCTACTAGCTACCCTGGTTTCAGTGGGAAGCACTAGAGGATGTTTAACACAGTAGTAAAATAACAGTAAGACCCTAAAAACATTTTAAACAGCAGAAACACAGCAAGGAGACTCTAAAAATGTTTTAAACAGCAGACAAATCAGTTATTTTAACACTGCTTGGAGGGAAAATCAGAACAAGCAGAACAGATTAATTTGCAGCAGTGAAAAGTACCCACAAATACTTAACAGTAAAAATAGCAAATAGTAAAAACAACAGTAAACTATAATTTCACAGGCACAGTAAGGCAGACAATTGTAGTACAACAGTATAGTTTAGTACACTGTATATAAATGCAGTATTAATGTAGAGGGCAGGTAATACAAAGTGCAGTAAATAGTATAAATAAACAAAAAAAACAAAAATAAATAAAAAAAAGTACTTGAGTAAGGGTTACAAAAACATTGGAGTAAGGGTTACTAAATGAATATCCACTAGCTAGAAAATAAAAAAGTAAATTTTAGAGATCATTCAAAATGCTGTAGTATTATAAAAATTTAAGCATAACCCACTGTAAAAGTAACAGTGTTAAAAAGAATACAAGGCAAAGTAAAAAAACAACCAAGAAAAAACATCATTATATAAACAACTGTGAAAAGAATTCTCATAAACATTCTAATAAAAGAGATACTAATAAAATGTATGAGTTCTGAAAAAAATGCATAAAGGTATGATATACAAAACAATAAGTTAAAGTTAATTATACAATGACCTCCCCCCCATTAATATTCCACAACGTGCATGCTGATTGGTCACCATGCCTATTGTAAATCCAACTTATACTAATGGAAAAAGGTCCGGTCACCCAGACTTTTTCCATTAGTATAAGTCTTGATTTTTTTTTTTGTGTTAGGTAGCAAAGGAGAACGGAAGAGCTCCGTTGCTGCAATCTCGCTATGTTAAACTCATTTAACATAGCGAAATATCTTTAAAAAAATGCAACGGAGATCTTCCTTTCTCCATTGCTTTTTTAAAAATATCTCACTATGTTAAATGAGTTTAACATAGCGAGACAGCTTTAAAAAAGGGAATGGAGATCTTCCTTTCCTTTTTTTAAAGATATCTCGCTATGTTAAACTCATTTAACATAGTGAGACCGCTTTAAAAAAAGCAATGTAGATCTTCCTTTCTCTGTTGCTTCCACATACAGCTCTGATGTACTGCGTAAGCATATGCATGTGCAGTACATCAGAACTGCTGCAGGATACTGGACATCTGCGGAAGGGCAACACGGAGGCATTATGCAATGCCATTATTTAAGAAAAGTAAATATTTTTTTCCTTAATGTCGTATAATAGCAATAACCCACTTCTGAGCATGGGCAATGCTGGATTTACTCACGGTTGTCTTTGTTTGGTCACTCAGGCTTTGCCCTCGTGACCAAACCACACCAACCGTGGGTAAATCCAGCATTACCCACACCCAGGCATGGGTTATTGCTTAAATAAACCCAGGTCAGTAACAAAAGCATTAGAACAAGGAGAAAGTTTGCATTTGTAAAATATGTTATAGGCCAGAAATGTTATAATTATCATCATCAGTGACATCATCATGCTGTAGTGTTGTTTCATCTGTCAATGTAAATGAAACAGTTTTTAAAAATCACCTTTTAGGAAAGTAGCATGGAAGGAAAACTTTTATTTTTTTAAAAAAAAAAACATAGAAACAATATGTGGAATTCAGAAATTACTACCACACTATACAGTCTGCATGGTGTTTCAGAAAAGTGCACCCCAAAAGGTCTTGCATTGGAATAATTATGAACTATGCAATAGGTAGTTATATATGTATTTCTCATACAAATTTGTTGGAAATATGCTATCCACAAGGCTGAAGCAAGTAAGGATACCATCTTATACTACCCCTTTATATAGGCTAAGGCTGTCTCTTGTAATTCCAAAACTACAAAGTGTGGGAATCAGAATTACAAGAAAAAAACTACAAAAATGAGAAACAGAAAATGTTTAGCATTGCTGTTCTTTTTTTAAAGTTTTTTTTTTTTTTTTGCAGAATGGCAAGTATCATTGCACCTTCTAATGTGGTAGGCAAGCTCCCCACATTCCCCAGACTTGTTTATAATAAATATGAGATCACCATACCTCAGAAAAAAGGAAATATTCTGACAAATGACATAGGCACCTTGACAATATGCCTACTTATACTTTGTCTATTGACCCTGTTATGTCTACTTTGTTGGAAAGATCTTCTACTAAACATAACTATTACTTAAAGAAGAAAAGCTCTGAGTGTTCTAGAAGTCTTATTATGCAAGTTATTTGTACAGAAAAAAAAAGCAGTATTTTCACGTTTTAATAATGTCACTGATCTGAAGTGCTTACAGTACTCATTATGAATATCTCGGGTCCAGTTACAAAATAATTTTTATTATGAATAAACACTGAATGTCATTGATTGTGAACATTATAATGTCCATTAATATAATTTATTAGTTCTGGTGATGATAAAAAAAATCTACTAAGGCTCTAGATATAGTTTCATTGTTGTAATAGTAGTAACTTCCACATAGACCATAATATCACAGAGAAAATGATTAATAGTACTAGCACATACTAAAACAGAAAATAATTTGGTTTTACTGTAATTTGCTATTCTGACTCATACTGCTACATTGTAGTCTATGGGAACTGTTCTCTGTAGTCTAGGCAATTATTCTAATTATCATTGTCTGTCCTTTATTGTAATATAAGGAATATAGGGGTTCTAGGTTATATAGAAATGTACCCCTCGACGACTGGAAAAGGCTGAGATGGATAATTTGCATTCAAGAGCATTGGAATTAATCTATATATTCTAATTAATTTTCTTGTTATACAGATTGTTATACAGATTGTAGGCTCTGAAAAAGGACCTCCGCCATTCATTTTAAATAGTCTTTTTGAAATCATTCAGGAATTCCATAAGTCCCATCACATTTTTATTGCCTTCATTGTAAGTTCACTTTAGCACTCCTGCATATCAGTTAATACTTTTACATGTGCTTGTGATTACTTTAATGGATTAGCTAGTATGTCTACCTCATATTAATACTTGTAACACACTGGCCTACTTCCACTTTCCTGTTTCCAGGTAGAAGTGTCATAACTGGTCATTTATATCCTAGTGGTGCAGAAGGCATTCATATCATAGAACAGCTTTTTTTTATTGTCGGTCTCAAGTCCTCTGAAGTCAGAACATGGCCCGTGTATCTTTGCTCTGCCACTATTATTTTACATTTGCTCTTGTTTAGCTTGAGGTTGTACTGTCTTTGTCTATTCAGTAAGTGAATCAGTCTTTTTTCATGTTCTTCTTTGGCCATACTGATTCCAGTACAGTATCAGTAATAGTAACAACTTCTTCAAAAGCCCTGATCATGTTTACATCTCTCTGAAACACCTCAGGTACTGATGAAAGTAGTTAATGAAAATATGAGGAGCCTATATTGTTTTATAAGCATATTAGATGTATACAGCTAGAAACTTTGTTTTTCAAGGTTAATTCTCTAACATCCCTGGTTGGCATTAACTGCAGATAAATACTTTGTATATGGCATAGCAGAAATTACTTTTTCAGTTCTGTGATGTGAATAATGTTCCATTTTTATAGCTTTATTAAGATTTTGTAATTCTATGTATACTCACATATCATATGGCTTCACTACTCAACCTGGTTGACTCCTTTCAGAAGATCACCAAACAAATGGATGAGGGTAAAGCCATTCACACTGCCTACCTTGATCTAGCCAAGGCATTTAACACAATACCCCACTCGGATATTGTTGATAAACTCAAGAGGTTAGGTACAAACCCATATGTCACCTGGTGGATAGCCAACTGGCTCACAAACAGGACCCAGGACGTTAGAATTGGAGAGTCCACCTCTACAAAGAGGCCAGTCACAAGTGAATTCCCTCAGGGATCAATCCTTGGAACGCTCCTTTTTGGCATTTACTTCTCAGAAGTCAAGGCCAAATGTCAGTGGTCTCTGGCTGACTAAATTTGCAGATGATTGCAATTTAGGAGCTGTCATTGAATCTCACAAGGACACAAATGTTCTCCAGGAGGGGCTGAGGCAGACAAACAACTGGTGTCAGAGCCATGGACTAAAACTAAATGTCAAGAAATGCATAATAGTATCCTTTGGGAAGTCATCCATCCCTGGTAACTATCATATTAACAACACACCCCTTAGAGTTGACCCAGATGCCAGGGAATTAGGGACACACATACATAGTAATCTAACCCTTGATCATTATGTGTATACAGTGGTGAGGAAATAATTCTATGTTGGGCAAATTATAAACAAAGGTATGGCATCTAAGTCCAAGGAAGTCATTGTTCCACTGTATTCTGCATTCATCAGACCTATCATTGAGTACAGTGACCCCTTTGGTACATACCTAGCCAGGCATATCCAACAATTGGAATGGCCACAGAGGTTCCTCACTAAAATAATACATGGCGTAAGTAATATTTCCTATGAAGACCGCCTCAAGACCCTATCCCTGTATTCTGTCTCCTACAGGCTTTTGAGGGGGGATCTATACAGAGCATTGTCAGACCCCACTCTGATGGACCTCCTGCATATCCACAAAACAAACAGCATCAGAATTACGCATCCTAAAGATTTAAACCTTGCCTGTGATATAAATAGGACCTGCTAGAGAACATAGGTATGTATCCCAGAGACTACCCCATCTATGGAACAGGTTCCCCATCCTTGTGAAGCAGAGTTCCTCCCTAATCCAATTCAAGTGCAACTTGGATAATTGAATGGGAAACCAGAAATTTGTCCCTGGTTTGGTACCTATGTCTTTAATGGACAGAAAGTAACCTGTAAATGGTTCATCTCCCAGGCCCATGCTTATACTTATCAAGGGTATCAGAACTTGTCAGAGATTTGGGATGGATGGCTAGACTTAAAAAGGCTCTTGTGGTCGTTAGCCTAGAAAACACCTATGAACTATATCAACAACAGTACTCTCTCAGTCATAGGTTTTGCCAGAAAGTAAACAAGAATGTATGCGATTTCTATGTCTGATAAAGTAATTTTTCAAAGTTTATTTCCAGGTATGACAGAAAAAAAGTATGCCATTAAGGAATTTTCTGGAACAATATGAGGATTGGTATTGAAGTGAATTGCAAGATAAGCACATTGAACTGCTCAAAATGTTTAAGTTTTTGACAGAAAACTAGATCAATATTTCTGTTCTTGCAACTCATTTAAGAATCTGATCTTTATCCAAGTGTCCTTTTTAGCAGCCAGAATCATATTAATACACACACACACACACACACAGATGTATATACACACACACACACCATTATATCACCATTGGTTGACTATATAACAGGGTGACACAAATGAGAGAAAAAAGAGCACATGCATAAATGAGTGAATGCAAAAAGAGCAAACATTGAAAACTTCTATCCCACTGTCAGTAAACCCTGTTAACAAAACAGAGATATAGTATCATCTGAACAGAAGAATTGTTAGGAATAGGGTTTTTAGTAACATAATATGTATGGCGTGGGTTACAAAAATGACCTAGTAGATTTTTCTTCAAACTAGTGGCAAAATTAGTAGTAAATGTCATAGAAGATATGCAAATGAAGCCACATTGTGATAAAGCTTAAAAATGTTTGAGTGGGTTTAATTTGTTAGCACTCCATAGGTGTTAGGCAGGGCAAGGATATTCTGAACAGAAGAGGCAGCTGTTGTCTTGATTCTCAATGATGTTAGTTAAGGGACATTAGAGTACATATTTTGTTGTACAAGGGGCGACTAGAACCCAGGGATGAAATTTGAATTGTGAATAACTCAAAAAGAATAAAATAATGAAGGTTATTATGGGTTAAACAGTCACTGAAAGAGATATGTTGGAGAAAGAATTTTGGAGCCTGCTGACTGGAATAAAGAATTTATTTACAATGTTTGTTTCTTTGGTAAGTAAACTAACCCATTTAGCTCATTTCAGCTACATATCAGCACAGAGGCAAAATGGTCAGTTTTTCCATTACTATCCTAGTGCTTTCACATGTCAAAAATAATGAAAAGATATGTCAACTATATAGTAAAATGAATTAACAACAAATGGCAGGATGAATGGAAACAAATACATATAAGTAATGCAAAATAATATACCAAAACCTTATGTTGTTAGTAGCAGAAGTGGTGACAGGCTAACATTTATACATCACAACACCCACAGGTGATATTTAGGGATAACGTAAGGTGAGAATTATTTAAGGCAAGTGTCATTCACCCTAGTGTTTCAACAAATATTTGTATCTGGAGTCCTATGATAAAAAAGATGTAGCTCACATGCCTTCTTTGTGCTAGGTGAAAGGTAGATTCATTATCATTTCAGGCAAATGCAGTTTGCCTTAATTATAGTAAAGAATTTTCTAAGGAGCGCACAATAGATACTACCTATATGCTACAATGGAATATTAATGTAAGAATTGTAGTAGACATCCCAGAGGTGTGAATGTCACACAACTTATTTTATTAGCAGTAAGCAAGCCCAGCAGAATAAGCAGGAAGTAGTTGTATTTTTGCTTTCATACAAATAGCATGGATCAGTAGCTTTTGCTCTATGTAGTTTGTCAAGTCCATAAAACAAGTCTGAATGTGAGATTTTAATGTGAGTTCATATTTTAATTAGACACCGAATACCAAATTACTATAGTTTATATATACATATATATATATATATATATATATATATATATATACATACATACATGTGTGTGTGTGTGTGCGCACGTGCGTATGGTTCAACAATCTGCTGATTTTATATCAGCATCCTGCTTAACCCAAAATGTAGAAAACTAGCACACTAATATGCAGACTAAACTAATGAAAGATCAAGCCAAATACTATGGTACTTAAATGCTGTACTTTTCAAGATGTGTGTTATCTGGACTTTTGATGGCCCATTAAAGAAGGAACACAAAGTGTCTGGCAGGATTCTCAAAAAAAATCATGGACTTGATCTTTTTCGTAACAATAACAAAATTCTTTTTAGAGCTGTATTAAGACTTGACTGTAAAATTGCCCTTCTAGTTTAATGTAGACAACAGAGAAGCACTACAGATTGCCATATAACTCTGCAGTGATGTTTAATACTTGTGACAGAAATGGTTCATTCATTTTCTGATACCGGCTTTTGTCATGTTCAGGATCATGGTGAAGTTGGAACCTATAGTAGCACACAGCAAAGCAGTCTCAGAAGCTCGAATGGTAACACACTAAACTTTGGTTCAGAAGGTTGTAGGTTTTAGAGTTCTGGATAACTCAGTTGGTAAAACATTTCACTTTTAATGTAGGAGTCCAGGGCTCAAGTCCCTGTTTGGGTGAAGGCTTCTTTAGTTGCTTTTAAACTTTATATGAACTTATACCTATTTCACATGTGAATATTGCACATTATTTCAGTGAGTATAAGGCAGAGAAATACTGATACATTTATTTCAGGATGCATATATACACACACCTAAACAGACAGACAGACACACTCACATAATCAATCACACACTACACAGACACTTTTGGGCAATTTGGATAACGGGCAGTCCACCCCAGCATATCTTTGGGATGAGAAAGGAAACTAAAGCACGCATTGAAAACCAGCATGGACACAAAGAGGACATGCAGGCTCCACACACAAGGTATCTCAGCAAGAAAATGAATTGTGGAACCAAGCACTATGAAGCAGCAATGCTAGACAATGTACCACTGTGACAACTGCAGAAATGCATTATGTCAAATGAAATAATGTTCATCAGAAATTTGCAGAATCAGATAATCTTTTCTCTAAAGTAAAACAACCCTGTATTTGTTACTCAAACACAGGGGTTCAGGGTGTTTTCTCTCTGCTTGAGGTTGGCAGGTTCTTTGCCACCACATAATATTTTTTTAGATAATTTATGATCTGATGTCAGTCCACTTAATCCTTGACTGTGGGTTCAGTTCCATATTTTGGTGCCATTATTTCAGCTCACACTCTCCAAAAACTCTTGAGTTTAGCTCTACCCATAATGCTCCTCACAGGATTACCTCCGATTTCGTTTGCCACTTTTAGTGCTAGATGTGTCTATCCTACAGCTGTCGAGGAAGCTATATTTCTACAAATTGTGTTTTTCTCTGTTAAACTCTTTATTCAGGATTCCTTGTTCCTTTCTTTATTCACCCAGCTCCTCAATTTCTGCTTTTACCTTTAACATGAACAGTTTTTCCCTGTCATACCATCGTTGGTATTTTTTTTCTCCTTGCCATAATGGTATTTTCTTTGGTACTGTTCTTTTCTTTCCTATTGTACTTTACTGTTAGGTAAATCTTTTATACCATTGTTGGTATGACTCTTTCTTCTATCTACCTAAAAAAAAGAAAAGGCTTTGAAACATTAAACTACTCTTCTATTTTCCTTTGTGTGTTTTTTGCTTCTTTATTATGGCAGACCAAACCTAGAGGTACTTCTGGCTTCATGAGATACAAGAAATGTGATCGCAAGTTACCTAACTCTGACAGGCACTCTTTATGTGTCTATTGTTTGGGCCCAATGCATCTTCAAGAAGACTGCACCATCTATCAAAGCTTCAGTCACTGGGCCCTCATAGAAAGAAAAAAATAAACGTATTCTTAAGGGTCTTATTAAACTCAGCTTTGATGAGGCCATATGTGGTTCTTCCAAATCAAAAATAGATATTAGCTCTCCTTCTTCTTTTTCCAAGCATGTAGGACCTAAGAAGAGGAGCAGCCAGGTGCTGACAGTATCATCGGCACCACCCTTTAAAGTGGCTAAGACTTTCCAGGTTCCCAAAGTTTTGGCGGAACTGACTGGGAAACTGACTTCAACATCAGTGCTAGCAGTGCCTACCTCTGTACCAACAGTCTCGGCATCTACTATTGTCTTGGGCCAAGCAACATTGGAGCCTTCTATTTCCTCGGTTTCAGTAACTTTGGAACTGAAGGAGTTCTCATTTCATGATAGACCACATATCAAATAGTCACCTTCAGTAGATCCTTTTGCAGACTGACCTCCAAGCCCCTTCTTAGAGAATCCCCATTCCCCTAAGTCTCTTTGGTCCATTCCACTAAGAGCCTCACAGAATCAGATTTCTTGAGACTGGTGTACCAACTCCTGGTGGCAAGGGATTGTCCACTTCCATGGCTCCTAGCCTATCTGGCTCCAGAATGTTACCAGTCTCTACACCAGTTATTGTTCCTCCTCTGACTCTAATTGAGCTTTCAGAATTCTTGGTTTGAACAGTTATGGCTTTGACTGTCTCAGGGCCGATCAGCGCTACTTCTCCAGCACCAATAATTGCCTTGAGCTGTTTGGTTCTCTCTGAACTGGAGACCTCCCAGGGTCACAACTTCGTTGCCGGCTCTGGACAGCATGGTTCCACTCTAGTGTTATCGGACCCATCCATGCTCCTCATGGTTTCTGCACACGTTAGCTCAACCCCAGCTTCAGCTTCAGAGGTGGCCTCCTTGGAGCGGGATAGGACCACAGTTCCAAAGGAGTCTATTTCAGTTCTGGGCTCCCATTCCTCTACAGGATGGGCCCACCTTCCAGGCCATGGAGATGGCCTTGTCCACTGTGGGCTCAAAGTTGATACCACTTTCATTGGAACAACAACCCTGCCCTACCCCTCTCCCATAGCTTCATCCAGTATCTGCCCTGAGACAGTGAGCACACAAGCCTCAGGATCTAACCATAGTGGTCATTTCCTCTTCAGACACCTCTCTAGCCCATCCCATCAAGGAGGTACCCCTAAAGAGGAAGTGCAAGAGGAAGCACTTAGACTCCCCTGAAGAGTCTTGTACAGAAGATACTGATTTCCATGAAGGGGAAGGTTCCCCAAAGTCATCTCCCAGAAGATGTCTCCTTCGGAGACATTCTAGAAATCCTGAAGCAAAGGGGGGGGCTGAACTTCCCTTCAGCTTTCCTCAGAGGGATCGGTGTACCTTGAGGCTTTTCATGCCTGACCCTCTACTGCTTTGATCTCTGTGCCCACCGATGATCTGATTAAATTGATTGTGCAGCGTGGGCTTGGAAAATACCTGATGTCATTGAGCCAGTTCCTAAGAGACCGGATCGTATTTTGTCAGCTCCTCATGACCAACAACACTGGGCTAAAGGGATACCAGTATATACCATGGTGGTAGTGGCAGCCCCCAAAATGGATCTTCCTGATGAAAGTCCTACTATTCATCCTCCTAATAAAGGGTCTAGGATGATGGATAGATTCAGGAAGCAGGTATATGGTTCCTCGACCTTTGCCCTTAGGACCTTGAATTACATGGCACATTTCATGAGATCTGGTAAAGGAGCTATCAGATACTCTAACAGGAGCAGTAGCTGAGGGAGTTCAGGCCAAAGTAGCTTCTCAGCTAGCAACCCTTTATTTGATATGCAACTTATCCATGAGACTTATTGTGCATGCAGCTAAAGGAATGATGAGGGTAGCAGGTTCTGGTTTAGCCATGAGGAGACATGCTTGGATGCTCTTATGTGAGTTTGCAGAGCCATTTAAGTCTTCTTTCATCAATGCTCCATTTTATGGAGCATCCTTTTTTTAGCCCCAAAGTTAAAGAGACTCTTGCCAGGTGTGAGAAGGATGGAAAGACTCTTTCTGCCATAGGCATATGCTTTTCCACTCCTCAATGGTATTACTCCAGGAACCAGAGGAGTGGAAAGCTGCTGTTTGAAAAGTACCAAGGACCTTTCCAGGACTCTCATGGCAATGATTCCCCTGGGGCAGAGGGGAGAGTTACAATGAACGACATCATGCTTGTGGCAGAGGTAGCCCACAAAACCAGGGTTCCAGGGATTCTTTCCAATGGTAACTCCTATCAGCACTGCTGAATGGATGTCTGATTGCCTTCCTCTGGAGGCAGTTGGAGGATGGTTGTCCCTGCGCCTACTTGCCTGGCAAAAGATAACAACGGACAATTGGATGCAGGGGATTATAACCAGAGGTTACAATATCCCATTTTTACAAAATCCCAGACAACCAAAGAGAATCCCGGACATTCCACCCAGTCACAGGGATTCAGCAGTCTTAGAAATTCAAAAAGTGCTTTACAAAAGAGTCATCCAAACAGTCCTACCAGACCAAGTAGGATCCAAAGTTTACTCAAGATTCTTTTTAGTGCCAAAGAAAACAGGGGACTGGAAACCAATTATGGATCTCAGTGTATTGAACAAATCAGTTCAACAAACCAAATTCTGGATGGTTATGATTCAGTCTATATCTCCGTTCTTAGGATAAGACAATTGGATGTGCTCGATAGATCTTCAGGATGTGTATTATCACATAAAAATTGACAAGCAGCAAAGCTTCCATGTTTTCAACCATATGTGGTTGATGTTTTTGCAGCTGACAATTTGTGTTTTAGTTAAAATCAAGTGCACCCATTTTTTTGTTTAGATTTAGATTTGTAAATTAATTCTTATGTAGTTTGTTGCTTCTGGTGGTAGAAATTGTTATATGTTTGTGAGGGTGCAACTCTGTAACCATTTGTGAATGACATTTTCAACAATGCTTCTGGGTGCTGTAAGCACAATTTTCAATATTTTAATGCATCTGACTTGGGTCCAGATGACTGCTGATGCAAGTTCTCAATGTGCTTACTGAATGAGAATAAGTGTAAGTCAAGTGCTGGCATCTGTGCCAAGCCAAATCAGTTAGCCACAGATGATAGCAGAATCATTAGACCTGACCCTTGGATTCACTACCTAAAGAAAACCTTAAACCTTTTTAAGTTTCCTGAATAAAGCCAATTTTTGTGGTGCTGGTTCATTACTTCAAAATTAATTATACTGAATGTTTTTGTAATGTTTATAAACAGTAAATGGCAAGTGACGTTGATGTGCACATCTGGTTACCCAGTTATGACAAATGGCAATGTCAAAAAAGTCAGGATACACCAGCTTTCAATAAAAACAGCAACTTTTATTCTATACCAAATTCCAAAACAATAAGAATGATTTTAACAGTTCACTGACCATGAATGCACTGGCAACTGGCAGTAGATTCAATGCATTATGGGCTATAATACTTCTTATCATTATTTTAAAGTGGCACTTTGCTTATTAGCAGACATCAGTTAATGTCACAGCAGTCAACATTATTCTTTAAAATGAAGCAAATGACAGAATTTGATACTTAAACAATTACCCAATGTAAGCTAATAATGAGGTTTGATTCTATGTAAATTCAGCATTTAGTTTAAAAGAAAGCTACAGGAAAGAAATATGTTGTGCCATTTCTATGCCGTTAAATGAGGCCAGGACTTAGGGTAAAGATGGTAGGGCTGGTGACAGTGGGCAATCTCTCTGCACACCTCTCAGTGCATGTTCCTTTTGAAGGCACATGCTATAACACCCCCCTCCCCAATATTTCTGTATAGGAAGTCTGGCAGTAGTAAAATAAGCTCAAAATTATATACAATATGATTGTAGTGATATTCCAATTCCCAGCAACGGTATAACAAATAAAATATCACACTGACCACTGCTCTTTAACATTCACTAAAGCTAACTATATTCATGCTAGTGATGGTGTCACCAAGGCTACCTTGTCAACAAAGGGCAATGTCCCTGTGCCCAGCCTTACTGATGTACTAACCCTAATCCTTCCCCTACCCTTGCCCCTTACCACAATTCTACACACTAGAGTACCAAATGCCATTTCCCCAACAGTGCCTCTGTGTTTTTTCCACTAACTGACTAGAAAAAGAAACAGATTGACTGCTTTTTTAGATTAACTGTGTCTCGATGATTTAAGTGTACAGTATTTAATAATGTCCTCCATCTTCCTCACAGTAAATCTGCTGCAGGAAGAATGAGATGATGAGTGTCACTAATGAGTCCTTATTTCAATCGACAAGAAACTGATTGAAATGTTATGGATAAATAGTTGAATAATCCAATATTCGTACCTTGTGTTCTGTAAAACTTACATATTATATTTTAGTTTCCTTATTAACTATAGAAAAGAGACATTTTTTTCCAATAAATATAGTTTTCAAAAATAAATAGTTAGTAAACATATCTTCATGAATTTTCTGCTGTTGAACTGAAATCATTGTTGTTTTAAATTATTTTGCTCTTTTGTGGTCCTCTTTGCACTTTCTAAAATACATTTTCTTCTGATATGTTGTGATGCAGTGTCCTAAATTAATTTAACATAGAATGCTAGGAATTCGTTTTACCACAGTAATGCTTCCAGAAGATTAACTATTTGCTTTTATTGTAAGTAGAACAACTGGCAAAGAATATCATATTTTTTCTTCAAATGATCTCTTTGTCTACATTTTGCAAAACACCTGTTCATAACTGTGAAATTTTAAAATCAAATATATACATACAGTTTAATATTTCACATTATTGATTTACTCAACTTTGACTTGTTAGATTAGGTTTTATCTTTGTATGTAATTCATATAAAATGTATATAAAAAATTCTGTGGAGCTTTTCTCCCCAGACCTCCACTGAAAATGGATTCCTGACCCTGTCGGACTTTCCCGGTCACAAATGGTAAAATAAATAAATAAATAACTTCATTTTTTTCTCTGCAACTTTTGCAAAAATTTTGTTAATTTATATCTTGCCTTCACTATATGCTTACATACCTCTCTAATCGTATCCAGCTGATGGTATACATAGTTAATTAAAAGGCCTGATTGTATAAGTTTTATGGATAAAAAGGCCATGGAAATTAAAAAAAAACTGCTGCCAAGATAAGACATCACCTTTAAAATATCAATATAGTTATTTATTTGTTTGTTTATTGATTTGTTTGTTTAATTCAATTTTAATTTTGCAGCAGCTCTTTCTGTCAACAAGTTATTGAGCATGTATCCTGGTTGTTAGGAAAACACATTTCATTTTTTTCCTGCAAAAAAGTATCTAATTTTCTTTAAAAGCACAACTCTTACAAATGTCGTTTAACTAACAAAATGCTTCCAAGACAGGTTAGGACCTCTAAGATTACACCTGAATCTTATTCACTGAATCACAATACTTTCAAGCATGACTCATGGAAAAGAGCACAGTATAAAAAATACCAGAACATATCTTTGACATCTCCACTGTGGGACGGCAATCAAGGAGCCCGAATCCTCACCACTGGCCCAAGAGAGCGGCATTCACTTGGAACAAAAATGGATACACCCAGTATTTCCATGCAGCTCTCTGCATCAAACACAGTTTCCCTTAAGAGCATACAGGGAACACACTCAGTCCGAGGTCTGGGTTTCTCTATTTGTCTCCCTCCCCAATAAGACTCCCCACTGGCACAGCTGTAGGGCTGAGTCCTCAGCTGTATGCCCAAGCCAAGTTCGCCAGCACCCTGTCTATAAAACCAGTGCTTTGTGTCTCTGCTCTAAGTAGCTGACACACACACTTGAAATTTGATTTTCACACACACACACACACACACACACACACACACACACACCTGGGAAAGGCTAGCACAGATTCAGTAGCTATGCCCACTTTTGCTCAGACTATAAGGTAGTTGCACTGCCACAAGACACTCCAAAGCCAGCTACTCAAAGGCTGTTACAAGGGTACCCAATTATACTGAGTGAAAGTAATATGAATACAGATGGTAATGTTGACCAAACAACCAGGCTTTCTGGAGTGGCCACAGTGTCACCAATAGATATAAGTACTATCAAAGGTTAAAATATTCTCTAAAAGACCAGCCAAAATGAAAAGTTTAAATATTTTTAATAAAATAACATGAAATACTAAATATCTCTTTATAATAAACACCAGGGTTTCAATCACAGGAAAAAAAACACAGGTGGATAGGTTCGCACAGTTACAGAAAAAAACAATGCTTAACTTATCTCACTATATTTTCCTGACTGATTTAAAGAATTATTATTCCCTAGTTGCCTACTAGAGCAAGGCAAGATGAAGTAGGTGAGAGATCCTTCTTTGTCAGGTTAGACTGCATTCTCACCTAGTATTAAACATTCTTTTAGTGATGGATTACAAAATGACATCACATACATCTGGTCATCTGACTTCTGGTTCCCATGCAACCTCCCATTGCTAGAAACTGACAGGAGTTATCACCTATGTGTCAATAATACACACAGAGAGCCTTGCTAAGATCTGCAGCAGCTCCTGGAAGTCATAAATCAATTTCAAACCTCCCTTCCAGAGTAGCAATTAGTTCACCCAAATGACAATGCAAGAATCTTCCTAGTACAGACTTTTTGTCTCTAGTGGCCTAGGCCCAGTAATTTAATTTCTTACTATTTTCCAGTCAGGTGGACTGAAATTAACCTCTTCTCTTCTGGTATCCTCTGTTAAAACATATACATTTAAACAGTTGCAATAATACATGCATATCTCTTTTTCTGATCAGCAGGGCACATTGTTGGTACATTTTTAACACAAGCAGCTTTACAAATACATTTATCAACACAAGAACCTGTACAAATCAGTTTGATATACAAATGACATATAATTCTTTACAAAATTCCAGCTAGCTGTGCTGGCATATGTTACACATCCACTGCCCTACTTCTCCTGCCATAGCTGGCAATGCCTCACATCATCACAATATCAGTCATTGAACCAGCATTCTAAATGAGGTAAAGTTAGGGGAAATTCTGCAAAATCGGAGATGGTTTCAACTTGTTTTAATAGAAATATTATCTAAAGTTTATTTCCTACAAATGCATGCTTATATATATATATATATATATACATATATATATATATATATATATATATAGATAGATATATATATATATATATATAGATATCTATACATATATATATATATATATATATATATATATATAGGGGATCACTTCTAAATCTCGAAATACTGAAAGATCTACTTTCAGTATCTTGAGACTATAATATTGAAAGTGCCTAATCTGCTGTTGGGGTGTTGTGTTTTGGTTTGTGTTTGCGGTGCATTGTGGTTTGGGAGTGAGATATGGTGGATGATGTGTGGCTGTGTATGGAGATTCAGGTAAGTTATTAGTGTTTAAGGGTTTTGGGTTGGGTTTATTGTTTTGTATTGTTGTGGGAAGTTCTGGGAGTTGGTTGGGTTAGATGGGTGAGTGTTTGTGTATTACTGTCAAAGGCGGTGTGATTTTTGAATGTGTAGTGCATGTGTTTTTTGCTTGTGTGTGTGATGGTGTGTGAAGTAAGTGTAAGGTGGGTAGCTGAAGGTTTTTTGTGTGTTTTATGGAGTTGGTATATATAAGTAGCGGGGATGTGGGGGGGCACAACTCCCCACATGGGGGGTACAGAGGTGCTTGCCTCCCTGCTTAAGCATAGGTTTTGTAGATGTGTATGTTTTAGTAAAGGTTTAGGGGGGGAAGTGGTGTTTGTGATGTGGTGGAGGTTATATTACAGAACTGAATGTCACTTGCCGTAAATTCGGTATTTTGAAATTTTGGTATTGTGACTTTCGGTTTTGTAATATTTCGGTATAGTGGGTGTTGGGTATTTAGATCTCGAGATACTGAAAGTCGGTCTTTCAGTATTTTGAGATTTAGAAGTAGACCCAGATATAGATATATACATGCGGTCATGTCATTATGGCAAATGTGAGTATTTTGAGATGTAGTTCTGTTGCCGATGTACTTCAGTCAACTTAATCTTTACATTTCCGTAACAGTGTTGATCAATTAATTTAATAATGCTACACTGTTAGGCAGTGATATTAGTTGAGTAGTTTTGTGTCTTGGGACTGCTGATATGTATCAATGGTTGTACTTGTTGAGGACTGCAGCAGGCAGTGGTGGTATGTGTCTTTCTGATCACAGAACATTGTGATTATGGTAGTTTTGCCTTGTTTGCACTGTTGTGAGTTCTTGGATTTACTGTTTATAAAAATATAGACCCAACATTGTGGTGCTGGGGGCTTGCCTCTCACTAAAAGCTTTTTCCTAAATTCAGTGGCTTTGGAGGTGATGCTTTTTCTGATACGTTGACTCCTAATGAAGTAGCAGCTTGATAAACTGCCATTATAAACCTGTATATGTCAAGCTCTCACTCTCTCTCTCTCTCTCTATATATATATATATATATATATATAGTGGATATAAAAAGTATACACACCTCTGTTAAAATGCCAGGTTTTTGTGATATAAAAAAAATGAGACCCCAATAAATTATTTCAAAACTTTCCACCTTTAATGTGACCTATAATCCATACAATTCAGTTGAAAAACAAACAAATATGTTAGGGGAAAAATAAAAGATGTACAATAAGCTGGTTGCATAAGTGTGCATATCCTTAAACTAATACTTTGTTGAAGCACCTTTTGATTTAATTACACCATTCAGCCTTCTTGGGTACACAACTGTCATCAATTAAAGAGACTCTGATTAACCTCAAATAAAGTTCAGCTGACCTTGTTGGATTTCCTGACATTTACTCAGTTGCCTTCTACAGCAAAAGCCATGGTTCACAGAGAGCTTACAAAGCATCAAAGGGATCTCATTGTTGAAAGTTATCAGTCAGGAGGAGGGTACAATTTCTACAGCATTGGATATACCATGGAACACAGCTGAAGACAGTCATCAAAAAGTGGAGAAAATATGGGACAACAGTGTCGTTGCAAAGAACTGGATGTCCCTCCAAAACTGATGAAAAGTCAAGACAAAAACTGGTCAGGGTGGCTGCCAAGAGACCTACAGCAACGCTGAAGGAGCTGCAGGAATTTCTGGCAAGTGGTGGTTGTGTACTACATGTGACAACAATCTCTCATATTCTCCATATGTCTGGATTAAGGGGTAGCGTTGCAAGATGGAAACCTTTTCTTACACAGAAAAACATCCAGGCCCAGTTTAAATTTGCAAAACAATATATCAAGTCTCCCAAAAGCATGTGGGAAAATATGTTATGGTCTGATGAGACCAAGGTTGAACTTTTTGGCCACAATTCCAAAAGATACGTTTGGCGCAAAAACAGCACTTCGCATCACCAAAAGAACACCCTCCCCATGGTGATGCATGGTGGTGGCAATATCATGCTTTGGGGTTGCTTTTCTTCAGCTGGAACTGGGGCTTTAGTCAAGGTAGAGGAAATTATGAACAGTTCCAAATACCAGTCACTTTTGGCCCAAAACCTTCAGGCGTCTGCTAGAAAGCTAAAGCTGAAGAGGAATTTCACCTTTCAACACAACATGACCCCAAGCATACATCCAAATCAACAAAAGAATGGCTTCACCAGAAGAAAATTAAAGTTTTGGAATGGACCAGCCAAAGCCCAGACCTAAATCTAATAGAAAACCTGTGGAGTGACCTGAAGAGGGCTGTGCACAAGAGATGCCCTCGCAATCTGACAGATTTGGAGTGCTTTTGCAAGGAAGAATGGGTAAATATTGCCAAGTCAAGATGTGCCATGCTGATGGACTCCTACCCAAGAAGACTGATTGTTGTAATTAAATTAAAAGGTGCTTCAACAAAGTATTAGTTCAAGGATGTGCACACTTATGCAACCAACTTATTGTACATTTTTTATTTTTTATATTTTTCCTCTAATAGATTTGTTTGTTTTTCAACTGAATTGTACAAATTATAGGTCACATTAAAGGTGGGAAAATTTTGAAATGATTTATTGTGGTCTCATTTTTTTATATCACAAAGACCTGGCATTTTAACAGGGGTGTGTACACTTTTTATAGCCACTGTGTATGTATATATGTATTATATGGGTCTATATCATATGTTCAAAATTTTATAACTTCGAATGTTAAAATATCGAATTTAAATGTTCGAAATTATAAAACTTCGAACATATGTAAAAAAAAAAAAAAAAAATCCAAAATGAACGTCTGTAGGCAGGGGGGGTCTCGGAGTTGGTATATTTAAAGAACGGGGGGTGTGGGGGGTGCCTACACTAGTCAGGTAAGTTCCATTTTTTTTTATTATATGTTTGATGTTTGAAACTTTGAACATTTAAATTTGATTATTTAACGTTCAAAGTTTTGAAACTTCGAACATATAATATAGACCCATATTATATATATTATATACAGAGAAACAGAGATTATATTAGATACATATACTTAGATAGATATAGATATTTGGACACACACACACACACACACACACACACACACACACACACACACACACGTATTTATGTGTGTGTGTGTGTGTGTGTGTGTGTGGATGGATTGTGTTCCTTTCTGTGTTGGTGTCTTCCTTCTCTCTGTCTTTAGACACATAAGATACATATAGTCTTGATGGAGGCAGTACATGAAAGGTTAACAGTAGCATCTTTTGTGCATGCAAGAAAACCTATATTTAAATATGAACATATATTTACTGAAATTAGATTATTAGAGATACTACAAGAGAATACTAAACTAAACTGTATAACATTTATCTATTTATTCTCGTAGGGTAGTATCCTCTTTTCAGGGGAGACTGAAGGTGGTATTTATGCTACTAAGGGAAATTTGGCCAGGGCTTCATGGAACTTCCCCTACTCTTTACATTGGGAGGAGGAATATTTTTGCTACTACACTTCCTGCTTTTGTTCCTAGTGTACAGACAGCTAGGAGAAGTTGTGCAGTAGCAGAGGGAGAAATCTGTGTGGATAGTACAAATAACATCTTCATCCTCTAGCTGACTTTAAACCTTAGGAATCTGGAAAAGGTTTTGTAACTGAAGTTGCTTCTGGATTTTTTTCTGATGAAAAAATGATTGGTTTATTGACAAAGGTGATCCTGGTGACGAGTCTGAGATTTTGTGGTTAGATATGATGAAAAAAGTATTTGAATGGACAGTGAGTTGGGTGAAGAGGAAATGAGCCATAAGTTGGATGGACATAAGGTTACAGGTGGGATGCAATCTGGAATATCATATTCTGATGCAGTTGGAAGAACAAAAGGTACTGTAAACTTTATTAAAAAGAAGAAAGGGTTAGTTGTTTGGATAAGAAATAAGAAATAATAGACAGATACTTTATATGGATAATTTAGTGTTACCTTTCGGTTTGAATCAAAATACATAAAATCCTTGATTCATTTGGGGAAAGAGACATTTTTGACTTAACAGTTCAGACTAAAGACTTAATGGAAATATTTCTGTTTAATTATGAAAAAAAGAAGGGCTATTACCCGTGGAATAAATATATTTTGTTCTAAGCAAGGGCCTTTATTAAAAAAGTGTTTGCTCAGCTTTGTACTGATGAACTTGTGTTAAAAGATGTTAAAAATTATTTTTTATTTATGTGTTATTCAGTTTCTGATGTTGTGAAAGTTAAAGATGAGAAGGGTGTTTGGAATTGGGTGCTAGGAAGTGGATGTTATTTTAAAATATGGGAAAAAAGTGGTAAAGTATTTAGCAAGTGTTATATATGTAGACAGTAATGGAGAAACAATTGGTTATATAGAACATCTAAAAACATGTTTTATTTTTTGTGGGGATTTCAATCTGACAAATGAGTGTACAAAAATAAGAAAGAATTGTAGAAAGGAATGTAGAATATGTAAAAGTGAAGGGCATTTTTAGTTTGATTGCAAAGCTATATAATGTTGATGAAGAAAGAATTGCAATGTCAAAATAATAAAGAAGTTGGTGAAAAAAGGGGAAAATATGTTAATGAAAAAGAGAATAAAGTAATAAAAGGTGACTTTGATAAAAATGTTATATTTCAGGAGAGTGAAGGTGAATGTATCGTTAGTATTGAAAATGAAGAAATTGAAAATGATAAGTCAGATGTTTGTGAAGGGAGTGTAAAGGATGTTAGAAAAAGAAATTTGATAGGTGCTCGGCAAGGAAAAAAAAAATTTAAAAATACATCACCAAAGATTAAAAAGAATGGTAAGGATTAGTTTTGGATATGTTTCAATTAATGAAAATAATGACAAATATGATTTTGAGGCTTGAGGAATAGTTGTACATTAACTCAGGATATAATTAAATTGGGGAAGGAATAAAACATAAGAAACTGAAATTTTAAAATACTTCCCTTAAACTTAACAAGAAAGAAAAGTAATAATTTTAGAGTACTTTCAGTAAATGTGAATAGTATTATTAATATTGTAAGAAGGAGAGGGAATGGTGTGCAAATGTGATGTAGACATTATTCTTATAGGTGATGTACAATTCTTGATAAGTAAGGAAGATTGCACAAAGAAAAATGGTGGGGTAGAAAAATAATATGGAATCTAGAAAGTGAATGTTGTTCTGGAGTTGCTTTACCATATAAAAAAACTGTAAAAATATTAGATGTAATATTGGCGAGGATGGGAAGGTTAACTGTTGTGGGTTTGAGATGGAGAGAATATATGTATAGTATTATAGCATTATATGCATTCCCAAATGAAAAGGAAAAAGAACATCTGTTTTATCAAGTATTAGATTATGTTGTGGATAACATGAAGATTATTATTGCATGGAACTTTAATAGTGATTTTAGGAGAAATGTGAAAAGAAAAGGGGGAGATGTTGAAAATACAAGAAGTGATTAAATGTGGTAAGCAAGCTATGTGGAATACAAGTCAAGAAGAGGGGCAACTGGATTGGAAACTGATTATTCTATACTATTGGAAGGTTTGGGTACAGCAGATGGTGATACAGTAGATAGAGTCAAGACAGGTTTTTCAGATTGTTTAGCAATATGGATGCAGGTGAGTGAGGAAATGGAATATATTAAAATAGGAAATAAAAAAGAATAAATTAAAAATTATGGGATGAATTTGGAGAGTGAGAAGCATTGCAGTTATATAGAGATTATATAACCACGAGGGACTTTTATAAAAAAGGTTCTGAATGGTGGATTGATTTTAACATTGTTTTCCAGTGGCAGGATGATGTAAGAATAGAAGGAAAGTGAAGCATGGAGAGATGTATAGAAATGTACTGAAGAATTTAGAGATGAATACAGAGAGCATAATGAAATGGAAAAGGACATATATAAAAGAGATGGGCAACAAATGACTGTTTAAGCAGATATATTTTCAAGGGAGAAGGGAGGAGGTGTCTTCATGTTTGGGTAAAATAGTAAAGGAGGATATTAGTAAATGAGGGGAATGTAAAAGGTGAGGTAAAAAGAACACACAAGCAAATTATGGCTATTGTAGTACAACATGTAGAACTATGTGGAAGAGTAAAAAGAAAGAAAATAAGAGAGAATGAAAAGAAAAAAAGCAAGAACAAGTTAAGGAGGAATTTGAAAAATAAGTTACTATTAGTGAATTGGATGATGTACTTAGGAAAGTAAACATTGATTCAGTATCCGGTCCAGAAGGTAATAGGGTATGGACTGTACAAGAAATTAAGGGAATGGCAGAGTGCTTTGTAAATGTTTTGAATGAATGGTTGAAAGGAGGGTTTGCTTATGAAGCTTTATGTAGTGGGATATTAAATTTTATATGGAAGAAAGATGAAAAGACCGTAATAAAATAATAAAAAATTGGAGACCTATGACATTAAATAATACAGATTGTAATTTTTTATGAGAATAATGCAGAGGAGAATAGAAATGATAAAGGACATTATTGAAGAAAATATATATGGTATAAAAGGGAAGGGATGCCAAGAATTATTATTGGTGGTTCAAGAAATTGTGGATGATATTATAAGTAAAAGGAGAGAATGTGAAACTTATGGTAGGGGATATTTATAAGGCATTTGATATAGTAGGACATGATGCTTTGTAGGATGTTATGGAGAAGAATGGAATGGGTAATAGAATTAGAGAGTGTGGATGTCAACATATCAAAATAATAGAGTGAGAGTGTTAGCCAATGATTACCTGAGTAATGAAATATTCATGAATTATGGTATAAGACAAGGATGTCCCATGTTGGGATATTGTTTGCATTAGTAATTAATGTGATAATGAGTGAAGCAGCTTATAAAATTAAAGATGTTAGATATGTGATGCAAAAAGAAGTGGTGAATCCAGCAATTTTGACATATGCAGACGATATAGTTGTGGTTGCTAGGAATAAAATATGGATGAGGGAAGTGTTGGTTTGTCTAAATGGATGTTTGAAGGAAACGGGAATGACCTTGAATAAAGATAAATATAAGGGCTGGGTTTGACTTTGTTGTGAATGTGTTTATTTTGTGGGGAGGAAGAGACAACAGGACATGTTTTTGAAATGAAAAAGAGTGATTAAACTCTGGAAAAAGTTGTGTGAATAATTTATTTTTTTAATTTATATTATTGATGCATATGGATATGATTATGTATGGATATTATAAAAACAAAACAAAATAAAGCAGAAGTGTAGATAAGAATATATTTTATGTGATATGGGTTATTTGGAATGAAATACTGAATGAAATTTTGTTTAATGGAAAACTAATTTTGGCTGATATATAATGCCAAAAATTAGGTTATGCTTGTGGAAGAAGGAGTGGGGGTCATTTATGGAAGAATAATAATGATGATGTGATATAGAAATACATAGATATGTGCTTGCAGGTGTGTATATTTGTAAATAATGCTTTGTTAGTTAAAGGACCATTATTCTTTGTGGTGCTGTGGGAACTTTTACAACCACCTGAGCTACTACCAACTCAAGCAGATGGGACCCCAGTTTAATGTTTTATCTGAAGGAGTGTAGCACCCCCTTATGTTGCACAGCTGTGTCAGCAAATGATTTATCTGGTGTGGGAATAGATCCCACAGCCTTTTGCACCAAAGGCAAATGTTGCATTGTTTAGCCTGTTTCAACAACAAAAAAAATACTATCTTGTTTGCTCATTTCCCACCTTTTCTAGCCAGTCCATATCCCAGGCTTTGCTTGTCTCAGGACTTTATTTTCTGTGCTCAGAGCTATCCAGACCTTGCTGTGGTAGAGGGAAGTCCTACTGCTTAACAGTGGGACTGGAGAGCATTGTACTGCCTATCTAACGCTAGAGGAGTGGTTTCCAGCCTCTGAAATTGTAATTTTATTAGCCTTTTTGGGCTGATTTCTATCCCTTTCAACTTTCTGGCTTAAAAACGTGTGTGTTTGCACATTTTTCACATCGTGCAGCACTGCGAGGCTACAGTTAAACTATTCCAGGTGCCAGAAAGTCTGCTCTTCAAATTTCCCTTAGAACTAGCTGGTTTCTCATTAGTAGCACTAAAATCCGAACCCCTGTGACTAGCACTTGCTCTAGAACCTGCTGGAAAGCACTAGGAAGCCTGAAACTGATTCAAGCACTCAGCTTTCCTTGTCAATAAGGAGAAATTAATCACAGGCACTAAACAGCCTATAATTACAAAGTACCTTGCAAAGATAAGGGAAAACAGCTCTTAAACTTTACAAAAAACAGCTAAACAGGCATGTCCAAGGGTCAGCTTCCGGTGATTTCTCCTGTCCACCTGGTGAATCTGGGCATACTGGGGCAGTGTGGCAACTGCCTCATGTACACAGACAATCCTCTCCTCTTACCACCCAACACTACAACCTGCAAGAGATGCACTTACATAGCCAAACTGGAAGAAAAGCTCTCTCTGGCCAAGATTGTGCTAGACAGTCAAGAGGAGAAGGTTAACACCTGCATTACACCTCAAGCAACTCATAGCCCTTCAAAACCCACACCATCAACACCCACACATAGCAACACTAAACCCACATATGCGGAGGCCCTTAACATTAACCTGCCCAAGCAACAAGGACCTCCGAAGCCAAAATGCAAACAAACACCAGTCACAACCAAAGTGACACATAGCTCACACCACCAGTGTGCCACCCAACAACAGCCCCTAAGGCAAGACAATGT
Organism: Protopterus annectens; assembly: GCF_019279795.1. Classification (NCBI taxonomy): domain Eukaryota; kingdom Metazoa; phylum Chordata; order Ceratodontiformes; family Protopteridae; genus Protopterus; species Protopterus annectens. The sequence goes on along the minus strand of NC_056744.1, from coordinate 906,548,563 downwards.
ACCCAACACTTTAGTCATAGGTGACTGTATAGTCAGGCACACTGATGTCCCACTCACCAGGCTGAACAAGGAGAAAATTACAGTCAGCTGCCTGTCGAGTGCCAGAATCTGCCACATAATGCATGCACTCAAGTCACTCCACAACAAGTAGAAATACGACTCTGTCATTATCCATGCTGGAGTGAATGACTTGAGATGCACCTCCCTGGACTGCATGAAAAGAGACATGGAAAAGCTCTTGGATCATGTGACCCAGGCAGGTATGATCCTAGCCCTGAGTATCATCCTGCCTTCGCCCAGAATGATACCACAGTATAAGGACAAAATGATTGACTTCAACAATTGGCTAAGCTTCTGGTGTCATTCAAAGGGGATCCAGTATTTGTCTGCCTGGGAAGACATGCTCGACAAACTACGATGCTTTGCCAGAGATGGTCTGCACCTGTCACCCCTGGAATTCAGGTTACTGGCTAAAGCTCTTGCCACCCCTATAGTGCCTTTTTTAGGCAAGGTTCAAAGGATAAAACCACCACCATAATAGATACAAGCATGCAAAATCTGAAGGTAATGCTACACAATGCTAGAAGTCTAAACCTCAAAATGCACTCTCTAAAGGCACTCCTAAAAATGGAGAACATTGATATCTGTGCAGTAACTGAGACCTGGTTCAAGGCTACAGAGAGCACCCCTGCAATACCAGGCTACAATTCTTACCACACTTTTCGGCCACAAAACCAAGACCGAAACACTAAAGGTGGAGGAGTGTCCATATTCACCAAGCATATTCACACCTCCAGGCTAGTTGTCCAACACAATGCATCTGAAATTCTCCAGCTGCAACTAACACTAGGTAAGACTGCAATCCAAATTGTAGCTTGCTACAGATCCCCCACCATGCCCCAAGATTCTCACTACACCTTTCTAAACATACTGGAAAATATTAAGATACAGCCAAACACCCTAATACTGGGTGATTTCAACTACCCTGCCATTAATTGGGAAAACTACTCGGTTACCAACTCCTTTTCCCAACAGTTCTTGGAATCCAGGGGCTCCAATATCCTAGACCTGGTCATTACCAACACGGGAGGTAGATGCTCCACACCAGTGGTAACCCCCTCATTGGTCAGGTCTGACCATAAGCAAATCACCTTTGACATCCACATCCCACCCCCACCCCCCAGTAAGGAAACCTCCTTAAAAAACCTCCAAAGCCAACTTCATGCTACTGAAGTCAGAAGTGACAAACTTCACAACACCCATGCAGACGGGCTCCGGAAGTTCGACTGCAGAATCCTACACTAAGGCGCTGTACGAGCACATCCACTCATGCATGAATTGTGCCATCCCAAATAGAACCAAGATGCTCTTCTCCAAAAAAAGGAAGCAAATTTGGTGGTCCCCTGCTATAAATAAACTATGCAACAAAAGGAAGAAACTGTTGCAGAAAAGAGGAAAATCCCAGGATGCAAAAAACTCCCTCACCAGCCTCAGTAAGAAGCTGAGATCCCTCATAAAATCCTCAAAAGCTAGTTATGAAAATAAAATTGCCAAAGATTCCAAAGACAACCACAAGGCATTCTATAGTTATGTCAAGAATCTAAATGGCAATGCTTAGATCTGCTCTGAGCTACAACAGAATGGCATTAAATATACTGATCCCAAGGATATTGCCAATATCCTGGCAGATCGATTTAGTGCCAACTTCACCCCCTCTCACCCCCTAAAGGGCCCATCTCAATACCAAAAGATTGCCAAATTCCGATAATCACGGCCACACAGGTAGAAACCGCACTCTCCAAAGGTAAGAATACAGCATCCATGGGACCAGATGACATCCCAGGCTGTGTACTACATGAACTACAAAATGAACTGGCACCTCACCTAAGTGTCATGTTTAATCATAGCCTCACCTCAGGCTTCGTGCCCACTGAGTGGCGCACAGCTACAGTTATCCCGCTCCACAAGGGAGGATCTGCATTGGATCCCGGGAACTACCGTCCCATCAGTCTAACAAGCCTGATCTGCAAGGGCATGGAACGCATTATCATGGAACTTATAAACAAAGACATTGTCAACCTTCAAACACTGGACCCCACCCAATTTGAGTTTGTGAAGGGCCGATCTTGTCTCCTGAATCTGATTGACTTCTTTGAATCAGTCTCCAGAGCTGTGGACGAGAGTAAGATGGTCCACACAGCCTGTCTGGACCTCGCCAAAGCCTTCGACACCATCCCCCCTTCTGGAATCATAGATAAAGTTACTAAGCTGGGCATAAATCCCTACGTCACTTGGTCATTCCAAGATGGTGGTCATCTAGCGTACACCCTCTCCATAGAGCTCCCTTCCTCAGTTACAGCTTCATCTGAAAATATCATCCTTTAAGTACTAATTATTACGGCTTATGCAAAGAATAAACTATTTTAACTCCATTCTTCTAAGTCAGAGGACTAATTAGCTCTATCTGGGCAAAAGAACAGTTAATCTATCGTATCTTCACTCCAGGAGTCTCAGCCACGTGTATCCAAAGGGCCCTGGACCAACCATTGCACACTAATTTTTTCTAAGACTAGACTATGGCTGATAATTCAGATACAATGGAGATACAAACTACCAAAGCTAAACTCTCCACAATCTTCTCTCCAGAGAAAGATGTTGTCTCCAAAAGGCAAAAAACCACTAAGCAATCAGCAGAACCCAGTAAAACAAGCGCTAAAACTAAAGCTGAATCCAACTTCCACTTAGACGAGCTCAAATTAGCACTTCAACCTATCCAACTTGCCATACAAGGATTCTCTGATCAGCTAACCAACTTTGGGAAAACCATTAATCAAATTGTGGACAGAGTGGATACTCTAGAGTATAAGACTCAGGCTAATGAAGTTTTGATCCAGTCTTTATCTGAAGAACTACGTGCCAAAACTACATCACTCTCGGATTTACAAACTAAATTAACGGACCTAGAAGCAAGAAGTCGTCGTAACATCATACTAATCAGAGGTCTCCCCGAGACCTATGATAACCACAATTTATTATCAACCACCAAGCAGATCTTCGAAGCTTTACTGTGCTCAGAAGGCTATCCTACTGACTTAATTGTGGAGAGAGTGCATTGAGCCATGCACAAACGCCAAGACACCTCTACTCCACGTCAAATTTATACTAAGCTGCTTAGCTTTCAGGACACTCAAAAAATTTTAATGGCTGCCAAAAAGCAAAAGTATCTTATCTGGAACAAACACAAGTTTACCTTCTCTCAAGACTTGCCTCTCTCGATTAAAATAAGCAGGCAAAATCTGGCTCCGTTTTGTGCAGATTTAATCAAGAAAAATATCAAATTCCAGATGCGCTATCCGAACGTTTTAATCTTCTCATACAATGAAACTAAATACACAGTCAACACTCCAAAAGAAGCAAAATAGGCTTTTCTTAAGCCATTAATAACGCCCCTGTACTGTAATGTGCCTCACTACTATAACAGATTTGCTAAAGATGCTGGAGTCTTTAACATAATTTTTCACTCACCGGATAATTGTGTTCTGTTCCTGGCTACATCTTAAAGAGCAGTTGGGTCCTTACAGAAATGAATAATGTTGTTTGTTCCATATCTCTTTTTGGTCCATCTGGGAGTCATTTAATTTTGGAGCAGCCGGGAACCTTTCTGTATCTGGTTTTAGTGGTCCAGGAGATCTTTTTGTTTAGCGACCTTCAGTGGTTCCCACACCATCTATAGCCTTTCCAATGTCATAGCCACAAACTGTTTCTTCGGTCTGTCAGCATCCAGCCTTATGACTGATTTGTCTCCGCTTACATAGAAGTAAGCCTTCGGTGACTTCTCAAGACATTAACATTAACATTATATTAACCAATGTTACTTGCTAAATATTTTTCCTACAACTAGAGCCTGGCTTTCCCAACAAGCTGGAAGTGTGTTCTAGTGTTGTCGGCATTCGCCTTGGTCAAACAATGCTATACACACGCTATGAGCACTTCTCGCCAGGTCCTCGCCATACTTCAATGTGATGCCAATATTTTTGTTAAATCCTTCATGTTGCTTATCTATTGATGCACCTGTTGTAACTGGTTCAGTATGTCTTGTTCTTCGACGATCTCACTCAGATAAGGCTATGGCTAAATTAAACAACCTGCCATATCGGTCAAATTGGAGGCTTTAACAGCAATGTTTAATTAAAATGTTTAAAAATCTCAATTACTTGAACATACTGCCATACTCATTGATTCTGACTAGCCAGCAGCTTATTTACTTACTTTAATATCTAATCTGTAATCTTTAACTTAGATGTTCGGGGATCATCGTGATTTGTCCATATTAGACTTTCCCCGTGTTTTAGTAAGTTACAGATGTAATGATCCTTGCCTACCTGAGAGATATTTACATACTGCTTATTTCTGTTGGTTCAATATATACTGTATTTACTTAGTCCTAGGATTTATGTTATATTACCTAGTCACCTCTATATTATCTTGTCAGTATATACAGACAAATCATTGTTTCCCACCCAGTTAGATAATGTTAGCATATAAAATTATTGGGCTATGTTATTTAGTGCTAGATTTATAACCTTATGTGTATATTTAAATCATGCATGCTTTATGAGCTTAACTCTTATGTCTTTCATCTTTTGTCTGTCCTCTCTACATCTCTTTCTCATGCCTCTCCTTTGTCCTTTGCCTTTATTACTATGTTATAAATATTTTAAGTGTGGTTATTGCTACTGGTAAATCGACAGCTTTCATAGATAAATAATAAGCAGTTAGAATATATTCTTGCTAGTGCTTTTCCCTACTGTTTCCCAATCTAACCGCCAGTTAATTTTTCTCTAAGCATTAATCACTACCTAAGTTTTCCCCCTCCTATCTGTCATTATAAGGTTACTTACTGTTACTTTTCTTGTACTATTCTTCGGCCTTTAGTGGAGTTCATGGATGCATGGTGTTAGGGTCCTAGTATGATCTATTTTTGGATGTGGTTTGCTATGTATATATGTATAGTACTACTCATTGAAATATTAGTCCTTCTTAGGACTATATCTATGACAGTTTTTTACAATGTGCTTTTATTGTTAACCAAGGTGCAATGGAACTTCTGTTTCTACGTTTGTATTCCTTCACTCAAGGGGGTGGGGTGGTTAGGCACTGGGTTAGATTTGAAGGAATACTGTGCTACCCTTATTATTATTATTATTAGTCTCTTTTCACTATATGATGGTTTGTTATGGATTTTCATTTCTTCTAAATACCTAATCTCATATTCCACCCTTTTCCTTCTTACGAGTAGAATACCTTCTTTGAGGGTAAGGTTGTATCAAGTCCCAAATTTGTTGATCCCTATTAGTTAGTTATTATGGCTTGGTCCATCGATTCATGGAATGTTAGAGGACTACAAAATAAGTCCAAAAAATCTCTTCTCTTTCATTTATTGTTCAAATTGCAAGCCAATATCTGCTTCTTACAAGAAACGCATATGTACAAAGAGGACTGGTCTAAAGAAACTAAAAAAAAGTGGATAAAATTCATCATTGCTGCAGGAGATAGTTCTAACTCTAAGGGGGTGGCTACTATAATTAAAAATGATTTTCATGGGGTAATATTAGAGGTGAAATCTGATAAAAATGGTAGATGGTGTTATTTCACTTCTCAATTTCCTAACCTCAACAAACCAATCCTTTTCTCCAATCTTTATGGCCCGTGTGCACAACAACAAGTCTTCATTTTAGAGATTTATAATATTCTTTCTGCTTTTCAGGACCACCATATTATTTTAGGGGGGGACTGGAATTCTGTTATAGACCCCAGTATAGATCGCACCAGCAAATCTCCCTCATACATCTTCCAAGCATCTCTAGCTCTAGAGGAACTGATAAATGACTTTAACCTTATTGACCCCATATCATTCGGTGACCCTGTATCTAAAGATGAAATATACACATATTATTCGAAATTCTATAATACGTGGTCACGTTTAGATTTCTTCTTAGTGTCCGATTCCCTCTCTAAATTTAAGATAAACTTCTCATCAGAACCTAGATTCTTCTCTGATCACTCAAGAATCTCCCTCAAGATCATATACGCTCCAGGATCAACCCCTACCCCCCTTTATAACAACTGGACTCTAAACAACAACCTGCTTCGTAATAAGGTCATAACTCAAGAAACTATAGAAATACTAACAGACTTTAGCTCTAATCTTGAACTGTCACAAATCCCACTTGATATCCAATGGGCCGCCTGTAAGGCCAGGATGAGAGGTTTTCTAATCAACAAGGCCTCTTATTATTAAAAACTTTACAAAAGTAAGGAAACTAAGTTGATCTGAAAATCTCTGATTTAGAAAAGAAACAAAGATTAAATCGAGACCCTAACTTAAACGAAGTAATTAACAACTCTCAAAAAGAATTACTAGAACTTCACCAACAAAACCTTTCCCTGTCTGAACAAAAAATCATTGCAACCTATTCAGAATGGATGCAAATTCCTTCTAAAACTCTTGCAAGAATAATAAAAAATAATCAGGGTTCCCCCAGAATTTCCTTATTACATTACCAAAATAAAATTTATAAGTCGGACTCAGAAATAATCCAACTTTTCTCTTCCCTATACTCAGATGTGTATTGTAGGAAAGAAGATTCCTCTATTAACTTGCATATGGAGAGCTTTCTGAATTCTATTAACTTCCCCTCCCTGAATGAAACCCAAAGTTCTATGCCTTCTGCTCCCTTGAGTCTTCAAGAAATCCAAAATGTTATTGCCAATCTCAAGGTAGGCAAATCCCCAGGCCCTGATGGGTTTACTTCTGAATTCTTTAAAGCATTTAATCTGATAATCTCCCCCATTCTTCTAAAGGTATTCAACTACATCATAAAAAATGGAATATCTGATTTACACTGGAATACTTCGAAAACCATTCTAATCTTGAAAGATAAAGCTGACCCTCATAACTATAGGCCCATTTCGCTAATAAATGTTGATATTAAAATCCTATCGTCTATCCTGGTAAACAGACTGAAAAAAATGATGCCCTCTTTAATCTCCCTGGATCAGGCCAGTTTTATGTCTCACAGACACACTTGGGATAATACTTTAACACTGGACTCCTTAATTCATTTTACAAAAAAAGAAAAAAATCCGATCTATGCACTAACTCTTGACGCTTCTAAAGCCTTTGACAGAGTGAATTGGGATTTTCTCTTCCTAACCCTGGCTCATTTTAATATACCTCGCGCCTTTTCTGATATGATTAAATCTTTATATAAAAATACATCCACATATCTTTGTATCAACAAAAACCTATCCAAATCAATTAAGATCACAAATGGTACAAGACAAGGCTGTCCTTTATCCCCCTTTCTTTTCAATATATTTATAGAACCATTCTTCCTCTATATTGCTCAGAATACCTTTCACACGATTCCCAAAGTCCTAAACACTAAGATATTATTTTCTGCCTTTGCAGATGACCTCAACCTGTATTTCCAATTTTCTAACTCTGACCTTGGTAAAATCATCAATTCTATTAATAAGTTCTCAAAGGCCTCAGACTATCAGATTAATCATAAGAAATCACACATCTTTCCTATTAACCCTGTTGGTCACAAATGTAATTATTTTCTGGATTCTCCCTTTCAGACAACTTTCAACATTAGCTATCTTGGTATACACTTCGAACATAACCAAACGTCCATGCTCCAAAATAATCTTCTTAGAACTTGGTCGAAAATTTTACAGGATATTCACAGATGGGAATTAATCAACTTATCTCTCTTATCCAAAGCTGCGATAGTGAAGATGAACATCTTACCCAGACTCCTCTATCAATTTAACGCCTCAGATCAGATAATATCCAAAACTCTCTTCTCTAAGATTAATAAATAATTAGCCAAATTTATCTGGTTTCCTAAATCAGTTAGGATTTTGTACTCTAAATTAATATACCCTAAGATTAAGGGTGGCTTTGGTTTACCTAATTTCCAACTGTACTATACAATTATCTGTGCTAATAGAATTCTGTCTATCTCGAAACTCAATCATGGAGAATATAACTCTTCCCCTACCTGGATTAAAATATGGTATCAACATGTTCAAGCCAATAAAATTAACCCTGAAGCTCTTCCCTTTCTTTCTCCGGATGCTATCAGCAACTCTAAATTATCCACTAACCTAAAACATAAAATCAGAATTTTCCAAAATCTGATAAAATCTATTAAACTTGATAATGTTCTTCCTCTACTCCATCCCCTCCACTTAAATCCTAATATTAAGATCAATAATCTGATGATCAATCTTTCTAACTTTCCTCTCATTAAAGATGCTATAGTCTGGGTTATTCTTAAATACAGAGATGAATCACTTACTAACCTTCGCCTAATTCTTAAGATCAATAATAAATACACGACTATTCTCCGTCAATTACGAGAACTAGTTTCATCAAAATTTGCCCACCTTAAGGTCAACAGTCAAGATATCAGCAAACTTGATGAAGTTATCCAAACTGTTTCGAGTTCAGAGAAAATGCTCTCTAAATCGTACAGTCTTTTGAACTCCATAATACACAACTCGGCTTGCCTTTTCTCCGTATATTGGGACAATCATAGTATCCATCTTTCGGAGAAACGAAAGCTTTCTGCCATAAAAACTACCTTAGAACTATCCCCATTTAAAAAACTTATTTACACACAATTAATGATTAATAACAACTCGTATTATACTCCATCTGTCCTTAATAAGTTTGACTCCAAGAATTCTCCCTCATGTTCGTGTTGTTCTTTCCCAAATGCCGATCTTCTACATATATTATGGTTCTGCAATTACTAACACAAACTTTGGTCCTCATTAAAAGTTTGTCTCGAGAAAATGGGATACCACAAATCGACCCTTTCCTGGGAAATAGCGATCCTTCACATACCTACTACAAATCTTTCTAAATTTGATATGCATGTACTAGTTATTCTATGTTACTTCATGAAATTATATATCACCAAAAATTGGTTAGATCGTACCAGACTCTGTTGGAATAACTTTAAGGAAATGGCTCTTACATATATCTCAGCACAGAAATTTATTACAAAAGGACCCAGGAAAATAGCCCTCTTTGGAAAAATCTGGAAAAGGGTACTAGACCTTATCCTTAGCGAATAACCGACTTTACACCTTTGTTTAGGATTAGGATAAGGATATACCTCACACTTCAGGATGAATCTTTAGTTACACCGATATATCTGAGAACTATGTCTCTCTTCTTCTAATCCATCTCTCTATATGGTAGCACATTAGTTAGTTTGTAAATATTGTATATACTTTAGTATGTTTTATAGGATTAATCTGTATTTTGTTTACTTGCTTATTCATGTCTTCATGCTATGTTCTTGTTTTTTTTTTTTTTCTCATTCTTATGAAATAAATAAAAAGTTATTTGAAAAAAAAAAATCCCTATGTCACTCGATGGGTTGCCAACTGGCTTACTGACAGAACCAAGACTGTAAAAGTAGCTGACTCCAAATCCAGCTCCAGACAAGTGACAAGTGGAGTACCTCAGGGTTCAGTCCTGGGACCACTCTTGTTTGGCATCTACTTCTATGAAGTACAGGCCAACACTAAGGAACTCTGGCTAACAAAGTTCGCAGATGACTGCAAAATGAGAGCCATTATTGAATCCCCAAATGATGTGGATATTCTACAAAAGGGCCTTACAGAAACAGATGCCTGGTGCCAGAGCCATGGGCTCAAGCTTAATGCCAAGAAATATATAGTTATCCCCTTTGGAAAAAAAAACATGTACCCATGAATTACCACATAGGTGGCAGGACACTAAACATCGAAAGTGTGATGAGAGACTTAGGGACACAGGTGGACAGTGGTCTCACTTTCGATAACCACATCACCACAACAGTCAGGAAATCCTTCTATGTGGCACACCTCATCACTAAGGGCTTTTCATCCAGAAAAAAGGAGGTCATTGGCCCACTGTACTCATCCCTCATTAGAGCCATTATAGAGTATAATGCCCTGTTTGGTATGTACCTCACAAGACATCTGCAACAGCTGGAAAGGCCACAGAAATACCTCACTAAAAGAATCACAGGCCTAAAGCAGATGCTATATGCTGACCGCCTAAAAAAACTCCAGCTATACTCTGTGGCATACATACAAGGCCATGTCAAACCCTGAGCTGTTGGACATGCTCCACTTAAAGAAATCCCAATCCCTCAGAGCCACACGCTCCAGGGATCTAAACCTTGTCATCACAATGAACAAAACATGCTGGAGGGATAGGTTCCTGACCCAGAGACTCCCCATACTCTGGAGTAGACTGCCCATACATGTCAAGAAGAGCGCCTCCTTGGCCCTCTTCAAAAGGAACCCTGATTATCGGATGGGAGATAGGAAATTCACCCCGGGAATCATGTCAGTATCCCTGCTCGACAGGGGTCCAGAGAAGTAAATATTGTGGGAAGAAATATCCAGTGAATTGTTATGGCTAGGCTTGCATAGGCCCTAGGGCCGATAACCTAGTACCAACCTATGAACCTATTGGTTGGGCCACTTACACTGTTCTCTTTCTGTCCCTTTTCTAAGGTTTATCAGGTACATTTTTCACAAAGGTAAGTAATGAAGATTAAAGACTTTATGCTTATGTTCAAAAAATATACTTACATATCTGCATAAATTCAGAAATATATTTTACAAAACGGTATACTTGTTAGCACATCTAAGAAAGTCTTCCTGCCCATATCTTGTGACTAAATAATGAGGATGTGACCCGGTGCACTTAGCAGCTATCCATGGTCATCACAACATTTGCAGGACTAAGTGTCTTTGAGGTGAGCTAACAATTTATGTATAAAGTCTGCAGACTCTTATTCATTTCAAACTTTGGAAGGTAGATCTTTTCCGTTTGTAGGAGTCATTTTGATAAAACTTTTTTTGTTTTTTGCCTAAAGCTAGACAACTGTGGTTTGTACAGTACTAAGACGCTGTTGAGATATGAAGAGTTTTTTTTAGAGGGGAGAAGGTTAAGGGAAAGTATGGGGTACTAGTTGTGGTACAAAAGCTTAAAAGTTAGGGTGGAAAGGAAGACTGGGGTTCATCTTGGGGCTGGCTGTCAGTTCTACTAAGACTTAGGATGGAAAGGAGGAGTCTGGTTAAGGTTGGAGATGATTGATAGCTCTACTGAGAGTTAGGGAAGAAAGGAGGAGCATGGCTCAGCTTGGGGCTGGTTGTCAGTTAGCTCTACTGATGTTCAAACCTAGGAGAAAGTAGGCAATCCAACAAATGTTGTTATTGTTATTTGAATAAACCTAGTGTCATGACTTGAATTTAATACTATAACTAACAGGTCATAGTGAAGAAGCTGTAAGGCACAGGACTCATTCTCTAACTGTATAGCGCAAGACATTATCCATCTCTAACATCTGAACCCCACATATTGTTCATCTGCTTTAATTATGTTTCAGTTGTTTTTATTGAATTCCATTAATGTGCAGTTTCTGGCCTCTGTTAAGTGGAGTCCTCATTAATGGACTTAATCGTATTGGGATACAACTGGGATAAAGGGTTTGCATATTTTTTCTAATAGTTTGCTGTGGTTATGTCTTTTATGAGCAAAGGCTTTCTTAGCTCAGGTGGTGTTTTTCAGCTGGACTGGAAGTCATTTTATTTTCTTGGTTATAGCTTAGGTATTGTTTTTTTTTTGTATTTCTTGGAAACTTTTTCATTTTTTTATTTATCTTTAGCGATCATGTTTGTTGGACTCTTAAGTTGAATAGTGGAATTCTTAAAAATACATTTTGTTTTTGTGGCCTACACAGGCATAAACTATAGATCATTGACAGGGTTTGGTGCTTGGGGATAGGGTAGATATTCTCAGAGGGATTGGATGGATGTCTGGAAGTCTTAGAAGGGCAATGTTTAGATGCTTTGGGAAAATAATATCTGTATCTTCCTAGATCCTTATGAAACTGGGATGTATTTACAGGCTTTTTCTTCTTTTTCAGTTACTACTTTTTTATGTATTTTTTAACTACGATGGTCACATTTATGTTTTGTGGAATGAAATTTATTTTAAATGTGGTGAATGTTACACATGTCATTTTGTATGACATTTTATGGGGCGTATGTCAGTATGTTTTATTTGTATTGTTATTTTTTCTGCTTTTTGCCTTATTAAGCATGTACTTATCAGTAATAGGGTAGAGACAGAACTTTTTAGATGCCTTGCTGGAGTTGGTCTTGTTGCAATACTGGGACCGGATTCCAAAACATCAGTGCAACCCTATGGACTGTGCCCAGTGCAAGAAACCTGCCATGCAATGTAATACATAAATGAGATTCAGTGCAGAGTTAGCACTTTGGCAAACACCATTCACTCTATTAGAACACAGAAAGGCTGTTAATTAGCTGCAACTATAAAGACTCAAAAAAAACATGCAATATGCTAAAAGTAACACTTCAAAAAATAGCAGTCTTCTTTGGAAATAAGATAGTTTTATAAAATTACATATGTTGCAAATAATGATAAATAAATGTATGTGTATGTTATATAAAGAGAGTAAATGCATGAAATAAAGACATCAGAATTATTTAGACAACTGAAAATTAATAGCATACAAGATATGTACATAAAAGCATATCAATATGCAGATATATAGATATGTACAATGTTAGAATATTATCGATTCCATTGGGTAGTGGAGGACATTAAAAAAGTCAATGTTAGATCACTAGTATTACTTTAGGCAGGTATCTAAAAATTATGTGGGGAATGAGATTTGTTAGGGGGTACACAAAATGCACATAGTCTGAGGAGTGGGGAAGATAGGATAATGGAAGTTGTGTGAGTGTAAAGAAATGTGACGCACAAAGAAGAAAGGAAAGTCAATAATAGTTCCAGAGGGGCATGTGTAGCATGTGTTGGAAAATACTAGAGAAGAATTGGGTCAGGAAGAATTACATAACATGAAGGACACCACAAAGCACACACACACATGGTGGTAAATGCAAATGGATGGGATGTGTCTCACATACAATAAACATGTACATGCACAGGCGGGGACAAGGGCAGGTAACAAAATATAGCAGGGTTGTAACTTACACATGGACCAGTATGCTAACATAGATAAAGTAATGCACTAATGCACACAACATCACTGCTGTGATGTTGTCAACCATGTATTGCTACCTAACAGGGGGAATCAGAAATGATTGCTAGCATGGTATATGAAGCAATACTTGTCCAAAAAGGATACTATGGCACAGACATACATATGTGTAACTGTACACATGTCCTAGGTTTGCAGTTCTGGATGTGTACATAAATGGTATATGTCGCAAATAAGACAAATCCAGGCACATATAGGATCACAGGGACAGAAGTCTGGATAGAATCATCAGCCATACAGTTGGGAGGCATGCATCTGTCCACTAAACCACATTGCAACCCTGAAATTTACAGATATACCCGTTAGTGCTCTATCAAGGTAACAGAAAATTGTTCCTGCTGCAGTAGAGAGTCATCACTGCATATACATTAAAAACTGCAAACAAATGCAGCTGAACTGATAGAGCATCATGTGCCATCTGTGGACAATAATATGCCTGCTGCATGCACACATTTGTACTGTACATGTTTAACATCCCTGATATGCTGCAGCTACCTATGTACAATAGTTTCCATTATGGTTTTGTGCAGTATGCATATGGTAATGTGGCCCTACTGTGGCCACAGCATAGTAACTGTACAACAATGTATCACGTATGACATCATGAAGACATGATGATGTACATGCAAGCCAAATAAGGTGACATGTACCATTGATTGACATACACATGGGCAATGTACACCTGTGTCATGGTACTACAAATGCAGTGCAAAGAAATATCAGCTATCTATGTAAATCTTAACTACAACAAAGAACTTCTGCAGGTTTGCTGCACAACTGTCACCAATATGTGCAGTCATGTATCACACATGAATGCATCCATGCCACTCCTACTTATACCATATGTGCAAACAATAATGTAGATGTTGTTTTGTAACTAGTCATGCACAGAAAATCTAATTCATAATAGTCATTGTGGAGCATGGGTACAGGACATATGGATTACATGTAGTGTGATGTCTGCAGCTGAATACCACATGTCCATGTGGTAATGTGTGCACTAACACATCACATGGACAAGGCACTGATTATAGTCAGTTAAGCATTGCTACATATACTGTAGTATATGATCACTGTTTGTCAAATAGACATGTAACTACATGTCATACATAGCTGTGTGCAAATGAGACACAACATATTACTACACAAGAGTAGTAAATATGTCATAAGTATTATGGCATCAACACTTCATAAAAGCCATTTAATATACTTGTGTGTACAGCCATGCAAACTCATATCAACAGGCATCATAGCTGCAGATATAGGAGACAACAATCCCACATTGGGTGGGAAGGTATGGGCACAGTATTTTTCATATAAGGGGTGGCGTAAGCCACAAAAAAAAGCTAGGCTGCTTATTAATGCTTTAGGGCAGATAGCCTAGTATAAACCTATGAACCTATGAACATATGTGTGGGAAGGGATACATGGAAATCCATGTGCTGAAAGAAATGTTTCATCATAATGGTGGCAAACAGACATGTACAATGCTCAGTGGACTACCAAGCCTTAAGAGGACTTGCTAAGAATGTGTGATACATGCGTATGTGTCATGCAGCAATGTGACATAATATTTTAAGGATAGATCATGCCAACAGGTGCAAGCGGCACACAAATACAACATTTAACTCATGCATAATGTACACAGCTTGAGAATGTGTGGAACCCACTCAGCATACACAAACATGATGTTCAACTGTAAGGAGAAGTTGTAGTACTGCACCTCAAGAGTAGTCAATTGAGCCACACAGGCACAACATCGTGTGAAGATAGCATTCCCCTGTAATGTGGTACAGTGCAACATAACAGAATTCCTAGAATCATGGACAGTGCAATTTTTGGGGAAGTACAACCCACTGATGTGATGAAAGACACAAGAATCAGATGCATATACACAGACACAGAAATACAGGATAGTTATACATCATTGTTGAATGTGTCACTGATGCACATTAGTCTGACTTCCAGAGCAGTTGAATTTGTCCCTGATGTGCATGTGATTTAACAAAAAGACTCACTGCAGAAAAGGAAGAAAAACTCTCTTGTGAACCATTGCAAGAGATGGAGGTGCATATGATTGATGACAGTACTAAATGAATGGGGAACATGTCTGTGTGGCACACTCAACAAAGTGTGATGAAAGGCAGATACATGCCATACAATATCAGCATTGCAACTCCGCAAGTACATATACAATGTCAATATAACAGGAATGTTAACTTAGGCAAGAATCACTGGAGAAATTGTGCTACTGTTATTAACTATGACCCTAGTGCACTTCAGGACAGATACAACTGGATGGTCCAATTTAATTTTTTAAGTCATCAAGAAGTAAAAAGCTTGCACTGTGCATGTACCTGACAGTAGTGAAGCCTCCTCTCTTAATTGCCAAGTATAGCACAAGTCTGTACTTCCAATAGATTGTTTTCCTTGTCTATTTCCTTGAGGTAATGGAAGGGCCCTGCTCCATTTGCCCTTGCTCTGCTTGGGTTCATTCAGCTCCTCCTATCTCATCCCAAATTCCCAGCCATGTCACTACATTTTCACTTATACCTTCACCCTCCTCCCCTCAAAAGGTTCTACCAATCACCACTCACTGTACTTTCCCCCTCTAACTTTCCATTTCCTAGACACCCCTACAACTCTCAGACCACACCTTCTCCTCTGATCTCCACCCATCTCCCTTATTATATCTTTTTTCATTACCAACCCCCAACTTCCAATCCCCCTACCATTCCACCACTACCTCACTATAAGCAATACCACTACCCTTTAGCAACTTAACTTTTCTATTTCTACAGCTCTCTTATCATATTAAATCTCTTATAAAAAGGTAAATATATACACTATTATCCCAGCTCTCAAAACTGCTCTATCATTACATCAAACTGCAGTCACTCAGCAACATACTTCTTGCCAACACTCCCCTTACTGCCTTTGGCACCCAGAAATGAATCCTGAAACTTAACTTGTATTATTAACAGAATACATTACAATACTTAAATATTTATAATTCCAATACTTATATCCCACAACCTTATGCCAATTTATCTCACTAAAAAGCTGCAACCATCCAAAAACCAGTGCAGCCAAATGTCTACCACAAAGTCTCTACCACAAGTCCATCAATATATCTCTCTCCCTATTTAAAATAACTTCAGCAGACATTTGTAAATATAACGTACTCCACCAAACTACACCAATTTTAAATTAACCACAAAAAAAAAAAAACAGTAAAAATACAATGGTTCCCCAACAATAATCACAGGGTCATTAAACTAAATATAAGCGGTGACATGCATCCCAACCCTGGACCAGTCACCAAACATTCCTATTAAAAACAGTCCACAAAACACCAACCTACATCCTCCTCTCTAACCATTGTACATATAAATATTAGAAGTATGTCTAGCAAGCTGCAAGAACTCCATGCCTGGCTAACCTAGTACTTCCCAGATATTATGGTAATAACTGAAACATAGTGAAAAAATGACATCAAAGGCAACAAAATTCTTCCCACCAAACTAAAACATATTCAGGACAGCCAGACAACACAAACAAGCCAGAAGTGTATACATTTTTTATAACAATAATTAATATCTAAAGCTTCACAAAACCCACCACAAATAGGTAATACTGAAACCCTCACAGCCACCACTCAAAACTAAACTTCCACGAATCACTGTATAGGATTGGAATATATATATATATATATATATATATATATATATATATATATCTCCAGAAATAACCTCTATACAGTGGAAGAAATTTTCTGTTAGTTATCAATCAACATCCCCCATGAAAGGTAGTACAAGGTGTCCTCAACATTGACAGGCTATCCATCTCCTCTGATATCTCAGCACAAGCTGTAAATCTTTACAGACTCACTCAAATAATTACTACCCCTATTCACTGCAACATCAAGAATAACAAAGAAACTTTACTTGACTGGATAGTAATCTCAAACCCAAATAAAATCTCCATAGCAGGTATTTTCCCTGACTCTCTAAATGACCATCTTCCCACCTTCGATGCAATCTAACATCCAAAAAATAAACCATTGCAGCACTGTACATGATGTCTCAAACTTTAAAATAGAAACCTTCAACTCCTACTTTAAATGCTGCAGTTGGAAAACATGCTGGAAAATGCAGTAGCCGTATTCAGTAATACCTTTCTAAACATTCTGAATGACCTAGCCCTAATTATGAAAAAAATGCATTAAAGCTAACCCTGTCTCCTGGCTAATGCAAGACACAAAGCAACTCAAAAGGATTAGAGACATGGCATGGAAGGCCTGGGTAAAAAATAAAAGCCCTACAAATCTATAGGCCTTCAAACAAATCAGAAATCAAACAAAGGGTCACATTAACATAGACAAAAAAGCTACTTTAGAAAACTTCAGAACAAAAATTATAGTAACCCCAAAGCATTCTTGACATCTATAAATCAACTACTGAAGCCAGGTCGCACCACCCAACCATCTCCTACTGTCTTCCAAAATCAAGAAAAAATCTCTGATGCCTTTAACTTGTATTAAATCCAGTCTGTTTCAAAGTTACTAAAAACTCTTCTCAAACCATACGTCACCCCTCTAATAAATATCCAGCTCCTTAAATAAACTAACCCTTCAACCAGTCTGAACTGCTACCATAAAAAAATTACTTCTAAAAACGAAAACCCACCACTCTGACCCCAGATAATCTACCAAGTGAATGCCTTAAAATGTCAGCTGAAGTAATTGCATACCTAATATCAATCCTTTTGACCTGTCCCATCAAGGAATCCTATGTCCCTCTCCTCTGGAAAAATGCTATAGCTTGCCTCTGCACAAAGGTGGGCACTCCCTGGAACTTAAAAGCTATAGGTTATCCTTGTCTCCTTTCAAAAATTCTTAAGAAATGTATTAAATCAAGACTGTTAAAATACATAACAAAAAATACCCTACTCTCACCATCCCAACATGGTTTCCGCCTCATCATAGTACCTCCAGTGCCCTCCTAACTTTCATCAACACAATCAGCTCTGAAAGGAATGAATGCCAGCTAGTGTCTGCTCTTTTTCTTGATCTCTTAAAAGCTTTTGACCTGTTTTTCACTCAGTGCTCCTTCACAAACTATGCTATTTAGGCCTTGACAATAGATCCCACAAATGGTTTCAAAACTACCTCTGTGAAAGTTCACAAGCTAGGTGATATTTCACTCTTCCTCCCTGTCTCAGTTGGTATCCCCCAAGGCTCCATGTCAGGTTCTGTACTGTTTGACTTCTTTATCTTTATTAACAAACCTAACATGGCATGTGGAAATTCCTCCTTAACCAAATACACTGACGATTCTACCATACTTCCTTGGCAAAAAACATCAATACTCTTTAAAAAGGAAGCTTTCACATCAATAGATTCATGGCTAACAAACTGCTAGCTCTTCTTGAAACCTAACAAATTCAAACAAATTCTTTTTGCTCCTACACATCATGTAAACAATAATTACACACTCACCATCATCTCTGCCAACAACGCCATAAATGAACTCATCTCACAAATAAAACTACTAAGAGTATACAGTGATAAAGATATAAATGTTGAATATCATACTCAGCACATAGTAAAGGAAACACACCAAAAGCTTGGTTTCCGGTATGGGCCCAAAGCATATATGTCTAACAACACATGAAAATACATTGCCACCTCCTTACTCCTCCCCTCACTTCTGTACTCAGCACATATCCTTTCCAACCTGCAAGTAAGCCAACAAAATAAACTTGAGCAATGATATAACAAAATTCCTACATTTGCTACAAATCCACTCACAAAACCCACCACTGCACTGCCCTTAAATAACTCATTTGGCCAGAATTACCTCATTATCTCACATATTCACAACTTCCTTTCTTTCACAACCTCATATACAATAAAAAAAATGTCCATATCTGAATAACCTTGTACATCTTTACAATCCTCCAAGATCACTTTGCTCAGCTGATAAACTCTTACTAAAAGTAACAAACGTCAACAACCATACCTGTCAACTGTCCAGACTTTTGACTTGTGTTTTTGGTGTGTTCCTCATAAAATTTGTGGGTTTCTGTCAAATCAATGATCATTGAAGTCACTAAATGATTTCAGGCATTTGAGTTTCAGACTCATATCCTTCAGAAAATGCATGCTAATACAAAATCTGTTATTCTAGCAACCTTCTAAGTTTATAAGAGCAATATTTAAAATGTGTCCTTATTTTCGGGTATCTTTCCTTCCATTATTTTAGGCTTTGTCCAGATTTCTTATGCTAAGAGGTTGAGAGTTATGCCAACAACACAGCAGGAAAATCCATTCCCCCTATGCATCAACAGTCTGGAACTTAATCCCCTTATCTGTCAAGCAACAGCTTTCAAACAACACCTAAAATCTCACCTATTCAACTCCTGGCTATGCACCGGCACTATTCCCAGGTAAATATTACTTTGCTCAAATAAAAGTTTACATCGTTCCTTCACATAAGCCCCCCTCTTCTCATCCTCTCATACTACTTTCTTGCTTTCTCTTCTAAACGTTCCTTCTCCTATACCCACTCTCTGAAACCATTCCCTAGCTCTCTTACCCAATACTAATACTGAAATTCTTGTACTAACCTTGCCGCACTCTGATCGCTTTACTGTCCTAAATTACTATAGGTATATATATTTAAAAAGAAAAAAATATTTATGTAAATATCTCTATCCTATATGACGTTAGGTACATATATTAGATAACCATAAATGTAAATGTCTTTGTAAAACCTCGGTTCTGTTATCTATAACTACTTTGGAGCATTTCTCCCCGACCGCCACTGAAAATAGGCCATGTACCCAATTAGACTTTCCCAATAAACAAAAGGAAATAAATAAATATTTGGTAACACTATACTCCTGTACAGATGTGTAGAATGTGCTGCTGTAATGTACTTCCCTACAGACAACTGTATATGTTATTTCTGAGTATACAGGACAAGAGGTTGTCACATCACAGAACACTAAGAGGCATTTGGCAAGGTACAGCAAATGGTGACATGGCAACGGATACCGAAAGAGAAGAACCTGTAACACTCCAAGAGGGAAATTACAAGGAAAACAGAGCTGTCAGATGGAGTAATGTGCACAGGATTGTAACCTACATGGCTATCCTATGCAGGCTATATGGCTACATATATATATATATATATATATATATATATATATGTATGTGTGTGTGTGTGTGTGTGTATTTAGAAAGATATATATATATATATATATATATATATATATATAGATATAGATATATATATATATATATATACATGTGTGTGTGTCATCCTGGTCATCATTTAGGTTGTCTACATGAGACGTGCATAGTCTTGTTGTCTACACGAGAGGTGTCATACAGAGTCAAATTTTGGTCATCCTTCAACTTAATATCACTAACATGTTTCTGAATACGTTCTCTTAATTGCCTGTTTGCCTTACCTAACTTGGTTAGGAAATGGCAAGCCCTGAATCTTGAATTAAGTTTCAGTTATACTAGGCTGCTCATTGATTATTTTGCACCTATAGAAAAAGAGCTTATTAAGACCATTGAGAAGCTGCAACAAGAATAGGAATCAACATATATAGAAGATATTTATCAAACAATATTAGATGAGATATTTGAATATATCACTGTATGACACCAAATTAGAATTAGTAATGTGTAAGAAATTGACAAGTGATTATAGAGACTTTAAAAATGGCCATATTTTCATTTGGCTGCAGTTGAAGGGAAGTGTAATCACTGAGAAAGGAAGTAATAAGA
Source organism: Protopterus annectens (assembly GCF_019279795.1). NCBI lineage: Eukaryota > Metazoa > Chordata > Ceratodontiformes > Protopteridae > Protopterus > Protopterus annectens. The sequence continues at coordinate 906,527,584 of NC_056744.1, read as the reverse complement.
AAAATGTTTTAGAACAGGATAACAACAGCAATGAAGAATGAACTGAATATAGCTCCACTATCGTGCATCACGATCAAATGTCATCAAGAAATAATGAGCTGCATACATTATCTTCATACTCAGAAGTTAACATGGGGCTAAACTTAAAGATACTAATGTTCATCATCAGTCATTCCGAAATATCCTTTACAAATTTCTGCCATCAGACAGGTCGAGTGGATATGGTCTTAAAGCAGGGGGAGGAGAAAATGGAGACACTCTATGGAATGGAGAGAGTAGCATGGGCAGACCAAACGACAGACAACTTGTTTATTAATCTTTCCAATATCCAGTTAATGAAACAACAAGTTTTGTTGAATAAAGGTTTAAGTTTTGTACCAGCTGCTCCCACCCATTTAAATGATGTAATAATTAGTTTGGAATTATTTGGACGCAATATCATGTTAAAAACTCTCTATCGGATTGAGAATGGATATGCACCGAATATTTTTCAAAAGCAGATTATCTATATACCACAGAATTTACCAGCGGTGGATCCATTTTTACATATATGTGAATCAGAAATATTGCAGTGATTGAATCAACAGAGACATCACTTTCATAATTTGAATTAGGAGAGGGAAGCATTGCATGACTTGATGAGTAACAAAGATATAGTAGTTAGACCAGCTGACAAAGGGAGAGTTATGGTGCTCATGAATTCATCTGATTATGTTTGTAGAATGAAGTTAATGTTGCAAGAAGATGAAACTTATAGCTGCATCAATAAGATTCAAGTTAATTCAATGATTAATGAAGTGGAACTGAAATTATTAGCACTTAAAAGTGACAAGGATCTATACAACTATTTTTTAGTAGAATTTTCAACTATACCTATCATAAGTGGTCTCCCCAAAATACACAAAGATCAGAGAAATCCATCCTTTTGGCCATTTGTAACAGGCAACGGATGGCAAACAGAACCCCTCTCCATCTATGTTGAACATCAACTAAAACCTGCGCTTAAATTAGCAAACAGTATAGTTAAGGACACTAAACAGTTCTTGGAATCACTCTCAAATTCTATGAGTACAAGGGAAGTTAATACACCATATTATATGGTTATGCTTGATGTAAATAGTCTCTTTACAGTTATACCCAACAACGAAGGTATATTGCATTTAAAGCATTTCCTGCAGACCAATACTGAATTTGCTGATGGAAAGATTGACCTGATATGTACCCCTTTAGAGCTTATATTCTGCTATAACATCTTTGTATTTGACAACATCTATTGGCAAAGATGGGGTGTGGCAATGGGCACACCCTGTGCCAATAGTTATGCGAACCTGGTACTGGCTGATTGGGAAGATCAGTATGTTTTTCATTGTGATACTCCATATCTACCTGCTATAAAATTCTGTGGCTGGTTTGTGGATGACATTTATTTTATGCGGGAAGATAAAACGGAACATTTGAAAAATGTACTCATATTTAGAAACTACTGAATTTTTAAACTGCATTATTCATCCACAGCTATAGATTTTTTGTATGCAAGACTTTCTAAAGATGAAGAAGGAAATATTAACACCAGCCTTTATAGGAAGGCATGCAGGAAGAATAATTTAGTAAATAAAAATAGCATGTATCCACAATATGTTTATTCCAATATTATCACTAATCAAATGTGCAGAATATCAAGACTTTCTACTAAAGATGAAGAATTTACTAGGACGTTGAAGCAGTTGGATAATGAGATTCAACAACATGGCTATAAACAGAAAGAGATAAATAAAGCGATAACTAATGCAACAATATTAGAAAAACCAAAACGCAACCATATTACCTTCGTTCAGAAGATACTGCATCCACTAATGAAGAGAATATTACTAAGAGACAAAGTGGTGATAATTATAATAAAAAGCAACAGAATATATTAATACCAACTTATTCTAGTTATACCTACTATAGCTGTGACATCATTAAGAATAAATGAAAAATCTTAACACTTGATACTAATCTGAAAGACAGGTTGGTGAACAACCTTGCTTTGGATTTAGAAGAAATAAAAATCTTAAAGAACTTCTGTGTCAATCTAAGAATAGTGGCCCTGTAATTAGAACTAGTAGGTATGGCACTTTTCCTTGCAGAGTTTGTTCCTGTTGCTAATATTTTACCAGCCATGATGAATTCATACATCTGTCTTTTGGAACAGGCTATTATTGTCATGAATATGCAAAGTGCAGCATTAAGCATGTCATTTATATTGCTACTTGTGCTTTATGCACTTGTTTCTATTTAGATAAGATAGGCAATTAAGGAAGCGTATTTGGAAACATGTTAGTAATATTACGTTGAGGGATGACAAAAATCCACTTTATAAAAATAGAATAGACAACCCAAACCATCACTTCCAGTTTATGGTCTTACAAGTTCTTCATGAAAATATATGTGGAGGAGATGTTTTGCTGAGAACAGAAAAATGTAAGATGAATTGCGTTGTGGCATTTCAAGCTATAAACCTCCAGGATTGAATGCAAATTCATTGCTTAAGATGGTGTTTAAGGGGAGTAGACTACACAGGAAGATTTCATTGGTTGTTATGAGGTTGTGTCCCTTTAAGGATGTTCGATTGGCTTGTCCTTTATATAAATAAATGGAAAAGATTCATAAATAACAGATCTGAGGAAGGGCTTGGAGAAGCCCGAAAGTGCTTATCTCGTTATTTTATCTTTTATTGTTTTAATAAAGTGCTTTTTATGCTTTATGCCCTGGTGACTGCTGCAATATGTTTCTTACTATATATATCCCCTTTCCTGCACTGTAATGCGATCTCGGCATGAGAATATTTAAGTAGCAAGGGGTGTGGGGGGTGCAGGGGGGCTTGCCCCCTGCTAAACACAGTTTTAAATAGTTAACGCTTCTACTACAGATTGCTGGCCTTTCAAAATGACGGTCATATGGTGTAGGCCATATGAAAGTTGACATTTTGAAAGTTTGATAATCTGAAGTAGATCCATATATATATATATATATATATATATATATATATATATATACACACACATATGTATCAGCACCTCTACAGATGAATGCCCTGACTAACATAACAGCACTTACAACTATATAGGAGTTCAGCTTTACATGTATGAGGCACACTTCTGTTAACAATTCAAGTTATGATAGTAACTATCTTAACAGTACTGTGCCCTCAGCTTTATGATCCCACAGGAAGGTATGCAAAATAATTCCTGTGGCTATCACAGAACGATACATTTGCACTAAACAGTACTGTAGCATTTCACAGTTCTGGTTTTGAATCCTACATCTGCTCTTTGTACAATGTTGTCTTATACATGTACATCTGTGCAATGTTATGTGCGCCATTCTTTTCATTTGTTTATCATGTCATGTTTTTTCCAGTGCCATTACATATCATCAGTTTTGATGATGTTACATTTCCTATTCCTGCGATTATAACACATAAGATATGTTCTGTGAAGTGACATAACAATGCATATTTTGTGCATACGTATTTTGGTTTACCTTACAAATATGCACCACATAAGTGTACTACAGATGGTGTTCACAGTCTTCAAGAGCAGATTTTTTTGTGCTGTAGATGAGCCCATCTCTTTCCAGGAAGAGGAACGTCTCAACCCATGAAAATAAAATAATACTGGATGCCGTATGTGAGCATGGTAGCAATCTGCTGGGAAGCATGGGTAATATAGTGTAGAGGCACCAGGTGTGGGATGATATTACCAGCAGTGTCAGTGCTGTGGGAAGGCATTGGAGTTGTTAATGCAGCAACATGGTTCTTCATGGCATCAATATTATCCTATTGAAGTTTCAGAATATCGAATCTGATATGGTCGACACCATATCATCGAATTCTGAAACATCGAAAGATAAAAAAAAAATGCCTAAAAACAGAAATAAATAAAAACTTACCTTTGCAAGCAGGGGGGCAAGCCCCCATGCACCTCCCATGTGGGTGGGCTATGCCCCCACACCCCCCTACTTAAATATACCAACTCCGAGACCGCACTACATTGAACTAAATGGAAATCTCCCCTTACAGAGATTTCCGTTTAAACGATCTATGTTTTTTGCTTTCGCTAATCTGGTGCCGATAATATCAGCTTCGATATTGTCGGCCTTCAACAATGTAAAGTAGACCCTCTTCATGCCTCTACACATATGAGCCAGTGATGATGATAGTGTGATGTCACAGGGGTGGCCTACAGTTCTGGCACCAATAGAGACACAGCTGTTTATGGCATCAGACCACCACTTCTGTCAGAAACAGCTTATACCAGGAGGTTGGCCTACCTAGACCCAGAGGTATGGCTTATATTAAGCAACATAACTTTTTTTAACAGTTTAGATAATATTTTCACAGATTAACATAAGTTGCAAGTCATTTCTTTCACAGCTACTCACCCTAGTAGGACATGTCAGGAAAGTGTTCTTCATCTGTCATGTCATTCCTCTGTCATATCAGTATATCTGTATTTCCTGTGCTGCCTTTTGTCCTTACATGCCCTATGTTACAGGTCCTTTGCATGCTGTCAGGTCATTGACATGATGAGCAGGTATGTGTAGAATTACAATGCTGTAGAAGAGTGTTGTACCTTGCTTTCAAAGTATTTCAACATATGTCTACTTGTGTGCGCATGTATAACGTGTGCTTGTGTTTCTGTGGCTGTGCTTACAGCTCATCCACTTCTCAGTTCCTTCCAGAGCTCATCCATTAATCCTGATACAGGATGTGATGTGGTAAAGAGCAACACAGCTGATGATGCACAGGACACTGCACTTAAGTTTACCTTGTCTTGCCTGTATTGTCATGTATGCCCAAGTTATTTCCACTGACTGGGTGGACAGTGAACCTATCCAGTCTACTAGTAGTGGAGTACCAGCTACTGGCCAAGATGAAGACTTTGGGTAAATGACCCCACATGAGTCTGATAATGATGGCAGATATCTGCAGGGCAGTATGTGGCTAGTTGGCAGTGTTGAGTCGATGTGTGTCAGAAGGTGTATACCTGCTGTTACAGGCACATGATCAGTCACAACATTGTCATGGCACACAGAATTTTATGCACTTGCTTGTGCAGCTCACCATTTGGCACATAACATCCATGTTTTGCACAAAATTCAGGAGAACAAGCATGGTGAAGTCATAACAGCTCTACCTGTAGTATCAGCATGTCATCATGTAGTAGAGGAAGACCACCTCTTGTGCGCCCTGTCATGGCACTCAGTGCCTGTGCTGTAATGTGCATGTAGAGCTGTTGTAGATTACCATACTAAGTCCCAAACTGACACATCACATCTTGTGGCACAAGCCACTGCACAGATTACCCCTACTGTGTCTCACCCTACACAGTATGCCACCACCAGATCTGCTGTACAATACCATGGGGCTGAGGTTGCCTTACATGGCTGGGGCAAGGTGTATGTGTGAGTGTGTGAGTGTGTGTGTGTGTGTGTGTGTGTGTGTGTGTGTGTGTGTGTGTGTGTGTGTGTGTGGTGGGGGGGTTGCTGTGTATCACCCTGAACCTGTGGTAATGATGACCATTGTGCTGACCATGACAGACTAGTCTGATGCTACAGGAATACTACTTTTGTTGTAATTTACTCAAAGCATGTCATTGTATTTTAAATATCATGTACATTTGTTCATAGGTTTGACATCTCATAGTAATCTGTCATAGCAATTTAAGGCACATATATTGGGGCATGAATAATTTTTGACAAGCATGTTTAACATTTTGCTACAATGGCATTTTTCTACACATCACATGCAGTCATGTTGTCATTGTTATTATGTAAATTATTACTCACAGCCATGTTTTTGTTGTTTGCCACAACTGGCTGCTCAAGTACACGTGGAATGGCATATCTGTGTTTTTGACCGTGGTATGTTTTCTTTAGGTACTGCCACTGAGTAAACTTCACATTGACATAACACATGCATTCTACAATGTGACAGAACAGTCTTATAAAATTAGCAGTTCCATGTGTGTATGGCATAACACATATACATGAAACATATGTGATTCTGCACATTCCAAAACATGTTTAAGACCGTTCTAATCCTAGGTTTTGTGTTTTTCATTACAGGGCGACTTTGCATTGTATTTAGACACTGCAGTTATATGTATGGTTATACCATCAAATGTTGTTCAGGTGTGTCAATGACAGTCAGTCATACACTGCCTTTATCCATGGGAATTCCTGGCTAGGAGGCTATGTCCACCCTCTGCCACTGCTGTAACCCGCATGCCACGCATCTTGCACGATATATTCGCATTTCAGATGTTGCACTGGCACAGTATAGAACCCATATAATGGAAAGAATTCAGCCATAGCATGCTGTTAACATGCCATGTGAGTTATGTATTTTTATCACACTTCAGTCCTGCATCCTTAGGTTCATAGGTTCATAGGTAAGTACTAGGCTAGCTGTCCTTTAGTACCATTTTAAATCTAGCCAGTTTTCCCTTAGTGAGAATGAAACACTGTACCTCTTGTCTGTGAGGCAAACACCTTAACCATTATGCCAACCCCAACCCCTTATGCGGGTCCTTACAACCCTCCCATCCTACCCACAACCAAACAGCCCACCTCCTGTCCCCAGTGTGCTCTCTGCATACACTACAGTCCATGTATGCAATGAATATATCTTGGCACTATGAGTAACAATAACATGGACCACATGCATGACATATACATGCAAGTATGTTCCCAGTAGTTGCTGTACATGCACTTCATTCTTCTTTTTCTGACAATTGTGTACTTCCCTACTGGCATTCTCGTATATTTCTTCTTAGCTGTTACCACATAGTATGTAAATGCTGATGCAAGACAAAGAAAACGTAGATAAGGTATGGTATCTCTGATATTCCCTATGTACATATCTCAAAGGAATTACAGTTTATGTCATGTGTAGTTCTGGTATACCATCCCCATTGGATACACATGTTGGACTTTGTACCTTTTTATGTCTCATATCTCATGACTCAAACTTCTAAGACATTGTCATGCTGCCTGAGCCAGCAGATATAGCCACAGCCTTTCCTGTAATCCCTAAGTCATCATCCCTAAATAAGAGCAGGTACTTGTCATTAGGTGTTAAATGTTGGACAGTGGAAGGCTGACCTCCGGTACTACTAAACACAATTGCATTTTGCCTAGACTTTATCCTTGCACAGCCCCACTATATCATTAGCTCTTTTACTACGTTGTCTCAAAGTGGAGTTCCTTTTCCCATAGCATTTATGTCAGTTACAGCTTCAGTCTATGCCTTTGCTCACTCTGTCTGCTTTGGCCCCCGTTTTCCAAAAAGACATTTCCATATGTCCTAAGTGCATCCATGAGGATGTGGCTTTTCTCAGGAGTGAAATTGTCTTTTCTGTACCTAGATCCTTGATGATACAACATCTTTTCCTTACAAATGCAAGTTTATAAGTAGTTGTATACACACTATGAGAGAACAATCAATTCTGTGATATGCATTTCACTGAGGAATTTAACATTAGCAAAAGAAAAACAAACATTACTTATTTGCATGATAGTTTTGCTAATTGCATCTGCTCTACTGAATGTTATTTTTTTCCTTTATGTTCTTCTCAGTGGTTGTATTATTTTTAAGAATTTGTACAGTGAAATGTAGGCTTACGAGGTAGTGTTTGAATGGTGGTAGAATGGTGGGGTCGGAGAATGAGAAGCAATGTTTAATTGTTTCCTCATTCAGTTGCAGTAAGGTTGTCTGCACTTTGGTCCTAAATATTTCCATTTTCTGAAACTACAGTCTGTATTCAGTGAGGCACTCCCAGTCTATCACCTGTGACAAGCCCACTCAGAGTGTCAGGGGTGAACTGTGACTGAAACAGCAAAAGCTCCTCCACATCATAACCTGCAGGAGGGAGAAAGACTGAGAAGGATAACATTAGTAAAGATGTGCTACAAAGTGTGCAATTAATATAGTACATGTTAGTAGGTAATATGCCAATTAACCCTGTTGTGCTGCAAGTCTCAAGCTGCCTCTTGTATCAGCCAACATAACTGACTATTTTTCCATACTAAAATACATAAGGGACATAACAGCCTCTGCTCACAGGTGTAGGGGAGAAACTCTTCTTCAACATGTACATTTCTGATAGCAGATACATGTTCCTGTGCCCAGAGTTTCCCAACTAAGATACAGCCTCGCATGTACATGTAAGACTGTAGAAAACTGACCTGACTCACAAATTCTCACAACTGAACAGGTAGGCAGTACTCTAACATGCAGCAGTAACATGGCAGACACACAATCAACAGGCACAGCACACAGGAAAGTGCTCCACAGTAGCCCACCTGGTATGTCTTGGTATCAGACAAACAAAAATCCTTTTATTGGGAACACTGCTCTGAATGACAGAAACAAAATTTTAAAAATTATGCTTTGAAAAACATAGCAGTTGTAAATATTTATTATACCATTGAAGCCTTTCCTGCCTAACCTCCACACTCACTGCTAAAGATATTTAGGGTGTCAGCACTGCTGGTCATCATACAATTACCTGCATTGTTCACCAGTCTTGGAGCTGTCAGTGGTGTCATTGCACAGTTTAACCACTTCAAAGCAGGCATCCACCTTCTGAAATGGGCCATGATGGGGTCCCAGTCACCACTTCCTGAATTGGCTATGCAAAAGGCAGATCATAATCTTATTGCACTCTTTAGTGCATTAGGCAGGTGGTCCCCAAGAGGCACTAGCCCTGGCATCAATTGTCATGAATGTACTCTAAAACAGAATGGTGCCTGTGATTCACACTGGAGATGTGAACACTAAAATGTGCAGCTCAGCCTAATGGTGTTGCAAAGCTCATTGTGCGTATAGACACAGGCAGCATGCACACATTTGTTTACAGTGCATTGGTAGCATGCTGTAGCTAAGCTTATGTCACCAATGCACTTCAATGAAATATAGGTTCATAGGTTAGTACTAGGCTACCTGCCCTTTGGGCCATTTAAGCCTAGCCAGTTAACCCATGTGAGACTCAAACCCTGCACCTTGTGTCTGTAAGGCAAACACCGTAATCATTATGCCATCCTCCACACCAGATAATAGTTATACATGGAACATAGCCTCTTTTCAATACACACAGCAAGAACTGCTATTTACTTGTGGTTTAAGTAGGCATTCTGCTATCTTAAATATAAACTATACACCAAAAAGGAAACAACAGCAGCAGGACATATACAGAATCTATGAGGCCTGATTCTGGCAGCAGAGAAGCTTGTTTTTTAGAAGACATTGCCCTGAGGAGTTACACAGTATTCTACAATACTGTGTTACGAAGTAGCACTTGATGGCACAGCCAGGGAGGATGGACATGACTATCCTGTGGGGGGTGGATGGGTGGGGGGGTTGTATGCACTGGGTGTGTGACATTCCTGGATCTCTGCTAGAAACTGAAGTTTAGAAGCAATGACTTGGGTGCAGATGGAAAGATGGTTGACACTGGCCTGGGTGGGGCATGAGCTCAAGGCTATCTCTCACTGCAAGAAACAGCTAATCAATGCAGCCTACAGCACTGACAGCACCCCATTATCAAATAAGACAGTGACTAGAGATCTGGGCACTTAGGAGAATAGCTACTTTTCCTTTGATCACCATTCGACTACTGTAGTCAAGAAATCCTTCTGTATTTCTAAAGTAATTGCCAAATGCATCTCTTTCAAATCTAAGGAAGTCATTATTCCTTTACATGCTGTCTTGGTTTGACCCATTGCTTAATAAAATGCACCCTTCTGCATGTATCTCACTAGACACAGAAAAAAAAATTGAAAAGACATAGAGGTTTCTAACCAGAAAGATCTCTGGTGTCAAAAATCTTAGTTACCAGTAGAGATTGGAAACCTTGTCACTCCACTCTGTGTATTATAAACTCCTGGGGATGATTTCTGCCTCAATTACCATGCTCTTAGGGATCCGCCCATTCTTGACTTCCTTTTCCTAGGCAAGGCAAATAGTGTAGCCAACACTAGAACCAGAGAACTAACTGATGCCAGCTTACTCATGCTTGGAGGAGTGAGGCTGCTAGATCCACAGTATTGGTGACATCCAGTGTTGGTGAATAGGTGTATTGCCTGCCTCTATAAGCCATATTGTCTTATGTTGTATCAGTCAATGACCTCCTTGCTGAATTTGGGAAGCAGGAGGTGAATGTCAGCACATGCATGCATGCCTCATATACCTGATAAGGCAGCCATGGGGAATAGTTGTTGCTGTGCAAGACTGGCAATGGGCCTGCTCCCTACCACCTGACTTTCACTGCTGGGGCAATGGATGGGCTGATATAGGATCATAGAACAACCAAGGCAATCAGTCCGTACACAGACTTGATATAAGGGGACTGCATGAGACATATGCATCTCATTAAGTTAGGTATGTGCAATTTTAAACTCAAAAGTGACTTTGCCATGCATAGCCCTTTGGAGCACATGGATGAAACCCTGATTACAACCTAGGCGATCCTTGTATAGCTGAACAGGCGTCTGAGGGATCAGATGAATGAGGATGAGCTTGAGCAGCTGATGCCAGCTTACTCATGCTTCATGTTCCCGGTTACCAGATTGTTTCCATTTATATGGGGAATCTGACTTCTTTTGCCTTTGCCTGTCATTTAAAAATAATGGCATATATAAGAGAAACAGTTCTCTATTGGAAATATGAATCCAGATACTGAGTCTCAGCACTTTGACAGTTAAACTGTGATTCTACAAAAGAACAAGATACTCCCCAATGTGCTGTTACAACTTTAAACATTTTTGCTGTGGGTTCTGTCCCTGTACCCCAAATATGAGGCTTGTGCTCCAACCCCCCGCAACTTATACATACTAACTCCAATACCACTGTATCTCATAATATAGGGAAGTACTCTGAGGTACCCCGATATTTGATTTTGTATCTGTTCCACAACTTTTGCACTTGCATTTCCGCAGTTCAGAAGATTGTAATTACAGTCTTCAGAATTTCAGCAGTCACCTACGTGGGGGCATAAAACACTACTCATTTTGCAGATATTTCATGCTGAATAACTTCAGCACTTATTTATTTTGGTTGATAAGATTTTCCCAACTATGAGAATCTCAACAACAAGCTAAGAGAATGTAGTGCAGACAACAATGGAATATATTGACACTATTGAAACAGAAATTGAATTCAATGATTTGCATCTACTTTATAACTACAGTGTGGTAACTCATAAAACAGGGTACTGCGGGTCTTTTTGCCCCCTCCCCCATATTAGATAATATAAACTCCAGATCATACATAAGGTGAGGTAAGTGCAAACTGCAGAAACACAACTTGCTCTTCCAGCCTCCAGCTGTGACTTCCTTTGTCAGTCAGAATGTGACTCACAACTTATACATTTTTATGTGTTTGTTTGGTTATTTTATAACTATAAAATTTGGAGTTTTCAGCCATGACTGTTACACAAGGCATGCCGATATAGTAACATAAACAGAGCTATGTACCTATAAAAACTGCTAGAACCCTGCTGTATTGTTTTTTAAATTATCGACATTAGTTAAACATGAAAGCATTTATATAATTTTATATCTGTATCTTTGCACATTTATGCACTCATTAAAGATGTCTATGAGTAGAACATCAGTGATATTTTCTTAATGAAATATGTCTCACTGTTAAACACTTTTTTACTTGTGCAAATTAGGTAGTTGTAGGAATGGGATTCCTATTACGTGATCGCAGACGCATTCTGTCAAATGCGTCTCGATTGAATGTAAAAGAACGAAAAGGCAAAATAGTGAAGTGCTTTTAAGCAAATTCGCTTGGCCGCTTCCGTTACTTTGTCATTTTTGGCACTGTAGTGCGATCTTAGAGTTGGTATATTTAAGTAGGGGGGTGTGGAGGGCGAAGCCCTCCACTTTATGTAATGTTTTAAAGTTTTTTTTGTTTTTTTTTGGAACAGCGATTTTTTTCCCTTGGAAAAAAAAATCGCTGTTCTGAGGTTTCGACATTGTAAGCTTTCGCTTACATGGGGTCAATTAATCATCATCATTCGCTTTTTTAAGCATTCGATGATATAATATAGACCCTAGGAATGTCCATGGCAGTCACTTAGCACCTTGCATTACACTGCTGGATACAGTGATGTTTTTCTTATGCAGGTCATTTCACTGTTGATCAGCCATACTCATATGATATAAAGGGTATCAACTGTCATCTGGACCAACATATGACTCTAATTCCTTGGGGCTAGCCCCTGGACTCTACTAGCAAAAACTCACGTGTTGGAGGGTCCTCATTCCCTTTCCCCTCTTAATAGAAGAACAGGACATGGACAACTGAGTTCTGCCTTCTTGTTTTTGCACTGTAACTCTGGTTCACTAGTCAGACTTAAATCTTCTTAAATAATGTCTAGAATTTTAACACTGCAGTAGTAGGCTGGATCATGGGGTAGATTTTTAATCTGGGAGATTCTTCCTTTCCTACTGCTACAAGTATATCAATTTCTGCAATACCAAGTGTCAAGCATTCAAATTCCCCCACAGCTCCTTCGTTATATAAACACCTACTTCTATGTTACACACCCACAGGGAAAAAGGCATGGCTCTTTTTCAAGGTTGTGTGATCTTGCTGTTAAACTATACTGTGAGGTTCCAGTCATTGACCTCCAGTCATTGACCAAATGAAGTTGATCAAAGGAAGAGATAGGGGGATGTACACAGTCATTTTTGATCCTGTGCACGTTATGGTGTGATGCACACACGGCATGTGAATATTTTTTGATTCAGGAAACTACAGGCAGTGGTGCGCACTCATGTGCAAACATGGCAATTTCCATGGCATGCAAATTACAGCATTAGTTGCTGAATTGTATGCTAATGAAGCAAACCAACATGGTGGAGCAATTCAGCAAGCTGTAAATTAACTGTGTAGACTCCATGCTCGTGTTGCTTGTGTATTCAAAAACTTTTTGAATACAGCCATGGAAAGGAGTCTACACAGAAAAAGGAGTCTACATTGAAACAAGAGAAATCCCGCGGTGGTGGTGCTGCGGTAGCGTTGTCGCCTCACAGTAAGAAGCTGTCCGGTTAGATTCTCAGCTAGAGCGTCTTCTGCATGGAGACATGCATGAATGGGCGTACCTTCGTTGAAGGTTGTGCGTCAGGGCTGGTAACTTGGCACATAAAAATCAACTACCAATCATTAGCGGACCGGAGTTCAGGGGGGGCCACCCCTAACTGGGAAAAGCCGAAAGACACAGCAACATTGAAACAAGAGAAAGAGGGAAATTCAATAAACCTTATACGATAATTTTTACTGTGTGTACATAGCAACACGATGTGTACACAGGCACAGCAGGTTTTTTAGGTTCAGAAAACTCCATGTAGGGGTGGGCAATCATGTGCACTCACACACAAATACAGAAACTTTTGTGGAATGCAAATTTCAGCATATGTAGCTGAAATTTATGCAAATGAAGCAAACTGATGTGACTAAGTGATCCAACAGCCTAAAATGAAGCCATGTAGACTCTGTGTATGTGTTGGTAGTGTACTTGGAAATTTTCTGCTTACAGGAGTCTACACAGCAAAATACAGAAATAGCAGAGACATCCAAAACACAACGATGGTACACCTTAGAGCAAAACCAAAGCAATGACAAAAAATACACTGAACCCACAGACATTGCCAACATCCTAGCTGACAGGTTCAGCGTAAACTTCTCCCCCCTCTCCCCACCAAAAGGGCAAATATCTATCCCAGCAGAGTGCTGCCCCCCTGACATCTCACATGCTCAGGTAAGTGCCGCCCTCTCCAAAGCAAAAAACACAGCATCAATGGGACCAGACGGTGTCCCAGGCTGCGTCCTACATGAACTCCAAGAAGAGCTAAACCCAAACATAAAACTACTGTTCAATCTCAGCCTTACTACAGGATATGTGCCCAAAGAGTGGCGTACTGCAACAGTGGTCCCTCTCCATAAAGGTGGTGCCTCAACGGATCCTGGAAACTATCGCCCCATAAGCCTGACTAGCTTGGTCTGCAAAGCTATGGAAAGGATCACTACTCTACCAGATCCACTAAAAGGCTACATAAAAGGCTACACAGTAAACATATCATTTAGAGTTTTGTTACGTTAGATAATCCATTTAGCATATAATAAGCAAGGTAGTATAATTACCTAACCTTGACTTTGTTCACCACTACAAACTCCAAATGGTGCAGAGAAGCTATCATGGACCTCATAAATAAAGATATTGGGGACCTACAGACACTGGATCCTACCCAGTTCGGCTTTGTTAAGGGCAGATCCTGCCTCTTAAACCTGGTTAATTTCTTTGAAACAGTCACCAAGGCCATTGACGAGGGGAAGGTGGTCCACACAGCTTACCTGGACCTCGCAAAAGCCTTCGATACAATACCCCACTCGGGCATTATAGATAAGCTCACCAGCTTAAATATAAACCCCTATGTCACTAGATGGATTGCAAACTCTCAAGGACAGAACCCACATGGTTAGAATAGCTGGAGCCATGTCAGACTCCAAACCAGTTACAAGTGGTGTCCCACAAGGCTCAGTTCTGGGACCTCTCTTGTTCGGTATATATTTCTCGGAGGTACAGGCCAACACAGAAGGACTGTGGCTCACCAAGTTCGCAGATGACTGCAAACTGGGCGCCATAATCGACTCTCCAGCCGACACAAGCATCTTCCAAAAGGGCCTCATAGAAACAGACAACTGGTGCCAGAGCCATGACCTCAAGCTAAATGCCAAAAAGTGTATAGTCATCCCCTTTGGCAAAAACAAAGTGCCCACAAATTACCACATAGGTGGTAATCTATTAAGTACAGAAGAAGTAATTAGGGACCTGGGGACCCAAGTTGATAGCAATCTCTCATTTGACAACCACGTGGCCAAAGAGGTTAGAAAAACATTTTATATAGCCCACCTAATCATGAAGGGATTCACATCTAGATCAGGGGAGGTCATCATGCCTCTTTACTCATCCCTCATCAGGCCCATAATTGAGTACAGTGCCCCTTTTGGGATGTACCTTACCAGACACCTGCAGCAACTGGAAAGACCCCAAAAGTACCTCACCAAGAGGATCAAAGGGCTCAAACAGATGCCATATGCTGCCCGGTTAAAGAAACTCCAGCTCTACTCAGTGGCATACCGCCTGTTTAGAAGCGATCTGTGCCTGACGTATAAAGCCATGTCCAACCCGGAATTAATGGACATGCTGCACCTCAGGAAATCCAAATCCCATCGAGCTACGCACTCGAGAGACTTGAACCTCAGCACTGAAATAAATAGGACATGCTGGAGGGACAGATTCATAACCCAGAGGCTCCCTTCACTCTGGAATAAAATCCCAGTCCAGGTTAGGCAGAGTCCCTCATTGACTGTCTTCAAGAGGAATCTTGATGAGTGGATGGGAGATCATAGGTTTACCCCGGGTATCACTTCTGTGTCACTGTTAGACAGAGGCACAGTACACTAACCTCGAAAAATGGCATAGCAAAATAAATTTAAAATGGGTGGCAAAAGCCAAACACATTCTGGCTAGGCTTATAAATGCCCTAGGGCAGATAACCTAGTATGAACCTATGAACCTATGAACACAATACACATAAATAAAGGAGCACCAGTGTTTCAACCAGGAAGTGCCTAAGGCAGTACTTATCTATTGCAAAGGTTGCCTTACAGTTGATTGCACAGTGAGACATACACCTGCCCCACTCTCCAGCTTAAACAAGGGGAAATGTTAGGTCATCTGTGTATTACAAGTACTTGTCGGGTCTATATTATAACCTCGACCATTCAGAATGTCGACGTCTTCATCAACGCATATGTGTTGAATGGCCACATCATCGATTTCTTTCCAAATCGGTAGGCCAAACACACATGACACAATACAACAAACAGTATAAAGCGGGGGGCTTCACACTCCACACCTCCCTAACTAAATATACTAGCTCTGAGATTGCACTACAGTGGAGAAAAGGGCAGATGTAAAACAACGGCCAACCGATTTCTTTCCCTTGGAAAGAAACGATGATGTGGCCATTCGCTGAAGTGGCCATTCGACACATATTTGTTGGTATGCACATCTTCAGATGTATCTCTATAGTTCATATGGAGACAGACATGACTGAGTTGTCTAAATGTGTGTCCCAGGCATGTATGGCCCTATATTTGACCAGCATTATAAGCCCTCCTAGGATGAGACAACAATATCAAGAACAAATGATGTTCTGAAATTGGTTGTGTCTGGTGTCATTCTAAGGGGCTCCAGCTCCTGTCAGTATGGGATCACATTTTGGACAGACCACGCTTCTTTGCAAGACATGGACCTTTGTTTGCTGGCTAAGGCACGTACCTCATCCATAATGCCTTTATTAGGCAATGTCACAAAACCAGAGGTTAATATGTGAAAATATATAACTCCAACAAAGTAAGGGTGATGCTGCTAAACTGTAGGAGTTAACATCAGAAACTGTACTCTCTGTTAGCATTTGTCAGACTGGAAGTGGTGGATTTCTGTGCAGTCACAGAAACCTGATTAAATGTTGCAGTAAATAACCTGGTTCGTCCTCTGTAGGGATTAGACAACATAACTGCATGGAGTTAATGTAACTAAGAAACCCCTTAATATTCTCAACAGTTTTATGTCCCCTTCCATGAACAAGAAAGGCCACACAGCCTATTTATAAGTTCTTGTAACAATTAAAGTTGAACAAAACAAACTACTCAGGGATGACTACAACTATAACTACATTGAGTTTAAAACTTATATGAGCCCAAACTCACTTGCACAAGAATTCTTGGACTTTGATAATTCATATGTCATGGAACTAAGACTGCACCACCCCACGAGTGTCTGTAATATTATAGATCTAGTCCTCATAAATAGCATTGACCAATGCAACCCCTCATGTGTAGTGGCTGCACTATGTCAATCCAACCATAAAGTATTTTGTTCTCAACTTGCAATACGTACAGAATGTAAAAATGATAGATCAGCTGAACATACATTTTCCAGTGTAAATTCACCATCCTAAGGGATAGTATAATCATCTTCCACACTCCAGTTTTCATGAGAACATTGACAAGTATAGTAAGGTATACCCCGATGACCTGTATAAATAGCTACACAAATGTATTGACACATAATTCACTGATAGGATCAAAGGGAGATCTGTACGAAAATCATAACCATGCTGACGGATGACTGACATTACTTGAGTATACAGTAAGTGAACAAGGCTGATGTCTACAAGTACAAAAGTTTAAATCCCAAACTGGAAGACTAATATCACCAGTCTAAGCAAGACATTAAGACACCATGTAAAATCCTCACACAGCAGCTATGGGAAATATGTCAAAACCATAGCCAAGGATAACCATAAGGCTTTCCTCTGCTACATCTGCAAAATCAAAGTTATAACTCAGATGTATGCTGATTTAATTTTGAATGGTATTGCACACTCTGAACCTGTGTAAAATGAAAACCAGCTAGCACACATGCTTGGATAAAAATTATCCCGCCACCCACCCACACACTTGCCACAACACATCTTCAGCATCACCTCCAACCTCCCTCTACAAAGAGCAAGTAATCACTGCTCTCTCCACGAATAGGAACAGTGCCTCCATGGGACCAGATGCCATTCTGGATAGGGTTCTTAATGTTCATAACCAGCAAACAACTACACTAGGCACCATATTCAGTCACAGTCTGAGTACTGGCTTTATCCACACAGATGTGAAATCAGAGACCATCAGCACTGAGTTTGTCTATCTTGACTTGACCAAGGCCTTCCACACAATCCCACATTTGTGGGTCAGTGTGAAGTAAAGCCAGGTGAATAACAACTGCTATCTTGTCTGTGGGTTGCAAACTTGCTCACAGACAAACAATACTCATTCATAGTTGGAGAGTTGACCTCTAGGAACAGAATTGTTGCCCATGAGTCACCACAAGTGTCACTGCTGTATCCATTCATGTTTGCCATGTACATCTCAGAAGTCCAGACAAAAACTGAGTGTCTGTGGTTAGCCAAGTCTGTGATTGAATGACACTTAGGTGCTATCATTTTATCCCCTAACAATGTGATTGCTGTTCAGAAGGGGCTTACACCGACCAATGACTGATGACATCTCTGTGCTGTTAAATTACCATCATATAAATACATCATCATTTCCTTTGGTATTAACAATGTTCCAGCTTATTATAACGTAACCCTGAATACCCTAATCATCAATTCTGAATTGAAGACCTCAGAGATTTACAAGTAATATATATCCATCTTTCAAGCATGTGTCTAATATGGACAGACTGATGTAGCTGTCACTGTACTCAATATGATATAGACTGGTTCGAGATGACTTATGTATGCCTTACAGTGCTATCTCTGACCAAATAGTGATGGAAATGCCCATACATATGTCATTTGGGAATACATTCAGCTGCTAAAGGGCCATCAGTATAGACTGACACATATAGAACATGCTGGAGAGACAGTAGGTTGCCAGTACTCTGGAATAGGCTCCAAAACCATGTCAAGCTGAGCACCTCCATGACACTGTTTTATAGCAGCCTAGAGGACTTGATGTTAAAATTTTACAAATTTCAGTTGTTAACTTCACAACCCTTACTAGAGTATCCACTGTAAAGTTGTGAAATGATGATGGTAGCATCTGTCTAACTGGCCAAGTACAATATAACTGACAGGTGCAATCATCACTTCAACACCACACATGCATATGTAATAATTATTTCTGTAAATAGTCACCCTGTACATTAGACACATAGCTTTAATATCCCTGAATCAAAAAAGATAGAATGCAAGGATATGGCACAGTTATCATCATTTGCAGAGGGTGTTGCATGGGGTGCAGGAGGCCTAGGTTGACGCAAAAGGTGTGTGAGTGTGTGTGAGTAAGGAAGTGAAGTAGGCAAGATGGACAATGAAAATGTGTGTGTGTGTCTGTAGGTGCCCTAAATGTAATATTGGTGTGTGACTGTCTGCATGTACACAGCCAAGCTCAGCGCTAGCTCTGTGTGTCTGTATGTTGGACAGATGTGAGCCATACATGGTAGAGTTGACAGTTCATCATTATTGCCCCTGACCATGAGAACTGGCTCTGCTAGGAGTTGCACTGGCACCTCCATGCCCAAGGTCTAATTCAGGGCTACTAACCGCAGGTGACTGATGTCTGCTAGACATACTCCCTTCACCCAGATGTGGGTGTGGATAGCACACTTCCTGAGAAGTACTGCCACTACAGGAGCCATGATTGGACATGGCCACATTGGCTCACAGCAGATGTAGTTGCTGACCTATGCCTACAAGGCTGACGTTCATCTCCCAGCAGATGCTCCAGCACAGACAATGTGCATTCCATGACAGATACTTTGAGCTCCTTCACAGACACACCTTGCTTCATTGTGTTATTCATCTGATCAATGGAATTAGCAACATGGTGGAGGCAGTCATGGATGTCAGACTGTGCCACATCTAGAACCCTGAGCATTTGTCTGGAGAGCCTTTCTGAATGTGCCTTTGCTTGCATGATGGCCCTAAACATACATTGTGTTACACATGAAGAGACAACTGCATCAGGTGGAGGTGGGACAGCAGGCCTCCTCTGAGCATCCCTATCTAGCCTCCTGTGTGGCCAGAGTCAACAGACTCTGAATCAGCGGTAGCTATACTTCCCTGGTCAATGTCCTTGCCTTCCACCTGTCCAATATTTGTGGCCTCAGTGGATTGCGGATGTGTAGGCATAATCGCTGTGTTCAGGGAAAATGGGGGGGTCACTAAGTGTCAACCTCTGTGTCAAATACAGCCTCTGCAACCCCCAGCTGTGCCTCACTTTGGCCACCATCATCAGAGTCAGATGAGACACTGACATCAGGTGGCGCAGGGGACACAGAACCACTTCCATGATCATCTGTGATAAAAGGTGATACATTCACTACCATGCTATGATGTATGCTAAACAATTTATACTGCTGTCACTATTACAGGCAGTTATACCTCTCAGCCACTTAGAGCAAGACATCTGGACAAAGCTATAAATAATGGGTGGACAACGTCCCAAGAATAGGGTCAGTTTTGGAATATTGCTCTTACAAACCTAGACAGCTGATAGAATAGCGGGTTTTGCTTCAGTATGACATCTATGAAGGGTATGAAGTGTGAAACTCAGATCTCTGTCATTATTTTATGTCTTCAGTCTTTCATAACTTGTCAATAATTTGGCAGGAAATCACTGTGATATGAACTATGGCCAAGAAATATGAGTCAAAAATCTAGACATTCAGCAAAAATTTGTACAGTTGACAGATGTGCAGACAGTACAGCAATACAGTAGGCCTGAGAAGACACATTAGCAGATATCTTGGTATTTATCTATAGTAATAACATAAATTTATTATGCTTATCAACTGCAGGAGGCCTATGTTGCAGAACACCTGATTGTCCTGAAATAAGTAAAGGAAGAGGTGATGGCACCAGCACCACATTTAACAGTATAACAGGGGGTGATACCTTTACCCATCTAAACCTTCGCTAACACAACTGTTAACAACAATGTGGCTGACAACTTCAGAATAAGCATAAAAGTGCAGCTATCTTAACTACCCCCACCAAAAAAACAACTTTACACAAACTGATAAAGTATTGACACCATTTCAGAATGCCACAGTATTCCAATGATGATCTAACAAAGCGTACCTGGAAGCTCCTGTTGAGATGCTCGAGTGGTGGCCACATCCAGAACATACTGGGTCATTGATTGCTGGGAGCTGTCCTGTGTGGCAATATTGGCCAGGAATTCCTTTGTGGCAGTGAGATGGGGTTCTGCAGCAGGCCCACCATATGTGATCTGGTGATCACGTGCCACTGCAGTGGTACTTCTCCTTGCAGCTGTCATCATGTCTGTTGCTTGGTGACACACGTGCTCATAGGTGCGATTGTGTCGACCAATATAATTAATGCTGTGTACTAATTTGTCCCATAGGGCTGCACGCTGAGACATATTGGCCCACCCTCTGGACAGCAGTACTGCATGATGCTGACGTAATCCCTCTATGATTGGGTCATTCTCAGCCTCAGCAAATGGGAGCCTATGTCTAACGGGCATTTTGTGTCCTGAAAGGCATTAAAATAATAACACATGTAAGGATCACATAAGTACAAATAAACACTTTCCAGAAACTGCAGTAAAGGAAGGGTGTCAGTATTCCCCACTTGATAAACTTTAGAGATTCAACAGGGGTCAAAAAATAATCTGTCCTAGTCTGTGCTTCAGAGATGCTAATTACAACATATGCAGCTGAATTGCATGCTGATCAACCAATCTTGTGGAGCTAGTCAACAAGATATAAAGCATCCATGTAGACTCCATGCTGGCTTTTTATGCATATTGAGAAAATAGTGTTGTAGAGACTCAAAATAATCACAGACAGCTTGTTAGCAGCTGTTGATTTTTTAATATTTTTGTTTGTGCTACAGGCTGAAGACAATGCTGCTGCCAATAGACATAGACAGAAAGGGTGACTACTTTGCAGGCCAAGGACACAGTACAGGAACTGTGAAACCTTTGGCAGTCTTGACTCACAGTCAGAGCCAAATGCAGGGAACCCATCACAGTGGAAAGTAAGGTATGTGTTGAACCTTGAATCTTAGCACACTAACTCACCACCTGGGAGCCTAAAACCATCCTCCTACATCAATATACTTTTATACTGGGAAAGCATTGCAGATAACAGTTCAACAGTAAAGATACACATTGCAGTTTATCACTTTTCAGACCTACCTAAATCAGAAAACAGGCAGGATGTTAAACAAGCAGATTAACCAGACCAACACAGTCTTGTTAGTGCTGTAGCAGGAACACAACTTTGCTCTCCCACACCCAAAAGAGTAGTCAATGCTTGTTTGTGACATCCAACCTGTTTTTTCTTAGTTGGCAACTGCATATCATATTATTTCCATTTAATATCCTTTGACATTGTAAGTGAAATGATATAGAATGGTGTACACACTGTATGTACCAGAGTACTGGTCAGACAACGTCTGAATGACTAAAGAACACAGGCAATTAAGACAATGCTGTTTATTTACAAGCAAGAATCATAACAGGGTGTGCAACCACTAAGTGCAGTATTTTCAAAGATAAATGTTTCACTGCATGTAAATGTAACATGTAATATTTTAATATAATTGTAAATTCTGTTCAATTTGTTTGTGTGCTGAATGAATGTTGCTGCTTGCTACAAAGGTGTATGTATGAAAACAGGGTTAAGGCACCCATCCTGCATTCTGAAAGTGCATTGGATGGTGAATTGGACTGTAGACCTTTGTAGGCATATTTCATGTGTAGTAACATATTGTACTGTTTATGTCATGCATTGATTTCTGTTTCTGCCTGTTATTGTTTTTTTTTCTCTTAATTTTTGGGCTACTGTTTGCATGGTGGTGTGCTTAGCACAAATGGCTTCAGCCATGCTCATCTGGTTTGTGCTCACAGTGGCAGTGCACAAACTGCACAATTGGACCACCCACGTAGCAGACAGGACCCGGACATCTAAAAATATATACAGAATGCATTCTACTAATGTAAGCAAACTTGCTAAGTGCCGTTGCACTGGGTTTAACAGAGTGAATCTCAGGATGAATAGTATTTTAGGAGATGTTCACGTAACTTCTACTGTGGCTGCCAATGTTAATTGTCAGGCTGAAATTCACATGGTCCTGGGTTTGAATACAAGGATTACAGCCTGTATTTTAGTAATGTGAACTTCCATTAGATAGCAATGAAATTAAACATAGACATGTATTTTTTCATTCTTCTTCTTTCAACAGCTAGGAGTGTAGGTGTACTACCATAGATAAGGTCCATGGTTCTAATGCAGCAGACATCTGTTTTTGTAATGTTGTTCCACTTCACATTATAGTCACCCTCAATTATAGCAGTCGACTTAGTATTCCTTATATCATGATTATTTTCCTTATGGCTGACACACTAATATTGTGTTATTTATGTACTTATGTAGTAATATTTGATTGGTTAACATCTCTTTATTGGTTACTACCCTGCAGA
The DNA here is from genome assembly GCF_019279795.1 of Protopterus annectens. Taxonomy (NCBI): domain Eukaryota; kingdom Metazoa; phylum Chordata; order Ceratodontiformes; family Protopteridae; genus Protopterus; species Protopterus annectens. The sequence continues at coordinate 906,504,450 of NC_056744.1, read as the reverse complement.
CACATTGTGTGTGTTTGCACAATGGTTAGCAACGTGCACCATTTTCAAATGTTGTAAAATCGAAAAGTGCGCACTCTCAGTATCTGTCATAACTGGAATTGGCGGGAAACATCATTATAGATTGGTCTTCATCTGCCTTAGACATGGCTGGTGTTTGTGGAGAGGTTTTGAGATTTCGGTCTCAAAGGTAGAGTGTGCAGAAGTCCAAAGTGTTTGCTGGACTCGTGGTGAATGAGTATGGTCCCTGGCAGTTGCTGGAGCACTATCATGGATCTGATTACAAATCAGATGCATGGGATAGTTTGGCCTGGGACATGTCCAGTGGTACCAATATGCCCCGCACTGACGGACAGTGTAGGAATTACTACTGAGACCAAAAAGCAAAAAGAAAATAGGGAAGCCGCCTTCAACACTTAAACCAGAACAAAATGTAAGCAGTTCAGAAGACCTCGAAGAACCACACTCCAAAGACGCCCGGAAATATATAAATACAACTTTTATTTTAACGTGACAATAAAAGTTGTATTTATATCTTTTCGGGCATCTTTGGTGTGTGGTTCTTTGAGGCCTTCTGAACTTCTTAGAATTACTACTGAGACCTCAGGATGAGGAAGAGGGATACCCTTGACCATTGGATCGAGGAATGACATAATGGTGGCACTCCACAGATGTGTAAGTATCACAGGCACTAATTGTAAGAGTTAGCAGCTGCATTTGTTTAGAATAGGTGTTCTTAAAGATATTCTTTTATGTTCTGCTTTTTCCACAGCTGATGCTGATAGATTACTGAATCTGCAAACTTATGAAGCAAGATTGGCATGGATGAGAGACCCAAGTGGTATGTATGGATCCAAACTGTACTGCTATCGTAGCATTAAGAGTAAATACAGCTTATTGTGTTAAACAGTTGTATCACATTGAGTATGCATTTGTCAATTGTAAAGGAAAAATATGCATGCATTAGACTGTTGGATAAAACAACAGTCCAGTATTACAGAGTATACAGGGTTCATCGGTTCAACCACCACACTTCTCAACTATACAATACTGTTGAAGTTGACATCAGCATTGCAATGTAGCATAAGACCTATAAATCAGGGATGACAATAGCCTGTTTAAGATTATCATTATAACTAGGACACACAAAAGTATCAAAATATATGCTAAAACAAATCCTATACAACTTTCCATGTGTGTAAGAGCAATATTAAAAATATGTTCCTATTTATGGGTCATTTTACACACATTATTTTATGATCTGTGCAGATATCCTGCTCTAAAAGCTTGAGAAGGAAGGTCTGTAACACAAAGCAACAGTTGCACATCCTTAAATGACAGTGAACATGAATCTATAAAGTGTAAAAGGAAAGCATGCTTGCTGTTAGCATTAATATATATGCTGTATTCCAATTAATAAGGTAAAATACAGTATTACACATATTGAAAAAGTTTATACTGTATACCATATTGACAAGTATTTATATAATGTACCATGTGTACATAGGAAAGGTTGAAGAAAAGGGACCGAAAGAAGGGGAGGGAAGGAAGGGGAAGGGGAATGGGGATGAGTGAAAGAAAGAAAGGAAGGAAATAAAGGGAACAGTATGAAAAGAAGAAAGAGAAAAAGAAGATGAATTACCTTGTTAGGCTACGAAGTTTTAAAATAGGCATGATGGAGGAGATATCATTTAATCCGGGTAGGCAATATGAAAATAATCTAATCTGCCAAATAAGTTCCAACCGTTAACGGTTGGAACTTATTTGGCAGATTAGATTATTTTCATATTGCCTACCCGGATTAAATGATATCTGCTCCATCATGCCTATTTTAAAACTTCGTAGCCTAACAAGGTAATTCATCTTCTTTTTCTCTTTCTTCTTTTCATACTGTTCCCTTTATTTCCTTCCTTTTTCTTTCTTTCACTCATCCCCATTCCCCCTTCCCCTACTTTTCCTTCCCCCCCCCTTCTTTCGGTCCCTTTTCTTCAACCTTTCCTATGTACACATGGTACATTATATAAATACTTGTCAATATGGTATACAGTATAAACTTTTTTCAATATGTGTATTTATATTTGCAATTTATTAGTTATTAATTGTATCAACATATATATATATATTTCGAATGCTAACAGCAACATAAGACTTACTTATTGTATAATTTCAAGTAGGTACAGATTTATTAATGTTCATATTAGAATATGGCTCTGGGATATGAGATAACTATAAACACCTATTATACAGATATAATAAGTTGAATGGTATAACTTATTATCATTAGGTTAGCAAGCTGCTTAAAGTCATTCTCTGATAATTCGGAAGCTTTTTCAAAAGCTCACTATTTGAAATACTTTATTTTAATGTATGTTTTAAAAGGTTCTTACAAACTGAATTGATGCTGGTTGTTTAACTTTTTAATTTTTAAACTATTCTAAATTGTTTAGTTTATTTTTAAGTAATTAAAAATTTTAATATAATTAGTAACGAAACATCAGCTGACCAGCAGGAAGTTACTTAAAGGATGTAGATAATTAAAAAATGTCTTCCGATCTTTCAAAAAGCTTTTGTAGTGCTTAAGGAATTAAAGAGTGTTTTTCTACAGTCTACAGTTGCCTTTTGCTTCTGAGTACCAGAGTATACAGGGTTCATCGGTTCAACCACCACACTTCTCAACTATACAATACTGTTGAAGTTAACATCAGCATTGCAATGTAACATAAGACCTATAAATCAGGGATGACAATAGCCTGTTTAAGATTATCATTATAACTAGGACACACAAAAGTATCAAAATATATGCTAAAACAAATCCTATACAACTTTCCATGTATGTAAGAGCAATATTAAAAATATGTTCCTATTTATGGGTCATTTTACACACATTATTTTATGATCTGTGCAGATATCCTGCTCTAAAAGCTTGAGAAGGAAGGTCTGTAACACAAAGCAACAGTTGCACATCCTTAAATGACAGTGAACATGAATCTATAAAGTGTAAAAGGAAAGCATGCTTGCATTATGCTGTATTCCAAAGGTAAAATACAGTATTACAGTAGTTACTAGTTGTGGGATCAAATGCCACACTCCCCAAATATAAAACTCAGTTGTTTACCATAGTGTTTTAGGATTTCATCAATAAAAATACAGTAGTTATGTATTCATCATGATAACATTTTAAGTACAGACCGCTATACCTGTGGCTTGCATGGACTCCTGTCAAGTGTAATCAGTGTACATGGAACATGCATATGTGCAATATATGCACCCATGAATGATTGTTGGATGCAATGTGGTCTGTATTATAATGTGTATGTGTTAGGAACAGGGGAGTATTCAAAATAACAAAGGAATTTCTTAGCAGTTGGTCCTGTTAAAAGTAAAATGTAACAGAATTCAGTAAAGTAATTGTAGAAAGCTTTGAATATTATCTGTGACATTACTAATGTTCTCCTCTTTTCTCTCACCTCACCCCTCTTTTCATTTTGTTTTTTTAATGGAATTCTTTTTTTTTTATTAATATTTTTATTATTATTATCATTATATTATTTTATAGATTCATGTTCACTGTTATCTGAAAATGTGTAACTGTTGCTTTGTGTTACAGACCATCCTTTTCAAACTTTTAGAGCAGGATATCTGCACAGATCATAAATTAATGGGGGTACAGCAACCCAATAAATGGGAACATATTTTAAATATTGCTCTTACACACATTGAACGTTTGCACAGGATTTGTGTTAACATACATTTTGACACTCATCATTTAGTGACTGCAATATCAATTATTTGCCAAACATAAATCTTACTGTGAACAGACCAAAACAGTGAGTCATAAATGTGGATATTCTGTAAAAGTATGGACAGTTGAGAGCTATGCTATAGAAGTAATGCATGCATACTTGCTTTTACAGTTCAGATATGCATTCCCTATTTTAGACCACTGTATGATATAACAACTAATCCATCTTTAACTGTTAAGGCTGCAACAACAGTATTTTATATATTTATTCTTACATACCACAAGCTTTTCTTATCCTGACCAATCACCTGGCATGGAACCTCACATTTGAGGCCCTCTCTTCTGCAGCTGTGGAAAGAGAAAAACAAGAAAAAAGCATTATGAATACCAGTTTTTACCATATTCAGCTTTAATATTTACAATTAATAAATGCTGTGAATACTTACACATCTGTGGGGTGTTTACTGCCTGACAGTCCCTGATCCAACAATCAAGGGTATCCTGTTTCCTCTGCTGGAGGTCATCTGAATGGTGAAGATATTGTTTCCCAGTGCATGGGATATTAGTCGCATTGGAGAGAGCCCATGTCAGCCTTCAGATTTGTATTGAGAGCCTGTATAATTTCCCTGCAGGAGGCAGGGGTCATGATCCGTAATCAGGAGCCAATAAAGACCTTGGACTCCTGAACACCCCAACACTGCACCCGGAAGTGAACACCCTCTCCAGTGACACCAGCTATGTCTACACAGGATCATACTCAATGTCTAATGCGCATTGCCTGCCAATTCCATGTGATTCCCACCAACTGCTCTTACTGAGAGTGGTCACTCTCTGCATTTTGCTACATTTGAAAAAGCTGCGCTCAGATTACCATCGCACAAATTCACTTGTCTTAACATGTTTGCATGATGGTAAGCAGAGTGCAGCTTTTTCAGATGTAGCAAACAGTATACAGTGCTCACTCTCAAGCAATGCAATTCCAAGCTTAGTTCATATCCAACCACTTGTGCAAATCTGTTATTCAGCTGGGAGAGCAGAACTATACATTCATCAAAATTTTGTCATATCAGCAAAACCATGTCAGGTATTATACGTGGAAGTAAATATAATTTGCCATGGAGCAAGTATGAAATGTATAGAACCCAGGGCCATGTGTACAGTAGTCCTAAACTTACAGCTCTTGCCACAAGGATGTTGAGTCATTATTTTTCTGTGTGGCACTTTATTTGTATAAGCAGCAATGTCACAACAGTATAAGAAAAATGTAAGTACCCTGTACTAGAACCCTGGACTAAATACATTCCAGTCCAACACTTAACACCTGTCACCACAGGATTAGTTACATGATGTCCCGTATATTACTATTCATTGTTAATGTCATGGTGTTAGTATAGTGCAGCCTCACTTACTGGGTTTGCGTGATGCACAGCACTATTAATTGAATGCATCCGGTTTCCATTTTTGAATGTCTGGGTCAAGTCTGATACATGGATGGTCCAGTCATGCAAAAGAGTGGCGCATCTTGCAAATGTGGGAAAAAAATAGAGAGAACAATAAAGAATTACACATAAAATATTAATTAACAATAATCCTAATATATATCAAGCATGGGAGAAGAAATTGCCCTGCAATCAACCTGTTGCAGCAGCAAACTTGTACAGAAGTGCATAGCTCTCAACCTGTTAGAGAAAGACATCTAGACCAAGCAATAAATAATGGAGGGGACAAAGGCCAGAATATAGGGTTGATTTTTACATATTGTTCTTACAAACTTAGACATTTGATGAAATAACAGGTGCTGCATTAGTATGATATTGCTGAGGCATATGAAGTCTGAGTCTCAAATGTCTGTCATTATTTTCTGCATTCAGTCCTCCAAAAATTTGTAATGATTTGCCAGAAAACACATGAGGTTTACAAGTAACAGGCCACAAATATGAGGCAAACATCTGGACATTCTGCGAAAATCTGTATACTTGAGTAGTATGCAGAAGTGCTATCTGCATTCATGGATAGATTTTGCAGCCACGAAACCTTATTTAACTGTTGTTGTTGTTGTTGTGTCTTTCGGCTTTTTCCGGTTAGGGGTCGCCACAGCGGAACTCCGGTCCGCTAATGATTGGCAGTAGATTTTTACGTGCCGAGTTGCCAGCCAGAAGGTACACCCATTCACGCATGTCTCCACACAGAAGACGCTCTAGCTGAGAATCGAACTGGACAGCGTCTTACTGTAAAGTGACAACGATACCGCAGCACCACCACCACAGAAACCTTATTTAACTGTACCATGCCTTATTAATATGCATTGTTGAGCACTGATTGCAGACATGTTCATAGACACACTCCATGTAGGCTCTACACAGAGCCTACACAGATGTTATGGAATCCTGGTGCAAGTAAAAGTGATTAGATTTGAACAGAACTGACCTTAACATGTAACAGCAGATAAATTATGACATTATTAGACAGAGTGGATGCTATACAAGTATAGTAATGATAGCAACAATCCTTTTTAAGTGCCATGACATAAGTGCATCTTTATCCCCCCAAATGAAGAATATACTTGCAACTAATGTAGACAGATAAAAGTGTAAACACCATGAAACAGACTATTCATACTGTCATGTAAGTATATGCAGTATGTATCTGATGGAATGCAGTCAAATTTTATCAGAACCGTTATTCCTCTGCAGATATATAGTGAAGTAATACCCTGCCTTGTGTGTACAACATTGTGCTCCCTTTCAGTTTCCCTGCCCACACTGTTACCAACCATGTAGATTCAGGGCTGTCAGCACAGTGAAGATGCAAATGAGGTCAAAACTCATTAGAATTGCTAATTCCCCAAAAACTGTAACCATGTAGGGATGTTCATGTCGTGTAGATACTTCCACAGTTTTTTGTTTTCCATGACTGGAGACAGTGAATTATGACATTGGGGGGTGTCAGGTTACACTTACAGAGGTGTACATGTAGGTCTATGAAGTGTGAAAGTGCCTGTAAGCAATGCACAATTCACAAGTTCTGTTTCATCCTCTTTATTGTTTAATAAAATGTATTGGGTCTGTCTTCTTTAAATAATTTATTTAAAATTTTTGTCATTGTTTGCACAATGCAGTGTTTAGCACAGCCACAGGAATTGGTGGAATGTATGGCAGATTTCTTGGTGCTTGTCACATAACTATTCCTGTGGCAGCATGTGTATGTGTAGGACTAAGATATAGATGGTTCTGGGTTCTAGTACAGGGTCTGCAACATTTTCTTCACTTTTTGAGCTGCACGTTTGCATGATATCACAGGAACGGATGAAAGTAATAACAAGAATACCCATGTTTACATTATTTAAGCATAGATGCACACAGTGGGTGTGGAGGTATGCATCAAGCACTAATGAGCACCAGCGGAGTTCATATATTCAGTTAAGCAGCAGATGTTTTTCATAGGTACTAATTACAGCATAAGTACGTGATTTTCAGTATGCTGGAGCCATTCAACAAGCTATAAAGCATCCATGTAGCCTCCATTCTGTTTTTTCCTGAATACTTCAATACCATGGGGGTAGAGATAAGGAAATTTTAGCCGTGAAATAAAACTGTGTCAACTGCTGCATTTGCAAGGTAAGTCCTGAACCTAGAATGTATTATTTAATAATATTATGGCATATCCTTGTATTTCTTAACTTGGTGCAGTAATCAAGTAAACAGTGGGGGATTTGTACAGAAAGTATCTTTACATGTAACAGCAGACACTTATTTTAATTATATGTGTCACTTACTAAGCTTTTTTTATTCTTCTTATTTTTAATTGCAATTTTTGTGTGATGTGCCACATAGCACAAACAGTGGAAGTGGGGAACAAATAAATTTCAGGCTAGGCTTTGTTTATCTGGTTTGCATGGTAGACCACCTAGGAAGCAGACAGCCAAAAATAGAAACCAGATACATTCAATGAATGCCCTGGCCATCATGAAAACCCAGCCTGGTGTACTGAGGGTACTGGGTTCTAGTGCACAGTGTTCAGCCTTTGTTTTACTGCTGTGACATTGCAGTTTCCAGCAATGAAGTGCAACATAGCAACTGTTTCCTCAACATTCTTGTGACAACAGGTATAAGTATAGGACTACATACACATGGCCACGGGTTCGAATACAGCATATTCCATACAGTATTACATTTACTGATGGAATAATCTATGTATTATCACATTTATGATCAAATGTATAACTGCAGGTATACTGTGTAGTATAGTCTTGAAACTGTATTCCTGCCATCTTGACCGGCATGGCTTTAACTTTTGTGAAAAACACATACATGATTGCCTATACATGCAATTGCTTGCTACTGTTGCATTCTGCTTGTCAGACTTTAGCACTGAGGCTTGCATTTGCACACTGCTTACCTACCCACAAACAGAAGTAACTCAGATGCGTGTACACTTTAACCATTTCACAAATCCACTGCTCCACCATGCTATGGAACTGTATATATGATACTTTCTTACTGCTGTTTATTGTTCATTTCCTTTGTGACATAAAACTACATGTGGAAACATTACAGACTAAGGACATGATCTAACTATAAGTCATATACTTACAATACATCCATGTGTTGTCCCCCCCACACACCAAGCAGGATAACCCTGGGGTCTCAGTATTTTTTCCACACATATATCAATCACACTACCAAGTGTAATATATAATGTTGTGTGCTCCCTCATGGATAGGGCCAGTTGGTGGTGCTCACAACTTCGCTCTGCTGAACTCAAACAGCCAACTATGCTCAATAAGGGTACTTGTGATTTTACACAGCTAGGCTTCTACACATTCTAGTGCTGTTAGGCTACTGCCATCATATGAACCTATGAATCCACATGCCTATGCAGGCCTCCCAACCTGTCGTCCTCTAAATGGCCAGCTGATGTCATCAAATATAAGTTCACCTGCAGTCTTGTATAAATCAGACTTGTGCAGTGGCACTTATGTAAAGTAGTGAGTTCTGCAACCTGTGTATTTAGGTAGGGGTTCTGTTCTCACTGCATTCAACTGCCTACAGATCCATTCCTAGCAGGCCTCCCAACTTCTTTTCTCCAACATGAACTGCTGATGTCATCCACTTAGGCTTGTGTTGTGGTGCTTGTGTAAAGTACTGTGTTATGTAGTCTGTGTACTTAGGTAGGGGTTCTGTTCACATCACAGTCAAATGTGTGTGTGTGTGTGTGCCTGTGTGTGAGCTGTTACTTGACATTGCAGAGAGCATTTTACACTATGGGGACACTGTTATTGCCATATGCTCAACAGACAATGCTGATGTCATCGGCTATATCAGATTATTGCATATGCAGTCATCTCACCTGAGCATGATCAGATGCTAGCCTGGAAGCCAGGCAGATGTCACTTCATCCAAAACCAGACAGATTACAGTGACATGTCTTTTAATCTATCCACATACATCATGGCATGGCTTGCAGGACCTGTGTTATCTTGATGAGAAAGTCATGTGGTCTGTCCAGCTGCTACATGTGTCTGGTGAGGTACATGAAAAGGAGAACAATGTATTGTATTACTTTTCTGATGAGGTTTGACAATAGTGCTGTCATACAATCTTGAGATCTGAATGTGATGATGTGACTTATGATGTGCACCATATAGTTGTACTGGAAAATCATTAAAGAGAAAAATTAGAAAGTAATGAGACACATTGCAGTTTCTGACTTCACAACCCTTACAAGCCAATACAGTATGAAGTAGTGAAATGATGATGATATCCATGGTATAACTTGGCAAGACAAATATAAGTGACAGGTATAATTATCAGTTCAACAACACAAATGCACATATACTAAGCACTAATGTAACTACACACCCTATACATAAGACACCAAGCTTTTGTATCCCTGAATCCAAAAAAGAGAAGACAGGGATATGACACAGTTATCATCACTTGCATAGGGTGTTGTGTTGGGGGACAAGAGGCCTAGGCTGACACAAAAGGTAGGTGAATGTCTGTGAGTAAGAAAGGGAAGCAGACAGGCTGAACCATGTAACTGTTGTGAGCGTACGTAGGGGTCCTCCATGTGAAAGAGGTGTGTGAGAGTCTGCATGAACACAGCCAAGCTCAGTGCTAGCTCTGTGTCATGGTATATCAGACAGGTGTGAGCTGTGCATGGTACAGTTGGCAGTTCATTGTTGATGCCCCCAACCACGAGAACTGGCTCTTAAAGGAGTTGCACTGGCACCTCAATGCCCAAGGTCAGATGCAGTGCTGCTACCTGGAACATGACTGATGTCTGCTGGATGTGCTCCCATCACAGGAACTCCCAGAGTCACAACCCCATGGACTGTCATGTCTGGGTGTGGACAGGACACTCACTGACAGAGTAGTGGAAGTACTGCCACTACGGGAGTATGATCGGACATGGCCATGTTGGCTATCAGCAGATGTTGTGGCTGACCTACTCCCACAATGACACAGATCCACTCCCAACAGATGTGCAATCACAAACACTGCTCGTTCCAACTCATCATTCATCTGATTCGTTGCATCAGCAACGCGGTGGAGCCAGTCACGTAAGTCAGACTGTGCCACATTTACAACTCTGAGCATTTGTCTGGATCACCTTTCTGAATATGCCTGTGCCTCCATGATGGCCCTAAACATATGTTGAGTGGCACGGGAAGAGACATCTGCACTAGGTGGAAGAGGGACAACAGGACCCCCTCACAGCACCCCTATTAACCCTCCTGCGTGGCAACTCACTCACACTTTGACTACAGCCAGTCAACAGGCAGTGAAGCCACAGTAGCCATACTTCCCTGATCAATGTCCTCATCCTGCACCTGTCCAATATCTGTGGTCTCAGTGGACTAGGTAGGCATAGGCCTACTGACTGTGTCCGGGGAAAATGAAGGTGGTGGACGGATGTCAACTTCTGCATCAGATTCAACATTTGCACTCCCCGACTGTGCTTCAGTTTGGCCACCATTATCAGTGTCTGCTGAGACATTGACATCAGGTGGCACAGGGTCCACACTCCCACTGTCATGATCACCTGTGATAAAAAGGAAGAAACACAGGAATACTTTAATACCTACACTACTAACAACTAACCGCACTGCCATTATTACAGACAGTACAGCAATACACACAACAGGCCTAAAATGACACATTATGATATTTCTTTAAATTGATCTGCAGTACTGACATAAATATATTTGGTTTACCATCTGCAGGATGCATATCTTGCTGAATTCTTATGGTCCTGAAAAACATTAAGCAAGAAGTAAGGGCAACATCATCACATTTAACAGTAATACTGGGGTAATACATGTATTCCTCTATATCTGCATTAAATCTGTTTTCAACAAGAACATGGCTGACAACTCCAAACTAAGCTTATAACTGTAGCAATCTTCAATTCCCCCCCAAAAGACATATTATACAGAAGTAACATTTATGTCAATTGTTTTACTATACAACAGTCTTCAACTGGTCATATAACAAAGTCTACCTGAAAGTTCTTCTTGTGACTCAGAAGGAGTGGCGCCCACGTCAAGGATATACTGTGGTCCACTCTGCTGTGAGCTTTCATAATGGAGGATATTCACCAGGAACTCTTCATTGGGGGTAAGAGGTAGTTCTGTAGCAGGCCCTCCCCCAGTTACCCTTTGGTCTTGGGCAACTGCAGCTGCTTGCTTCCATGCAGTGATAATCATGTTAGTGTCCCTGTGGCGCACCAATCCATAGGTTCAGTTGTGGCCACCCACAGAATTGATGTTCTCAACAATGTGCTGCCATAATTGTAGCCTGTGTGTCATATTGGGCCTACCTCTTCCCAGCACAAATGCCCCATTTTGGCGGAGTGTCAACAATGATGTTTTTTTTCCACATCGATGAATGGGTGTCATCGCCTCACTGACATTGTTTGTGTACTAAAAGACAACAGAATGATAATACTCATAAGTATCACATTAACTACAAAGTAACTGTTTCCAGATAAACAGTAAAGGTAGCCAATCAGTATTACTCACTGAAAAAACACAAAACAGTCTACAGATGTGAAATGCCAACAAAAGGCAGAATGCAAAGTAACATATTCTGGATTGTGCCATAGCAGTAACTCAACTGTGCTCATTCCCGAAAGAAACATCCATTCTAGTTTGTGACATAACAGTAACTCTTCTTTGCTCCCACCACCCACAAAAGAACAGACAAATGAACCATTTTGCTAATAAAACATCTTTGAAATACTAAAAGTGCTTTCAAAGGACCTATCTCTGAAACATTTGTACATATTTAGAGCTGAGTTGGTGTAGTGGTGCATTTCTCTGACTGTAATTCAGAAGGTCCTATGTTTGATACCTGGCAGTGGTGTCTTTGGCTGGCACAGTGGTGCATCGGTAGCATTGTCACCTCACAGCAAGAGGATCTCTAGTTTGATTCTCGGCTGGAGTGCCTTCGGTGTGGAGTCTGCATGTCCTCCCTCCGGTCATGTGGGTTTCTGCTGGGTGCTCTGGTTTCCTCCCACATTCAAAGACATGTGTCTGGAGTGTTTCTCCCTGGGCCTCTGCTGAAAATTGGCTTTCTTCAAAGTTGGACTTTCTTGGTTAATAAATGTTAAATAAATTAATGAAATAAATAAAACATTTATCAAACAGCATTCTATTTTCATGTATTGTCGTCATGTGTACCTCTGAAATGGCTTGACAAACAAGGCCATGCCATCAGTACACTTCTAACTAATGCATACAGATAAAAGTTTGTAAGCCTTTGCTTCACATTATTCATAAATATATTCCAAAATAAGCAACAAAATGGGAGCATACCTGCTGGAGTTCAATACTTCTCTGTAAAGATATCTTGTGAAGAAATATGCTTCTGTGAAGTCCTGCAAATATGTAGCAGGTGTCCTCACCATTGGTTTGGCTAGCTACACATTTGCCTTTATGTAATAGAGAAGATTATTAATGCATTACATGTGTCTTAGCCTGTGTTTCAGATATGTTAATTACAACATAAGCAGCTGAATTGCATGCTAATCAACCAATCTGGTGGAGCTATTCAGCAAGTTATAAAACATCCATGTAGACTCCATGCTGGATTTTCCTGCGGATTTCAAAAGTTGTGGAGTACAGACACAGAAAGTCTGCACAGATAGAATGTTAGGACCTGCTGCTGTTTTAATCCATTTGTATGTGCTAGAGGCTGCAGGCAATGCTGCTGCTGCTGCTGCCAATAGGCCTAGGCTGAGATGGAGAAGAGTATTCATGCCACATTTATCTTATCACAACATACATGACATGGACAATGTAGAGTCTGACAGGGTGGACGGGTGAACAGGGACACACTACAGGAACTCTGGGACCTCTGCTGGCCTCAACTCAGAGACAGACCCTTTACCTCCCCATGCATTGGCTGCGTACTGCTTGTATCTCAGTCAGCCCTGAACTAACACTATGGCAACTACTGCATTTACAAGGTAAGTTCTGAACATATACTGTATCGTATAATGATATTATGGCACATCTTGTATTTCATCACTTATTACAGTCAGCAAGTAAAAGGTGGGATATTTGTGCAGAAATTAACATATGGCAGAAGAATTTTATTTGATTTGTATGCATCCATTAGCAAGTAGTAGGCCTCAGGCATTAAAGATTAACACATTCATACCTCTCCAAAGTACTGATGTTCACTGCATACCCTCAGTTAAGCACCATGCATTTGTAATGGGAAATCATTAAAGAAAGAAGTTAGAAAGTAATAAGACTCATTACAATTTTTGACTTCACAACCCTCACAAGATCAAACAGGCAGGATGCAAAACAAGGAGAGTAACAAGTGCAACATATCCTTGTTTTTGTCATAAGAGTAGCTTAGCTTGGTCCCCCTTTGAAAAAACTGTGTACCCCTGCATGTGCCATAACAGGAAGTCACCTTTGCCCCCCCAAAAGAGCAGTCTATGCTTGTTTTTGCCATCCAACCTGCCCTTCATTTGATGGGAACTGCATATCATAGTATTCCCAGTTAATATCCTCACACATTTTAAGGTAAATTATGTAGACCGGCTTACACACTGCATGCCTCTGAGTACTGGCCAGATAACTGATGAATGACTAAGAAACACAGAAAGGTAAGAGAGAGATGTATATTTGCAAGCAATAATCATAACAGGTTGTGTGATCACTAAGTGCACTACATTCAAATATATTAAGCATAATAAATGTACAAATAACAGATTGATATCGGTGTACATTCAGTTGCACTTGGTGCTGTAAGGAATTACTTCATTTATTTGCTGCAAAGCTGTTTGTGTGGTAAAGATGGATAAGGCACCCACACCCACTTTGTTTTCTTAAGGTACAGTCGAGTGAGAGTTGAAATCCAAACCTATGTAGACATATCTCATGTGTACTAACATTTTCTACTATGTATGTCATAGACTGATTTTCCTCATTTCAACTATTTCTCAGTTATTTTATTTATTTATTTTTTTTTGGGTGGGCACTGTGTGATGCACTCTTAGCACAAATGGGTTTGGTTATGCTCATCTGGTTTGTGCGTAAAGTGGCAGTGCACAAACTGGACAAATGGACCACCCAGGTAGCAGACAGGATCTAGACAGCCACAAAAATAAACCAGATTCATTCAAGTAATACTACTGGCCATCAAGGAAGTACGTTGCTCACCAGTGAGCTACTGCAAAAAAAAAAAAAAAGCAGTTCTAACTGTTATAGTAAGCTGTATTGGAGACCAATACCATCTAGCCCAAAAACATATGTATTATTCCACTGAGTCCATAAACACTTGCTGCCACAGAACGAGTTAATTAGCAGGTATATTTTAGAGACTCCATACCAACTCTCACACTTTAGAATTTGGATTTACATGTCAAAGTATTTGAAACTGTTACATACACCTGGATTTGAACCCAGTACCTTCTGACCCCAAAAATGAATGGATCACTGCATTAACAGATGGTGCTGCAGACTCAGTTGAGTAGCAGGTGTAGTTTAGAGATTGAATAACAAATGACAGACTTAACTGCTATTCCATACACCTACTACTGAACTGACTCTGTGGCTGCAGGTATTAGTTCACTTAATGCAGTGATATGTTCCTTGTTGGGGTAAGAAGGTACTGGTTCTGAATATGGCTGTAGCTAATACATTGCACTACTTTTGTATTAACATTTAGTGATGATGCGCTATGTGCACCTTCGCACACTAATGCTTTATAAAACTAAATGGATCTCACGCAATAATGATTTATAAAACATTACTGGAGATTGGGCAATGATGTTTCATTCAAAATTAATGAGGAGATACGGCATTGGTGATATGGGGAGCAAGCACAGGAAGAGGGCAAAGGGAAATCCTTGCTAAACTGTGACAGTTACTATTGATTGTATGAAATACATATGCTGCTTAACTGACTCTGTGGCAGCACATGTTAATGTCTTGTTATTGGAGGCAGATGTTACTGGGTTCAAATATGGATGTAAGTAGTCATTTTACAAGTGCACATGATACTTTTAAATACATTTACTTATATTGCTGCTATTCACTGTTACTTTTCATTGGTGATTATGCTTTAAAGAAAAGAAATGGGGAAGAGAGGAAGGTGGTGAAATGGGGAGCAAGCAGGGGGAAAAACAAAGTGAAAGGAGGGCAGGAATGTGCAGGAGAGATGTAGGAAAGAACCATAGCTATCCATTTCTTCAACAGTAAAACATGATCATATAGGCAAAATATTAGCTGAATTTGGACTGTTACCACCAGAATGAGGAGTAACCACAACACAATCATGCTGTATAGCCAATTGGACCGAATCAAGGATGTCAAGAAGACACGTGTGAAATGGAAAGCTGTGTACGGGATGAATTTTTATTTTTTTTTTGGACAGGTGCCCCCTTGCAGAGAGAGAGAGAGGAATGTTGGGGAAGGGATGCATGTATGTCTGGGTCAGGTAAGTTGAGGAGGTGAGGAGAAATGGTAGATAGACAGGACATACAAGACAAGACACAGGGATGTTGAAGGACACAAGAGGTGGGTGAATACCATGGTTGGGGAGAAGGTGGAGAAACTGAGGTCACATGCATGTCAAGCTTTGTGACAGTGAGAATCAAGTCCTCACCCACTGGATTGTCATCACTGTAACCTCACTGCACCACTGGTTGCAGTGCCCAGTGTCTGTTTGCATCTTTTTTGGGTATTTTGAATCATGATGGAGAGAAGGTGCTCCATCTGGGGTAGGAGTGCACCCACAGTGTTGTGCAGAATACTATGCACCAACCCTGGCAGTTCTTCTCAGGTGCTCAGGTGATAAAGTCACCCCCCCTGCCACTGCTCCTGGAGGGAGCCACAGGCCTATCCTCTGGGGCAGAACTACCTGTGGGGCCAGGTATTGCAGGGGCAGCAGAGAGGGTGCTGCCAGATCACTAACCAGACATACTGGGCAGCAGTGCTGTAGCCGGTAGAGTGGGGGCTGGAGGAAGATAAGGGCTGGGGTGAGAAAAAAAAGAACATTAGTAACTTCGTATGTGACATACAAAGCACTGATACCATTATTTGACTCTGTTCTGTTACTTTTTCTTTTAGAACTACAAACTCTTAACAAATTTCTTTATTACTTTTAAGACTACCCAGTTCATAACAGATATGCACTATAGTACATCTTGCTGCTAGCAGTCCTTAATGTGTGCATATACTGCATATATGCGTGCTCAAATTATACTGATTGCAGATATAGAGGGCTGAAGTTACATTGCAATAATGATGAAAACCTAACAGTATTGTATATTTTGGAAGTGTGTTTTTTGAATCCCAACTGCTGACTACTCTCTAATACTGTACTTTTATTTTGTCCTACAGACTACTGCATGCATACTTTCCTTTTATGGTTTCGAGATGCATGCTCACTGTTATTTGAGAATATGAAACTTTTGCTTTGTGCTACAGATTAAGGGATGCGTACTTTCTTTTACAGTGGAGCTATGCATGCTCACTTTGATAGAACTGCATTAAATACTAATTAAGCTGTCCTTAACTGTTAATGCTGCAATAGCAGTACTGTTCTGATACATCCATACCACATGCTTCTTGCATCCTTGACAATTATACAGCATGGGATCTCACATTTGATGCACACTCCATGGCATTTGTGGAAAGAACAGAACAGAATACCATTATGAATACTGGTTTTGACTATATTCAGCTTTTAACTCTTACAATTAGTCACTGTAATTGATGCTTAGATGTCTGTGGCTTGTCCTTCATACTAAATTTCCTAATCCAATGGTTGAGGGTATCCTACTTCCTCCTCCAGAGGTCATCAAAATGATGTTGACATTGTTCACCAGTGCAGGGGATACCTGCAGCACTGGTCAAGCCCTGGCAATACTATTCCAGGCTTCAGACTTGTATTCTGAACCTGAATAGTCCCGTTGCAGCAACTGGGTCCCATGCTCCTTAACTGGGAGTCCAGTGAAGACTTTGGACATCTGAACACCCCACCTTTGTGCTCAGAATTGCACTCCCTCACCAGAAACAACAGACATAACTACTATAGATCAAGCCCAATGTAGAATGAGCATTTCCCAACAATTGCATTTTGTTTCCTGATGTTTTCCCACCAATTGCATGTATCCTGCTTGCTGAGAGTGTGCACTTGGTTTTGCAACATTTGAAAAAGTTGTGAATTGCTTACCATCATGCAAACCAGGGAGTCAAGGGTGCACACTGCCAGGCAACATGTTTGCATGATATTAAGCAATGTGCAACAGTGGCAAGCAATGTAATTTCAATGTTATTTGAAATACAAGCACTTGTGTAACTGTGTTAGTCAAATGGGGAGGCCATGGCAGTCCAGGTAGCAGAAATAAACTTCAATGACAAGCCAGTATATCTGGGACTGAGAAGCCTGTCAACACAAACACCACACCTCAAACACCACCCACACTTATACAACACAAACACATATATGCGGAGGTCCTCAACAAAAATATACCCAAACAAAAGAGACCTCCGGGGCAAAAACACATGCAAACTCCATTGCCCACCACACCACACACCAGATATAGTACACACACCTGTGTCTCACAGCCACTAAGGCCTAAACATAAACCCAACATATTAGTCAAAGGAGACTCCATGGTGAGACACACAATTGTGCCCCTCACCAGGCTGGAAAAGGAGAAAGTCGCGGTTAGTTGTTTGTCGGGTGCCAGAATCCGCCATTATCACCCATGCACTCAAGTCTCTCAACAACAGGTACTGTTATACCTCTGTCATAGTCCATGTTGGCGAGAATGACTTGAGACATACCTCCCTGGACTATATGAAGAGAGACTTGATTGAGCTCACTGAATATGTGTCCCAGGCAGGTATGTTCCTAGCCTTAAGCAGCATTCTACCAGCACCCAGAATGATGTCTCAATACAAACAGAAAATGATTGACTTTAACAATTGGCTTAGTTTTTGGTGTCATTCCAAGGGGATCCAGTATCTGACAGCCTGAGAAGACATGATTGACAGACCATGATGCTTTGCCAGAGATGTCCTGCATCTGTCTCCCCTGGGCTTCAGGCTTCTGACAAAGGCTCTTGCCTTCCCCATAGTGCCTTTTTTAGGCAATGCCATGAAATCAAAACTACCAAACATGAACATTTCATCAAAACACAAATTAAAGGTCATGCTGCTCAACGCTAGCAGTCTAAACATGAAACCGCACTCATTGCAAGCATTCTTAACCCTGGAAGATGCTGACATTTGTGAAGTCACAGAAACCTGGTTCAAAGCTGTGGAGAGCACCCCAGCAATAGCAGGTTACTCATCATATCATACATTCAGATCACAAACCGTGGGCAGCAAAACAAAAGGAGGTGGAGTTGCAATATATATTAAAGACATAAACACCTCCAGGCTGGTCAAACAATATGATGCACAGAAGACACTCCAGGTGTAGTTAACCATTAACAAGACCCATATTCAAATCATAGCTAGCTACAGGCCTCCAACTTTGACTCAAGATGCCCACTCCACCTATCTGGACCTCTTCAAATCTGTCAAGATTCAACCATTTACCCTGATCCTGGGTGACTTTAAGTATCCAACCATTGACTGGAAGAACTACGTATGCCAAAATACAAATGCCCAGAGATTCTTTGATTTCTTCAGTGCAAATGCCTGGGACCAGCTGGTCGACAACCTCACAAGAGCTGATAATATCTTGGACTTGGTATTAACCAACATGAGTAACCAGTGCAGCATCCCTACAGTGTCGTCCTCCCTTGTAAGATCTGAACACAAAGTGGTCACTTTTGAAATCACAATCTCCCTTGCCCCCCCAGCTAGGGTCACACAAAAAAACTTCTCCAAAGCAGATTACAACTTCCTGAGGGAAGGTATAAGCAGCTTCACAGCCCCCTCCCCCTCCATAGGAACTGGAACATATGTCCAAACTTACACCAAAGTACTGTACAAGCATTTATATAGCTGCATAAATCAGGAATCCCCAACAGGACAAAATCATCCTACTCAAGGAAGGGTAAACCTGTCTGGTGGACATCTGCAATAAATAAACTCTATAATAAAAGGAAAAAAATTGCTGTCCAGGACCAAGAAGGAGCAGGTGCCCAACTGGAAGCAATTTCTCCTTAGCCTAAACAAGCAAATAAGAGCACTAGTGAAATCATCCAAAGGAAACTTCGAGTCCAAACTGGCCACATCTACTAAAGACAATCATAAGACTTCACATATGCCCACAGTCTCAAAGAAAGCACTCAGATCTGCTCAGAACTGGTGGTCAAGGACACCACATACACAAACGCTGTAGATATAGCCAACCTGCTGGCTGACAGATTCAGTGAAAACTTCACCCCTCTGTCCCCCCATCAGTAAATTAGGACATCCCCAGCACCTGCCCTCCTCCCCTTATCTCTAAGGAGCAAGTCATCATTGCCCTCTCAAGGGCAAAGAATACAGCCTCCGTGGGACCCGATAACATTCCAGCCTGTATCCTACATGAACTCAGGCAGGAACTTGCAGCACCATTAGGCACCCTATTCAGCCAAAGCCTTAGTACCAGCTTTGTCCCAGCCGAGTGGATGACAGCCACTGTCATCCCTTTGCACAAAGAAGCATCCACCGATCCAGGAAATTATAGACCCATCAACCTAACTAGTTTGATCTGCAAGGCCATGGAACAGATTATCATGGATCTCATTAACAAGGACATTGGCAACCTCCAAACACAAAACAAAGACAACACCACTATATACCCAACTGAACACACCAAATTGCTAGGAGTGGAAATAGACAATAAACTAAAATTTGACATATCCATGACCATAAAAAAAGTCCACAAAAAACTAGGAGTGATATACAGAAATAAGCAACTTCTCACCAAAGCAGCAAAGATTTCAATAGCAAATTCCCACCTTATCTCCACCCTACTTTATGCCTCTCCAATATATACCAACCTAAGGCAATGTGATCTAAACAAGCTAGAGACCTGCTACAACAAAATCGCCAAATTCGCCACAGGGGCATCCTACCGTAGTCACCACTATCTCTCACTTGCTGAACTGGGCTGGCTTGAACTCCCTCACCTCCTTCAATGCTATCAACTCTCACTCGCCCACAAACTAGTAAACCATGTCCCATCCCTCCAGAATCTACTCCAACTCTATCGCACCACCAGACCACTAAGATCCAGTAACAAAAATCACTTGCAGATCACTAAAGCCAATAACTCTGCTGGTGAAGCACTAATCTCTTGCACCATAGCCAAATTATGGAACTCCCTCCCACCCACAATTACCTCCATACCATCATGTACCCACTTCAAAACTTTACTAAAAGTGCACTTAAAAACATGCTGGCTATGCCCTTGCAACTCCCACTCTAATATCACCCTCCCCATCCAACCACTACCTTTCTTTCCACTCCACTAACTACCTTGATTATAGCAAGCTCAGTTGCTCATAAGCCAGTACTTATTATACAGCAGGAACTTCTTCTTGTAACATTTGTTAATGTCTCTTATGTACTTCACAGATAAAGATTCTAGTTGTCTACTGATGTACTATGTTCTTCATCTGTAAATATGTTGTAAGTAATTGCTATGTAAATTGTTATCACTATGTAATCCAATGTAACTACTGTCTGTTTATTTTAACTGTGGAGCTTTTCTCCCCGGGCCACTGCTGAAAATGGATCTACGTCCAGTTGGACACTCCTGGTCAACAAATATAAATAAATAAATAAATAAATAAATAAATAAATAAACACTCGATCCCACACAGTTTTGTTTCTTCAAGGGGAAGTTATGCCTGTTAAATTTGGTCGACTTCTTTGAAACTGTTACCAAAGCCAATGACAAGGAGAAGACAGTGCATGCCACCTACCTTGATCTGGCCAAAGCCTTCAATACTATTCTTCATTTGGGTATAATAGATAAACTCTCTCAACTAGGCATCAATCTGTATGTTACCAGATGGTTATCAAACTGGCTCACTGATAGAACCCACCTAGTCAAAATAAGTGAAGCCACCTCAAGCAGTAGACCCATAATGAGAGGTGTATTCCAGGGATCGATCTTGATGCCTCTGTTGTTTGGGATATTCTTTTCTGAGGTGCAGGCCAAAGCCAGTGTCTATGGCTGACCAAGTCTGCAGATGACTGCAAGGTGGGCTCTGTCATCAATTCGCCTAGTGATGTGGACATCCTCCAAGATGGACTCCCCCAAACAAATGACTGGTGCCAGAAACATGGCCTCAAACTGAATGCCAAAAAATGCATCACCATCCCGTTTGGGAAGAGTGACATCCACACAAATTATCACATTAATAATAAGATCCTAAGCTCGTAATCACTTGTGAGGAACTTGGGCACCCAGCTTGATAACAAACTGACTTTTGATCACTATATTGCCTCCACTGTATGGAAAGCTTTGTATATGGCCCACCTCATTAATAAGGGTATCTCATCCAGGGACAAGGAGGTCATAACATCACTGTATTCTTCCTTTATAAGGCCCATTATTGAGTATATTGCCTTTTTTGGCATGTACCTCACTAAGCACATGCAGCAGCTGATGAGACCACAGAGGTTCCTCACAAGTAGACTCCAGAGCGTCAAACATCTATCATACACAGATAGGCTAAAAGCCCTGTCCCTCTACTCAGTCTCATACAGACTCCTCAGAGGTGACCTCTGTCTGACATACAAAGCAATTTCAGACCCCACCTTGATGGAACTACTGTATATCCGCAAGTCAAGCTCCACTCAGGTAACCCACACACATGACCTCAACCTGGTCTGTGACATCAATAGGACTTGTTGGCAGGACAGATTTGTGTCCCAGAGACTCCCCCTTCTGTGAAATAGATTCCCTCTCCATGTCAAGCAGAGTATTCCAGTAACCTTTTTTAAGCGCAACCTGGATAACTGGATGGGAAAATATACCCCTGGTATTCCACCTGTGTCCCTGCTGAACAGGGGCATTGGGTGCTGACTTGTCTGAACATGGTCTAAATTCTTGGCTAGGCTTGTAAGGGCCTCAGGGCCAATAGCCTAGTAACTTCCTATGATCCTATGATCCTATGAACATAGTATGCAGTATACTCACAGTCATACTTTTGATAATAAATGAACAATACATAAATAAATAACTGACACAATATTAGTGTCTCAGCCCTCACACATATAAATATTAATATCAGCTACACTATGTCAAGTGTTAAAAGTGAGAATGACTATAATGTGAAGTGGGACAACATTAAAAGTGCATGGAATATGCTGTATTCAAACACTGGACCATGTGTATTGTAGTCCTACACTTCTAAATGTTGCCTCAAGAAGGCTGAAAAAACAGTTGTGTATGTTGCACTTCATGCTATAATCTGCAATGTCACAACAGGAAAACAAAGTTTGCACACCCTGTATTAGAAGCTAGGACCATCTGCACTCCAGACTTACATTTAACATTTGCTGCCACAGGATTACTTACATGACATTCCCTGTCTTAGTATTTATTGTAAAGTCCTCACTGTTAATAGCACTGCAGTGCCACTTACTGTATTTGCGAGATTGCCAATGGTATTAATTGAATGCATACAGCTTATGTTTGTGGCTGTGAGTCCTGCCTGCAACATGGGTGGTCCATTCATCCAGTTTATGCACTACTGTGCTTTGGTCAAACCATATGAGCACGGCCAAACCCATTTGTGATAAACAGCACATCACACAAACACTGAACCAAAAAAAAAAAAAAAATTGAGAAATAGTTGAAATGAAGAAAAACAATCTATGGCAGTGCCCCAAAGAAATTGTTTAATGAAGAAAACTCAGAAAAGGAAAAAGTAATTGCTGTGCTGTCATACAATCCACTTTTGCAGCCAGCAACCATACGCGGAAATGCTAGCCACAATTTTGCATTCATGTTAGAGGTTTCATGGCCAGCAACACCACTGCGAGCCACAAAACCTTGCTTACACTCGTAGTGCCTCATTAATATGCATGTCATGATGCCACTTGATGAGCAACATCACGTACGTGAAAACACTCCTACACAACAAAACCTACACAGAGTTTATTGAGTCCTGGGCATGGTGTTTTCCAAACAGCATTCAAAATTGATGTATTTCTGGAAAGCTTTAAGGTTATTAAAAGAGTTTTGCATACTTTTAAAATAACTGACTTTAGCCTGCTTAACACATTTGTGAAGATTAATTTCTGTGTGAAGTAATCGTGTCTCAGTTAATGGCTAACCCAGCTTGATTATAATCACAGAAACCTTGTTTTTGTGCCTAAGCAATTTGTAGCTGTCAGTTTTTTATCCATCACTAACTTTTTCATGTTTGCATGTGTCCTGTTTGTGTCTTTGAGAACTCTTAATATTTCCATTGTACCTCCATATTACATTTCCCTTAAAATATTCATACTTATGTTCCAGTCTAATTTGACATTTTCCTCAGGCTCTCGATCATTTTGGATCGTGTTGTCATTTCCTTAGATCTAACCTCACATTTTCCTTTCTTCCAGAAAAGTATCCTCCAGAGAAAGATATGGTTTTGTAAATGCAGCCCTACTTTTTATAGGTTCTTCCTATGACACAGGGATATTATTTAACAGTCTCTAAGTAAGCCTAGAGTTATAGTCACACACAAAGCCGGGGAGCACAGGGTCAAAGAACACATTTATGCATAATGTACTGTACTTGCATACAGAAAAAGATATGCAAATAAAGACCTCCTGATGAAGCTATGCAAAGAAAAAGAAAACCTGTGAATAAAATGTGAACTGCTAAATATTCCATATAAGTGCCAGAGTATTAAAGCTATTACAGCTTGTTTATCCAGAAGTCCTCATTGTTTTCTTATTTTTTTTTTTGTATAAAAAGTGGCCATCTAATAAATGTTCATCATTATTTCTTTTATTGTTAAAAAATGATACTGTGGAAGAACTGCAAATGTTAACAATTTTTTAGTGTATGCATCTAGTTTTCAACATAATTATCAGATGCTTTTATTTAAGATTTGTGAACTAATGACTTTTAACAGTTTTTTCTTTCATGCAACATTTGTTGGTGAATGCTTAACTATTTTATTTTTTCCCTTATTACTCTTTTTAAATGGGATACTGGAAATGACTACTCATTACTTAATGCGCCACAGATGTTTTTTTGGTTAGCATTCTTCTCCCCTCACACACGCACTTCAGATATGCATTAATTAATTTGGTTTTGCATATTTTCTTTTGGCTTTCACTTTTCCTTAAAACATTTTGGATTAATACAAAGTGGGATTATTAACCTCTGGGACACCATCTGTTCCAGATATTTAACTTTTTTTAATTTGGCAACATAATCCTTTGCTGTGAAGTTACAGCAGTGGAAACAGTCATCAGATTTATTCAGAGTTCATATTTTAACTTCTGAGACAATTACAGATGAATAATTAAACAATAGAGATTTATTTTCATTAACATGACTGTTTGGAGGTTTATTTTCATTAACATGACTTTTTAAGTGTATCTTTTAAATTACAGCATGGGAAATGAAATATATTTATACATTTTGTAGGACAAATGCAAGCCTTGGTATTTCAAGCTTTCTAACAAATCACTTAAATTTATAGGAATTCAGAACAATCTCAACTTTGCAAGAACTGTGTTTCAGTTATGTATGATCATAAAACAATGTTCATAGAAGTAGACCTACAGTATCTATGGAGTCCGTATGACTGTAACAGCTAATCCTTATGCAGTTGCCCCCCAGCTCCTCTTAAATCTGTTCTAGACATACCAGATCTCCTCTATTGACTCCTGGCAGTATATTCTATAGCCCGACCACCTTATTGTGAAATAATATTTCTTGTAGCCGGCCATCCATTGGTAGCTGCCATGTGTGGCATGATTACTGTGTTTCCTTGTAGTTTTATCATATCTACCCTTGTCATCATGTTGATAATGATGAGAACTATATCAAATATTTTCTTTTTCCTTGTTGAAGTCCTTATTTCCTGCTCATGTCTAGCACCTTGAGGATCTTTTCCTATTCTTTTTCTCAATGCTAGTGGTATATGACCCCCTTAAGGGGGGCTAGCACAACTAGGTTACATGAGGTATGTGGTATGAATAGAAATAACAAGCCAAATGACAGCATTATGCATCCAAGGTCTGTGGTTGTAAGGGAAAGTAGCCAAGAACAGACAAAAAATTGCAGCCATCTATTTAGGAGAAGATTCCATGTATATCCTGCAAAGCAAGCCAAGTTTCACACACACACATACGCGTGCACACACACACACACACACACACACACACACACACACACACACACACACACACACACACACACACACACACACACATACATGCACAGACACACATACACACACGCAATCTCACACTTTCTAACATTCCACCAAACATGCTTGCGGAGTGCCTCACTCCTGTCATCATCTCCATGGTTGCACAGTGCCTTAGGAAAACTGAACAAAGGTGGGTGCAGGATTCCTTTTATTATTGCGGCTGGCACTGAATAACATGTACAGAGTCAAAATGGCTTTACTTAAATATAACAGCCAAGCTAAGCCTACACTTGGTACCTTCTCATTACAGGTTATGTAGGGATTCAGAATAAACTCTTGACATCTTACAGATAGTCATCCTCCATGAGACCTGCCTTTTATTTTCTGGGCAGATGTAAACAATTCTATTATAGTTCACTATTTTGTTTTCTATAAGAATCTTGACTATAATGACCCATTGGGTCCAACATAGAAGTTTACAGGTATTCACTTATCTCTGGCTAATTAGCAGGAGCAGTGTTCAAGCAGAATGACGCCAGACCTGATCTTCTTAACTAGTCAGGTGTTCCTGTGAGTAAGCAAGTCACAATATTAAGTGTACAGATGTCAAGTATCCCAGTTATGGTACTAGTTTAGATAGCCCCAATGTAATTTAATAAATCCTGAGACCACACTGATGTCTCTATGCTCATTGATAGGACAGCTGGTACCCACACACTGAAGATGCATTTAGTGAGTTAACCTGTACTGAAGTCTAAGACTATTTCTCTCTCTTTTTCTTGTTCTTGCTCTGTGTGTGTGTGTGTGTGTGTGTGTGTGTGTGTGTGTGTGTGTGTGTGTGTGTGTGTGTGTGTTTGTGTGTGTGTGTGTGTTTCATGAATCCTGGTTGTTTAACTGTTTTTTTGGCATACCTAAAATACATGATACTAGGTTTTGGCTAGGTGCAATAAACACTAAAATACATGATACTAGGTTTTGGCTAGGTGCAATAAACACTAAAATACATGATACTAGGTTTTAGCTATTTGCAATAAACACAACAGGCCTACCTTTTGGAAAAAAAAATATTTTAGCTGCTACTTTGTCTCTCCCTCTGTTTCAGATGTATTGGGATCAACTAGCAACCAGGGTGATGGATGAACTAGCTGGAGTGAACGGAGTGAGCAGAAAACAATGCCTCACCCATTCTGGGCTGATGGCAGCCTGGTGCATTGCATCACTAATAGAGTAGGCATACTGCTCAGCTATCCAGAATTGTGCAGAATGTCAATGGGTTTGCTTCACATTTCTTGCACTGTGCCTCATAATAGTTTTAATTTCCTGGTAAGTCACAGAATTACAGTCAGTTAGTAATATCAGACACTAGAATTTCTCATGTCTTATAGTTCACAGAATGCATGTTGATGTAAAATCCGTTGTTCTGTTAACTTTGTAAAGTAAACTAGAATAATATTTAAAAGTTGTTCTTGACTTTGGGGGCTTCTCACCATTATTTTTGCCTTTGTCCAGAGAATTCTTGAGCAAAGAAGTTGAGAGCTATGAGTGGAGGCCAGGTTCAAAATCAACCATCAGTAATTTTAGACATATACTTGAGTCTTCGGTGGAGACTCTAACATTGTAACTGGATTTAGTACAGACAAAGAAGCAAGTGTGCATCAGTGGTCCAGCTTTATAGATGCCAGCTTTGTTGGCACTCATGACATGTATAGCCTAGGATAGGAGAATTAGGGATTATAGAAAAAAGTCACTGACATTCCTGCCCCTTTTAACAATTGTCTTTCATCCCCAGTATCCAGAGGTTGGGATAGCAAGACCCAAAGACTGCTGTATTTATAACTTTTAGTTTGTTTGTGGTAGTATTTCACCCCAGACACTCCTTTACTGTGCTTTTACATTAGGAGGACTGGGATTACTCATCTAGTGGCAGACTTACCTGGTCTGTCTGAGGTGGGAAGTACACAAAAGGGCTCTAAGTGTAGTTGTTGTATTGGCCAGAGATCTCAGTCAGTTTTCTTTATTTCCAGTGCTGGTATAAATTCTGCACATTTGCACAGAGCTGCTCACAGTGCCAGTGCCCTGTACAGATGTAAACATCTGGAAACATTGCTTATTTTCATTATACTGTGAAGATTTACTCTGCCAGTAATCTTATTATAGTACCCAGGACTATTGCAGCTCAGACAGCATCTGATTTTGGTGCTGGTTAGATTAGCTGCAGATTACACCACGTAAGTACCCTTCCCTCACCCAGTTGCAAACACTCTCTCCTCCTATTCCTTTCAAGTACACATTAGGACCTGCAACCATGGATGGGCACTTTCCTGCTATGTCTGCATCAGGCTTGGTGGACATGGATATCCTGAGGCAATGTAACAGTTGCCTTATGTACACTGACTACCACTTAATTCTTGAACATACAAATACAGTATGTGAGAGATGTAGTTACACATTGACATTGGAAGCTAGACCCTCACATATAGACACAAAAATCAACAAACAGGTTATCAGCGACTCACACACATCACTCACCACAGCCACAAAGGACCACACACATACACCCACATATGTGGAGGTGCTCACATGTAACTTACTCAAACCTCAAAGGCTTCTGAGGTGCAATCCTCAGGAACTCCGCATGTACACATACAATTCCCACCACAACACATAAAGCCACATCTCACTGTGCCTCAGCTATCAAGCCCATATAGTGAAACACTCCACGAGCCAATATTCTAGTCATAGAGACTCCATTGTGAGACACATTGATGTCCTTATAAGCAGGCTGGATAAGGGGAAGGTTACAGTTAGTTGCCTGTCATAGGGCCAGGACTTGCCAGATCATGCAAGCACTCAGGTCACTTACCCCTAAGCAGCAGTATGACTCAGTTATAGTCCATGTAGGCATGAATGACCTGAGATGTACCTCCTTGGACTATATAAAGAGACACATTATTGAGCTCTGAGAATATGGGTCACAGGCAGGTATGAGCCTAGCATTGGGCAGCATTCTATTCTCTCCAAGGATGATGCCACAATACCAACAGAAAATTATCAGTTTTAACTCTTGGCTTAGCTACTAGTGTCATTCCAAAGAGATCCAGCACTTGCCTGCCTGGGAGGACATAGTTGATAGGCCACGCTGTTTTGCCAGGTATGATCTTCACTACAGCAAATGTGTTAACAACACTCTTTTTTCTAGTTACATGTCTCCCATACAATATCCTGCCCATGGTATTGTTGTCACAGCATTAATTTTGAAAGATTTCCTTAAATGAATCCCCAAATCTTTCCATTTTTTTACATCTCAAAAACATAGGTGCTGTCATTTCTTTCACCTTACCCATATTACTTAATCTAACTTACTATATTTTATACTTCATTTGTGGTTTTACACAAAATGTATTTAACATTAATTTCCACAAATATTAACAGCCACATAAATCTTCAAATCTTTTTAAACGTTTTTTATAGCCTTTTTTTTGCACTCATGTGGTTGCATCCGTGGTTTAGTATAACAGTTTTATTCATTATTTTTCATACCATTGTTTCTCTGTCCATAAGTCTTCTCTACATCTAACTTCCATACCTTAATTTGATTGACCTGCGGTGGTGGTGCTGCGGTAGCGTTGTCACCTCATAGTTAGACGTTGCCCGTTCGATTCTCAGTTAGAGCGTCTTCTGTGTGGCGACATGCGTGAATGGGCGTTCCTTCGTTGAAGGTTGTGCATTAGGCCCGGTAAGCCAGCACGTCAAAAGCTACTGCCAATCATTAGCGGACCGGAGTTCCGCTGTGGTGACCCCTAACCGGGAAAAGCCAAAAGAAACAAACAAACTCTTTAATTTTAGAATTCATGTGTCTGACCTACTCTTTAATTTTAGAATTAATTTGTCTGACCTACTCTTTAATTTTAGAATTCATATGTCTGACCTACTCTTTAATTTTAGAATTAATTTGTCTGACCTACTCTTTAATTTTAGAATAAGCCAACATCCTTCTTTTCCTCATCTTTTCCTCTACGTATACATCTTCATATTGTATATGGAATGCTTTTATCATTACTTCTTCTTCCTCCTCTCTTGTCTTCATTAATACCCAAAACCCAAAACCAATACAATAAGGCCATGTTCATAACTGGGTTTACTAAATCCAGACCATGACTGTCCCTAATACTGTGCATAATATTGCTTTTAATGGAATTTAATCTTGACCCTCACACCGCACCAAATATAATTTCTATCAATTCTATTTTCATCATTGAGAGCACACAGACAGACTCTGTCTCTCTCACTCACACACAGACAAACATACTGACTTCCTCAAACTCTATGAATTTATCATATACCTTTTATTTCCTAACTTCCTATAATTAATCCTTCCACTGCTGTGTACTTCCTCTTGTTTCTGAAATCTTATTGATATTATTATTATTATTCCTAATATACTTATTTCATTCACTGCAAAATATACCACCCTATTTTTATAATATCCCCAAATCCCTTGTTTTTTTTCCGTTATTTAACCTTATCTTCTGCAACTGTTTCTCTAATTCTATTATACTTTCTTTTATCTAGTTTCTACTTTTTGCTGTTACATCATCATCTGCATACTTTAACATATATGTTTTTATTTCCTACATTGCTTCACCCAATGTATTTAGATAATTTACTACAACCACATTCATCACCTTTGCAAAAATTATCCCTTTCATGGAATATCCTTATTTAACCAGTTTTTTCTACATTCACTTTCTCGCCTACTCATCTATTCATCATCTTTCTCACCCATGGGTTTTCATACACTGATTCCACCACCTTCATTTTTCCTCCATTACCATAGCACTTCTTAATTTGCAAAGCATAGCAATGTTTATACTGTTAAATTCCTTATCCATCTCATAATATTTTTCCATCTCCTTTTCTATCACTATTCTGCCAATAATTTGTAATTATTATCAGTATTTCTTTTACTTGTTTTCCAGTTTGCCATACTCACAATCATATAATACTAACTTTATACCTGTGCAAAATCATTTTTGCAAACTTTTCACAAATACCTTATAATCCTTATTTTCTCAGAATTATCATTCCCCAATTTATAGCTTTCTTGTGCCTTACCTTCTACATAAATTTGATAATGCCATCACACACTTACTTATCCCTTGTTCATACATAAAGCCATTCATTAATTTTCTAGATAAATGTAATGTCTTCTTTTTACAAATTCATGATGTAATCCATTGAAACCTGGTTTGCTGGGTTCTAATATGAAACGTCGACCTCCTGGAAGTCAACATGCCAAAAGTATGAAAAAAATGGCTGAAATTCAAATAGGCAAAAGACTTGTTTTTATTTGTTTTTTGTGGGAGGGCTTGCCCCCTGCACCCCCCACCCAATGTGGGAGACAAGTCTCTCATACGCCAAACTTATATATACCAACTCCAAGGTTGCACTTTCTTGAAGAAGGAAGAAATCTCCCAAAACAAATTAATCATTGCCAGAGCACACTTAGAAACAGCACTAACCATGATTTCCTATGGGAAGTAGTGTTTGGAGTTATGACATTTGTCTTTTTTCTTCATGCTATTGATGCTCAAGTAATTTCCATCTTGAACATGTGCAAGGGAGCAGCTGTGCTGCTTGCATTTAACACTTCTTCCATTTCTCCCTTTATTTTTTCCAAACTTTCTTTGTATAATTTATCTAGCTTTCATAACTTCCATTCTTCCTTTATACTGTAACTTTCTTACTTACTTATACAATATTCATGTATTTATGTATACATTTGATAACTGGGAAAGTACATTGATCCATGGTCCCTTTTTAGGCTTGACCCAGGCATTGAAGGCATTACACAAAAAGTAATACAAGAAATATAGGACAGACATATAGTACATAACAATAGTTTTTTTCATATACATTTAGTATGAGACAATAGTTTTGTCATATGCTTACACAGTCTCTCTCTCTCACACACACACACACACACACACACACACACACACATATATTGAACTATATGAAAAATACATTTTGTCTTAAATGCCTTCCCTTCCTGTTCATTATCTGCATTGTCTTCTTGTATACATCTCAATATTCCTTCAGCATCTTCCCACAACATTTCCTATCATTATACTTTATTCTCCCTCCTGCAAAATAGTCACATCTTATTTTCTACATTTCAATAACAAATCCCTATACATCACATTATCTTTACCTTATTTTATATATTTCCCTTTCTAATTTCATGTGGTCTTCATATGTTCTAATAGTTCTTATGTCCATGTATTAACCTCACATAATCTTTTCTAAATTCCTCCTCAACTTCTTCATATAGTTTCTTATATTTTCTTAAACTTCAACCATGAATTAAAAAGACAGATTCACAGACCCATGCTCAAGCCAAAATCATCTCTTTCACTTTTTATAAACTCACTATTAGTTGCCTATCTAACCAATCTCATAATCCATTTTCCTTCCTAAATAATTTATTCATTCTCTCCTATCACATCCTATATAACAACATGGTCTGTGAAAGATCCTCCTTGTCTTTTTCCTTGTATTTCTTTAGTACATCAGATATAAAAATCCCTGAATTTCTTTTTAATAGTAACTATTACCTGTATAGATTGTCCTTTCCCTACCATCCATTTTCCATACCTCATAATATCTTTACACGTTTATATTGTTATTTCCTTTAAGATTCCTCAAATTGCACTTAAAATTCTTCATACCCACCACAATCATATTTACTTTATCAGATTTATTAATTTCTTCAAATAACTTAACTTCTAACCAATTGCATTATAAATATAAACTTTTTTAGTCTAAATTGCTAATGAAGTCACACATTACCAACCTCCCTGATAACCCTGACTGTCATATCCATTATTGTTATACCTTCATTTCTTCAACATAGCAATACAAGAACAAATTTATTTCTCAAAACTCCATATAAGTCTATCCTTATAAATTCTTTACATTTTGATTTGTGTTTTTATCCAGAAACATTATATCTATAAAGCATATTACATGTGCATCGGTCTTCTTACAATTAATCCTCTTAAGTGATGTTAGTACTGCTCACATTGTCTGCAACAATATTTACTTAATTTCTTTTCATTTTTTTGTATTGTTACTAACAATATTTTTCAGTTTTCTTTTCCTGTAATGTAGTCTATGACCTATTTAAGTTTTTTCTTCAACCTCTGACCCAGTTTCTGCAATAACATCTTTCCCATTCATCTAATTCCAATGCATCAAATCAATTTTAATACTTATTGTAGTATTATCTATCATGTGTAATTCACATTGCAATCAGATGTTATCTCAATACTGCTTTCTTTATCATAAGTGAATATTTCATCTCTTTCTTGTACTTGATTATAATCATCCCTGTTATTTTCTTTGTCACTGCCATTGTTATTCACATAATTTCCATTATGTCTGTCATTATTAAATTCACCTTCATCATTGAGTTTGTTACCTAATTGCCAATTTTACCATCTTATATATCTTCTCTAATAGTTTTGATGCCATTAACAATATCATCTGTGTCTTTTTGTATGGGCAGCCAAACCACAAATGCCCTACTTACCCACTTCTCCACATTTTTTACAAAAGAGTCTATTATTTTTTCAGCAAGTGTTCACACTTCTCATACTGTGAACAGTGACTTTTATTACATTTTTGAATTAGATCTGCAGTATCCCTCGGTAAAACAAGGGCTGTATCCAATCAGAGTCACTTATTTTCAATTCACTATTATTATTAGACTTAAATGCTGCACCTTTGCATGTTTAACCCACTCAGTGCTACTTAAATGTCCCCGCCCTTGCCCAAGCCTTCTTATAATCTAGCATTTATTTCACTTTATACATCTTTAGGCAATGTTCTGCAAAATATTGTTGTAATTCATATTCATTTGCACCACAAGTTCTAAACTGCACTAGCAATTTTCATTTACTTTGCTTATTTGAGTTCAGAAACATATTCAATCCACAGAACACAAACATTTTTTTATCACATTCATTAATAAATCTTTCTGCCAAAGCAAAAGTTACACATGTGATTTCACAAAAAGTTTTAGTACCTAGGTGCATTATTGCTCTGACATCATTAACTTTGCATGTCTAAACAATTTTGTCCCAAATGACATACCTGTTGCTGGGTGTACCATTTCTAGTTTTTATATGCTGCACTGGAAACATTCTTCCTGTTCCCTCTACTGAATTTCTTTTGTTATTTTCCACCATCCACAAATGCTGATGCATAAGCTCTTTTATCAACGTATCTTACCATTCCATTGTCATTTTATGTACCAGGAGCAACTGCAATCTCTGGAGGCGCTTGTGATTTATACATCCTTCAGCCCAGTCATTCACACTGTTGACACAGTTGTCTCTCTGTGTACTTCTGAAAACAGCAAAAATACATCTGTCTTGTTACCTTCTGCATTAGTTATCCTTTGATAATCTTTATATATATCTATGAGCTAGAAACAGCATCATAACTCATTACTTCTCACCCCTTACTTTGTATGCACATGTATACCGCATCCATCCAGAATAACATGGAATAATCTTCTGGCTCCTTTTCTAAAAGTACTATTATATCTTCCACCTACTGACACCCCCTAATCTGGATTATGTCATTTAGTTCAGTTACACTGCATGCATTTGTTTCAGTCACAGCAGTGCTCTCTACTATATTGAAGCCCTTCCTTACTCCCCGTCTGACTGGAAATTCTGTCCAACACCACCTTGAAGAGACTAGAGGAATTTCCTTGAGGTACTGGCAAATATTCACCTAGTTACTAAGAATGCCACTTCAGGTTTCCTTGAAAACAAACCATAAACATAGAGGGAACTAACCCTTTCAGCAAAACATAAATGCAAATAAATTAATCTGAATTTTGAGAACAAAGATGGTAATGGGTGAGTAGTATTTATTTTGTGGTGACCAGCTCGGGGATGGATGAGTAGCATTTACTTTGTGGTGACTAGCTCGGGGATGGATGAGTAGCATTTATTTTGTGCTGACTAGCTGAGGGATGGATGAGTAGTATTTATTTTGTGCTGACTAGCTAAGGGATGGATGAGTAGTATTTATTTTGTGCTGACTAGCTGAGGGATGGATGAGTAGCATTTATTTTGTGCTGACTAGCTGAGGGATGGATGAGTAGTATTTATTTTGTGCTGACTAGCTGAGGGATGGATGAGTAGCATTTATTTTGTGCTGAGTAGCTGAGGATGGATGAGTAGTATTTATTTTGTGCTGACTAGCTGAGGGATGGATGAGTAGCCTTTATTTTGTGGTGACTAGCTCAGGGATGAATGGGTAACATTTATTTTGTGCTGAGTAGCTGAGGGATGGATGAGTATCATTTATTTTGTGCTGACTAGCTGAGAGATGGATGAGTAGCATTTATTTTGTGCTGACTAGCTGAGGGATGGATGAGAATCATTTATTTTGTGCTGACTAGCTGAGGGATGGATGAGTAGCATTTATTTTGTGCTGACTAGCTGAGGGATGGATGAGTAGCATTTACTTTGTGGTGACTAGCTCAGGGATGGATGAGTAGCATTTACTTTGTGGTGACTAGCTCAGGGATGGATGAGTAGCATTTACTTTGTGCTGACTAGATGCAGGATGGATGAGTAGCATTTATTTTGTGGTGACTAGCTCAGGGATGGATGAGTAGCATTTATTTTGTGCTGACTTGCTGAGGGATGGATGAGTAGAATTTATTTTGTGCTGACTAGCTGAGGGATGGATGAGTATCATTTATTTTGTGCTGACTAGCTGAAGGATGGATGAGTAGCATTTACTTTGTGCTGACTAGCTAAGGGATGGATGAGTAGCATTTATTTTGTGCTGACTAGCCAAGGGATGGATGAGTAGCATTTACTTTGTGCTGACTAGATGCAGGATGGATGAGTAGCATTTACTTTGTGCTGACTAGCTAAGGGATGGATGAGTAGCATTTATTTTGTGCTGACTAGCTGAGGGATGGATGAGTATCATTTATTTTGTGCTGACTAGCTGAAGGATGGATGAGTAGCATTTACTTTGTGCTGACTAGCTAAGGGATGGATGAGTAGCATTTATTTTGTGCTGACTAGCCAAGGGATGGATGAGTAGCATTTATTTTGTGGTGACTAGCTGAGGGATGGATGAGTAGCATTTATTTTGTGGTGACTAGCTGAGGGATGGATGAATATCATTTATTTTGTGGTGACTAGCTCAGGGATGGATGAGTAGCATTTATTTTGTGGTGCCTAGCTGAGGGATGGATGAGTAGCATTTATTTTGTGCTTACTAGCTGAGGGATGGATGAGTAGCATTTATTTTGTGCTGACTAGCTGAGGGATGGATGAGTAGCATTTATTTTGTGCTGACTAGCTGAGGGATGGATGAGTAGCATTTATTTTGTGCTGACTAGCTGAGGGATGGATGAGTAGCATTTATTTTGTGCTGACTAGCTGAGGGATGGATGAGTAGCATTTATTTTGTGCTGACTAGCTGAGGGATGGATGAGTAGCATTTATTTTGTGCTGACTAGCTGAGGGGTGGATGAGTAGCATTTATTTTGTGCTGACTAGCTGAGGGATGGATGAGTAGCATTTATTTTGTGCTGACTAGCTGAGGGATGGATGAGTATCATTTATTTTGTGCTGACTAGCTGAGGGATGGATGAGTAGCATTTATTTTGTGCTGACTAGCTAAGGGATGGATGAGTAGCATTTATTTTGTGGTGACTAGCTGAGGGATGGATGAATATCATTTATTTTGTGGTGACTAGCTCAGGGATGGATGAGTAGCATTTATTTTGTGGTGACTAGCTGAGGGATGGGTGAGTAGCATTTATTTTGTGCTGACTAGCTGAGGGATGGATGAGTAGCATTTATTTTGTGCTGACTAGCTGAGGGATGGATGAGTAGCATTTATTTTGTGCTGACTAGCTGAGGGATGGATGAGTAGCATTTATTTTGTGCTGACTAGCTGAGGGATGGATGAGTAGCATTTATTTTGTGCTGACTAGCTGAGGGATGGATGAGTAGCATTTATTTTGTGCTGACTAGCTGAGGGATGGATGAGTAGCATTTATTTTGTGCTGACTAGCTGAGGGATGGATGAGTATCATTTATTTTGTGCTGACTAGCTAAGGGATGGATGAGTAGCCTTTACTTTGTGGTGACTAGCTCAGGGATGGATGAGTAGCATTTACTTTGTGCTGACTAGCTGAGGGATGGATGAGTATCATTTATTTTGTGCTGACTAGCTAAGGGATGGATGAGTAGCATTTACTTTGTGCTGACTAGACGCGGGATGGATGAGTAGCATTTATTTTGTGCTGACTAGCTGAGGGATGGATGAGTAGCATTTATTTTGTGCTGACTAGCTGAGGGATGGACGAGAAGCATTTATTTTCTGCTAACTAACTCAGGGGTGGATGAGTATTATTTATTTTGTGCTGACTAGCTGAGGGATGGATGAGTAGCATTTATTTTGTGCTGACTAGCTGAGGGATGGATGAGTAGCATTTATTTTGTGCTGACTAGCTGAGGGATGGATGAGTAGCATTTATTTTGTGCTGACTAGCTGAGGATGGATGAGTAGCATTTATTTTGTGCTGACTAGCTGAGGGATGGATGAATAGCATTTATTTTGTGCTGACTAGCTGAGGGATGGATGAGTATTATTTATTTTGTGCTGACTAGCTGAGGGATGGATGAGTATCATTTATTTTGTGCTGACTAGCTGAGGGATGGATGAGTAACATTTATTTTGTGCTGACTAGTGGAGGGATAGATGAGTAGCATTTATTTTGTGCTGACTAGCTGAGGGATGGATGAGTAGCATTTAATTTGTGCTGACTAGCTGAGGGATGGATGAGTATCATTTATTTTGTGCTGACTAGCTGAGGGATGGATGAGTAGCATTTATTTTGTGATGACTAGCTAAGGCATGGATGAGTAGCATTTATTTTGTGCTGACTAGTTGAGGGATGGATGAGTAGCATTTATTTTGTGCTGACTAGCTGAGGGATGGATGAGTAGCATTTACTTTGTGCTGACTAGCTGAGGGATGGATGAGTAGCATTTATTTTGTGCTGACTAGCTGAGGGATGGATGAGTAGCATTTATTTTGTGCTGACTAGCTGAGGGATGGATGAGTAGCATTTATTTTGTGCTGACTAGCTGAGGGATGGATGAGTAGCATTTATTTTGTGCTGACTAGCTGAGGGATGGATGAGTAGCATTTATTTTGTGCTAACTAGCTGAGGGATGGATGAGTATCATTTATTTTGTGCTGACTGGCTGAGGGATGGATGAGTATCATTTATTTTGTGCTGACTGGCTGAGGGATGGATGAGTAGCATTTATTTTGTGATGACTAGCAAAGGGATGGATGAGTAGCATTTATTTTGTGCTGACTAGACGCAGGATGGATGAGTAGCATTTATTTTGTGCTGACTAGCTGAGGGATGGATGAGTAGCATTTATTTTGTGCTGACTAGCTGAGGGATGGATGAGTAGCATTTATTTTGTGCTGACTAGCTGAGGGATGGATGAGTAGCATTTATTTTGTGCTGACTAGCTGAGGGATGGATGAGTAGCATTTATTTTGTGCTGACTAGTGGAGGGATGGATGAGTAGCATTTATTTTGTGCTGACTAGCTAAGGGATGGATGAGTAGCATTTATTTTGTGCTGACTAGCTGAGGGATGGATGAGTAGCATTTATTTTGTGCTGACTAGCTGAGGGATGGATGAGTAGCATTTACTTTGTGCTGACTGGTGGAGGGATGGATGAGTAGCATTTATTTTGTGATGACTAGCTAAGGGATGGATGAGTAGCATTTATTTTGTGCTGACTAGCTGAGGGATGGATGAGTAGCATTTATTTTGTGCTGACTAGCTGAGGGATGGATGAGTAGCATTTATTTTGTGCTGACTAGATGCGGGATGGATGAGTAGCATTTATTTTGTGGTGACTACCTCAGGGATGATTGAGTAGCATTTATTTTGTGCTGACTAGCTGAGGGATGGATGAGTAGCATTTATTTTGTGCTGAGTAGCTGCGGGATGGATGAGTATCATTTATTTTGTGCTGACTAGCTGAGGGATGGATGAGTAGCATTTATTTTGTGCTGACTAGCTGAGGGATGGATGAGTATCATTTATTTTGTGCTGACTAGCTGAGGGATGGATGAGTAGCATTTATTTTGTGCTGACTAGCTGAGGGATGGATGAGTATCATTTATTTTGTGCTAACTAGCTAAGGGATGGATGAGTAGCATTTATTTTGTGCTGACTAGCTGAGGGATGGATGAGTAGCATTTATTTTGTGCTGACTAGCTGAGGGATGGATGAGTAGCATTTATTTTGTGCTGACTAGCTGAGGGATGGATGAGTAGCATTTATTTTGTGCTGACTAGCTGAGGGATGGATGAGTAGCATTTGTTTTGTGCTGACTAGCTGAGGGATGGATGAGTAGCATTTACTTTGTGCTGACTAGCTGAGGGATGGATGAGTAGCATTTATTTTGTGCTGACTAGACGCAGCATGGACGAGTAGCATTTATTTTGTGCTGACTAGCTGAGGGATGGATGAGTAACATTTATTTTGTGCTGACTAGTGGAGGGATATATGAGTAGCATTTATTTTGTGCTGACTAGCTGAGGGATGGATGAGTAGCATTTACTTTGTGCTGACTAGCTAAGGGATGGATGAGTAGCATTTATTTTGTGCTGACTAGCTAAGGGATGGATGAGTAGCATTTATTTTGTGCTGACTAGCTGAGGGATGGATGAGTATCATTTAGTTTGTGCTGACTAGCTGAAGGATGGATGAATAGCATTTACTTTGTGCTGACTAGCTAAGGGATGGATGAGTAGCATTTATTTTGTGCTGACTAGCCAAGGGATGGATGAGTAGCATTTATTTTGTGGTGACTAGCTGAGGGATGGATGAATATCATTTATTTTGTGGTGACTAGCTCAGGGATGGATGAGTAGCATTTATTTTGTGGTGCCTAGCTGAGGGATGGATGAGTAGCATTTATTTTGTGCTTACTAGCTGAGGGATGGATGAGTAGCATTTATTTTGTGCTGACTAGCTGATGGATGGATGAGTGGCATTTATTTTGTGCTGACTAGCTGAGGGATGGATGAGTATCATTTATTTTATGCTGTCTAGCTGTGGGATGGATGAGTAGCATTTATTTTGTGCTAACTAACTCAGGGGTGGATGAGTATTATTTATTTTGTGCTGACTAGCTGAGGGATGGATGAGTAGCATTTATTTTGTGCTGACAAGTGGAGGGATGGATGAGTAGCATTTATTTTGTGCTGACTAGCTAAGGGATGGATGAGTAACATTTATTTTGTGCTGAATATCTGAGGGATGGATGAGTAGCATTTGTTTTGTGCTGACTAGCTGAGGGATGGATGAGTAGCATTTACTTTGTGCTGACTGGTGGAGGGATGGATGAGTAGCATTTATTTTGTGCTGACTAGCTGAGGGATGGATGAGTAGCATTTGTTTTGTGCTGACTAGCTGAGGGATGGATGAGTAGCATTTGCTTTGTGCTGACTAGTGGAGGGATGGATGAATAGCCTTTATTTTGTGCTGACTAGCTAAGGGATGGATGAGTAGCATTTATTTTGTGCTGACTAGCTGAGGGATGGATGAGTAGCATTTGTTTTGTGCTGACTAGCTGAGGGATGGATGAGTAGCATTTACTTTGTGCTGACTGGTGGAGGGATGGATGAGTAGCATTTATTTTGTGATGACTAGCTAAGGGATGGATGAGTAGCATTTATTTTGTGCTGACTAGCTGAGGGATGGATGAGTAGCATTTATTTTGTGCTGACTAGCTGAGGGATGGATGAGTAGCATTTATTTTGTGCTGACTAGCTGAGGGATGGATGAGTAGCATTTATTTTGTGCTAACTAACTCAGGGGTGGATGAGTATTATTTATTTTGTGCTGACTAGCTGAGGGATGGATGAGTAGCATTTATTTTGTGCTGACTAGTGGAGGGATGGATGAGTAGCATTTATTTTGTGCTGACTAGCTGAGGGATGGATGAGTAGCATTTATTTTGTGCTGACAAGCTGAGGGATGGATGAGTATCATTTATTTTGTGCTGACTAGCTGCGGGATGGATGAGTAGCATTTATTTTGTGCTAACTAACTCAGGGGTGGATGAGTATTATTTATTTTGTGCTGACTAGCTGAGGGATGGATGAGTAGCATTTATTTTGTGCTGACTAGTGGAGGGATGGATGAGTAGCATTTATTTTGTGCTGACTAGCTAAGGGATGGATGAGTTGCATTTATTTTGTGCTGACTAGCTGAGGGATGGATGAGTAGCATTTATTTTGTGCTGACTAGCTGAGGGATGGATGAGTATCATTTATTTTGTGCTGACTAGCTGAGGGATGGATGAGTATCATTTATTTTGTGCTGACTAGCTGAGGGATGGATGAGTAGCATTTATTTTGTGCTAACTAACTCAGGGGTGGATGAGTATTATTTATTTTGTGCTGACTAGCTGAGGGATGGATGAGTAGCATTTACTTTGTGCTGACTGGTGGAGGGATGGATGAGTAGCATTTATTTTGTGCTGACTAGCTGAGGGATGGATGAGTAGCATTTATTTTGTGCTGACTAGCTGAGGGATGGATGAGTAGCATTTGTTTTGTGCTGACTAGCTGAGGGATGGATGAGTAGCATTTACTTTGTGCTGACTGGTGGAGAGATGGATGAGTAGCATTTATTTTGTGATGACTAGCTAAGGGATGGATGAGTAGCATTTATTTTGTGCTGACTAGCTGAGGGATGGATGAGTAGCATTTATTTTGTGCTGACTAGCTGAGGGATGGATGAGTAGCATTTATTTTGTGCTGACTAGCTGAGGGATGGATGAGTAGCATTTATTTTGTGCTGACTAGCTGAGGGATGGATGAGTAGCATTTATTTTGTGCTGACTAGCTGAGGGATGGATGAGTAGCATTTATTTTGTGCTGACTAGCTGAGGGATGGATGAGTAGCATTTATTTTGTGCTGACTAGCTGAGGGATGGATGAGTATCATTTATTTTGTGCTGACTAGCTGAGGGATGGATGAGTAGCATTTATTTTGTGCTAACTAACTCAAAGGTGGATGAGTATCATTTATTTTGTGATGACTAGCTAAGGGATGGATGAGTAGCATTTATTTGGTGCTGACTAGCTGAGGGATGGATGAGTAGCATTTATTTTGTGCTGACTAGCTGAGGGATGGATGAGAATAATTTATTTTGTGCTGACTAGCTGAGGGATGGATGAGTAGCATTTATTTTGTGCTGACTAGCTGACGGATGGATGAGTAGCATTTACTTTGTGGTGACTAGCTCAGGGATGGATGAGTAGCATTTACTTTGTGGTGACTAGCTCAGGGATGGATGAGTAGCATTTACTTTGTGCTGACTAGATGCAGGATGGATGAGTAGCATTTATTTTGTGGTGACTAGCTCAGGGATGGATGAGTAGCATTTATTTTGTGCTGACTTGCTGAGAGATGGATGAGTAGAATTTATTTTGTGCTGACTAGCTGAGGGATGGATGAGTAGCATTTACTTTGTGCTGACAAGCTAAGGGATGGATGAGTAGCATTTATTTTGTGCTGACTAGCTAAGGGATGGATGAGTAGCATTTATTTTGTGCTGACTAGCTGAGGGATGGATGAGTATCATTTAGTTTGTGCTGACTAGCTGAAGGATGGATGAATAGCATTTACGTTGTGCTGACTAGCTGAGGGATGGATGAGTATCATTTATTTTGTGCTGACTAGCTGCGGAATGGATGAGTAGCATTTATTTTGTGCTGACTAGCTGAGGGATGGATGAGTAGCATTTATTTTGTGCTGACTAGTGGAGGGATGGATGAGTAGCATGTATTTTGTGCTGACTAGCTAAGGGATGGATGAGCTGCATTTATTTTGTGCTGACTAGCTGAGGGATGGATGAGTAGCATTTATTTTGTGCTGACTAGCTGAGGGATGGATGAGTAGCATTTATTTTGTGCTGACTAGCTGAGGGATGGATGAGTAGCATTTATTTTGTGCTGACTAGCTGAGGATGGATGAGTAGCATTTATTTTGTGCTGACTAGCTGAGGGATGGATGAGTAGCATTTATTTTGTGCTGACTAGCTGAGGGATGGATGAGTAGCATTTATTTTGTGCTGACTAGCTGAGGGATGGATGAGTAGCATTTATTTTGTGCTGACTAGCTGAGGGATGGATGAGTAGCATTTATTTTGTGCTGACTAGCTGAGGGATGGATGAGTAGCATTTATTTTGTGCTGACTAGCTGAGGGATGGATGAGTAGCATTTATTTTGTGCTGACTAGCTGAGGGATGGATGAGTAGCATTTATTTTGTGCTGACTAGTGGAGGGATGGATGAGTAGCATTTATTTTGTGCTGACTAGCTGAGGGATGGATGAGTAGCATTTATTTTGTGCTGACTAGCTGAGGGATGGATGAGTAGCATTTATTTTGTGGTGACTAGCTGAGGGATGGGTGAGTAGCATTTATTTTGCGCTGACAAGCTGAGGGATGGATGAGTAGCATTTATTTTGTGCTGAATAGCTGAGGGATGGATGAGTAGCATTTATTTTGTGCTGACTAGCTGAGGGATGGATGAGTAGCATTTATTTTGTGCTGACTAGCTGAGGGATGGATGAGTAGCATTTATTTTGTGCAGACTAGCTGAGGGATGGATGAGTAGCATTTATTTTGTGCTGACTAGCTGAGGGATGGATGAGTAGCATTTATTTTGTGCTGACTAGCTGAGGGATGGATGAGTAGCATTTATTTTGTGCTGACTAGCTCAGCGATGGATGAGTAGCATTTATTTTGTGCTGACTAGCTGAGGGATGGATGAGTAGCATTTATTTTGTGCTGACTAGTGGAGGGAAGGATGAGTAGCATTTATTTTGTGCTGACTAGCTGAGGGATGGATAAGTAGCATTTATTTTGTGCTGACTAGCTGAGGGATGGATGAGTAGCATTTATTTTGTGCTGACTAGCTGAGGGATGGATGAGTAGTATTTATTTTGTGCTGACTAGCTGAGGGATGGATGAGTAGCATTTATTTTGTGCTGACTAGCTGAGGGATGGATGAGTAGCATTTATTTTGTGCTGACTAGCTGAGGGATGGATGAGTAGCATTTATTTTGTGCTGACTAGCTGAGGGATGGATGAGTAGCATTTATTTTGTGCTGACTAGCTGAGGGATGGATGAGTAGCATTTATTTTGTGCTGACTAGCTGAGGGATGGGTGAGTAGCATTTATTTTGTGCTGACTAGCTGAGGGATGGATGAGTAGCATTTATTTTGTGCTGAATAGCTGAGGGATGGATGAGTAGCATTTATTTTGTGCAGACTAGCTGAGGGATGGATGAGTAGCACTTATTTTGTGCTGACTAG
Source organism: Protopterus annectens (assembly GCF_019279795.1). NCBI lineage: Eukaryota > Metazoa > Chordata > Ceratodontiformes > Protopteridae > Protopterus > Protopterus annectens. The sequence continues at coordinate 906,460,422 of NC_056744.1, read as the reverse complement.
CTGAGGGATGGATGAGTAGCATTTATTTTGTGCTGACTAGCTGAGGGATGGATGAGTAGCATTTATTTTGTGCTGACTAGCTGAGGGATGGATGAGTAGCATTTATTTTGTGCTGACTAGCTGAGGGATGGATGAGTAGCATTTATTTTGTGCTGACTAGCTGAGGGATGGATGAGTAGGATTTATTTTGTGCTAACTAACTCAAGGGTAGATGAGTATTATTTATTTTGTGCTGACTAGCTGAGGGATGGATGAGTAGCATTTATTTTGTGCTGACTACTTGAGGGATGGAGGAGTAGCATTTATTTTGTGCTAACTAGCTGAGCGATGGGGGAGTAGCGTCTATTTTGTGCTGACTAGCTGAGGGAGGGATGAGTAGCATTTATTTTGTGCTGACTAGCTGAGGGATGGATGAGTAGCATTTATTTTGTGCTGACTAGCTGAGGGATGGATGAGTAGCATTTATTTTGTGCTGACTAGCTGAGGGATGGATGAGTAGCATTTATTTTGTGCTGACTAGCTGAGGGATGGATGAGTAGCATTTATTTTGTGCTGACTAGCTGAGGGATGGATGAGTAGCATTTATTTTGTGCTGACTAGCTGAGGGATGGATGAGTAGCATTTATTTTGTGCTGACTAGCTGAGGGATGGATGAGTAGCATTTATTTTGTGCTGACTAGCTGAGGGATGGATGAGTAGCATTTATTTTGTGCTGACTAGCTGAGGGATGGATGAGTAGCATTTATTTTGTGCTGACTAGCTGAGGGATGGATGAGTAGCATTTATTTTGTGCTAACTCAGGGGTGGATGAGTATTATTTATTTTGTGCTGACTAGCTGAGGGATGGATGAGTAGCATTTATTTTGTGCTGACTAGTGGAGGGATGGATGAGTAGCATTTATTTTGTGCTGACTAGCTGAGGGATGGATGAGTAGCATTTATTTTGTGCTGACTAGCTGAGGGATGGATGAGTAGCATTTATTTTGTGCTGACTAGCTGAGGGATGGATGAGTAGCATTTATTTTGTGCTGACTAGCTGAGGGATGGATGAGTAGCATTTATTTTGTGCTGACTAGCTGAGGGATGGATGAGTATCATTTATTTTGTGCAACCTAGCTGAGGGATGAATGAGTAGCACTTATTTTGTGCTGACTAGCTGAGGGATGGATGAGTAGCATTTATTTTGTGCTGACTAGCTGAGGGATGGATGAGTAGCATTTATTTTGTGCTGACTAGCTGAGGGATGGATGAGTAGCATTTATTTTGTGCTGACTAGCTGAGGGATGGATGAGTAGCATTTATTTTGTGCTGACTAGCTGAGGGATGGATGAGTAGCATTTATTTTGTGCTGACTAGCTGAGGGATGGATGAGTAGCATTTGTTTTGTGCTGACTAGCTGAGGGATGGATGAGTAGCATTTATTTTGTGCTGACTAGCTGAGGGATGGATGAGTAGCATTTGTTTTGTGCTGACTAGCTGAGGGATGGATGAGTAGCATTTATTTTCTGCTGACTAGCTGAGGGATGGATGAGTAGCATTTATTTTGTGCTGACTAGCTGAGGGATGGATGAGTAGCATTTATTTTGTGCTGACTAGCTGAGGGATGGATGAGTAGCATTTATTTTGTGCTGACTAGCTGAGGGATGGATGAGTATCATTTATTTTGTGCTGACTAGCTGAGGGATGGATGAGTAGCATTTATTTTGTGCTGACTAGCTGAGGGATGGATGAGTAGCATTTATTTTGTGCTGACTAGCTGAGGGATGGATGAGTAGCATTTATTTTGTGCTGACTAGCTGAGGGATGGATGAGTAGCATTTATTTTGTGCTGACTAGCTGAGGGATGGATGAGTAGCATTTATTTTGTGCTGACTAGCTGAGGGATGGATGAGTAGCATTTATTTTGTGCTGACTAGCTGAGGGATGGATGAGTAGCATTTATTTTGTGCTGACTAGCTGAGGGATGGATGAGTAGCATTTATTTTGTGCTGACTAGCTGAGGGATGGATGAGTAGCATTTACTTTGTGCTGACTAGCTGAGGGATGGATGAGTAGCATTTATTTTGTGCTGACTAGCTGAGAGATGGATGAGTATCATTTATTTTGTGCTGACTAGCTGAGGGATGGATGAGTAGCATTTATTTTGTGCTGACTAGCTGAGGGATGGATGAGTAGCATTTATTTTGTGCTGACTAGCTGAGGGATGGATGAGTAGCATTTATTTTGTGCTGACTAGTGGAGGGATGGATGAGTAGCATTTATTTTGTGCTGACTAGCTGAGGGATGGATGAGTAGCATTTATTTTGTGCTGACTAGCTGAGGGATGGATGAGTAGCATTTATTTTGTGCTGACTAGTTGAGGGATGGATGAGTAGCATTTATTTTGTGCTGACTAGCTGAGGGATGGATGAGTAGCATTTATTTTGTGCTGACTAGCTGAGGGATGGATGAGTAGCATTTATTTTGTGCTGACTAGCTGAAGGATGGATGAGTATCATTTATTTTGTTCTGACTAGCTGAGGGATGGATGAGTAGCATTTATTTTGTGCTGACTAGCTGAGGGATGGATGAGTAGTATTTATTTTGTGCTGACTAGCTGAGGGATGGATGAGTAGCATTTATTTTGTGCAGACTAGCTGAGGGATGGATGAGTAGCATTTATTTTGTGCTGACTAGCTGAGGGATGGATGAGTAGCATTTATTTTGTGCTGACTAGCTGAGGGATGGATGAGTAGCATTTATTTTGTGCTGACTAGCTGAGGGATGGATGAGTAGCATTTATTTTGTGCTGACTAGCTGAGGGATGGATGAGTAGCATTTATTTTGTGCTGACTAGCTGAGGGATGGATGAGTAGCATTTATTTTGTGCTGACTAGCTGAGGGATGGATGAGTAGCATTTATTTTGTGCTGACTAGCTGAGGGATGGATGAGTAGCATTTGTTTTGTGCTGACTAGCTGAGGGATGGATGAGTAGCATTTACTTTGTGCTGACTAGCTGAGGGATGGATGAGTAGCATTTATTTTGCCCTGACGAGCTGAGGGATGGATGAGTAGCATTTATTTTGTGCTGACTAGCTGAGGGATGGATGAGTAGCATTTATTTTGTGCTGACTAGCTGAGGGGTGGATGAGTAGCATTTATTTTGTGCTGACTAGCTGAGGGATGGATGAGTAGCATTTATTTTGTGCTGACTAGCTGAGGGATGGATGAGTAGCATTTATTTTGTGCTGACTAGCTGAGGGATGGATGAGTAGCATTTATTTTGTGCTGACTAGCTGAGGGATGGATGAGTAGCATTTATTTTGTGCTGACTAGCTGAGGGATGGATGAGTAGCATTTATTTTGTGCTGAATAGCTGAGGGATGGATGAGTAGCATTTATTTTGTGCAGACTAGCTGAGGGATGGATGAGTAGCATTTATTTTGTGCTGACTAGCTGAGGGATGGATGAGTAGCATTTATTTTGTGCTGACTAGCTGAGGGATGGATGAGTAGCATTTATTTTGTGCTGACTAGCTGAGGGATGGATGAGTAGCATTTATTTTGTGCTGACTAGCTGAGGGATGGATGAGTAGCATTTATTTTGTGCTGACTAGCTGAGGGATGGATGAGTAGCATTTATTTTGTGCTGACTAGCTGAGGGATGGATGAGTAGCATTTATTTTGTGCTGACTAGCTGAGGGATGGATGAGTAGCATTTATTTTGTGCTGACTAGCTGAGGGATGGATGAGTAGCATTTATTTTGTGCTGACTAGCTGAGGGATGGATGAGTAGCATTTATTTTGTGCTGACTAGTGGAGGGATGGATGAGTAGCATTTATTTTGTGCTGACTAGCTGAGGGATGGATGAGTAGCATTTATTTTGTGCTGACTAGTGGAGGGATGGATGAGTAGCATTTATTTTGTGCTGACTAGCTGAGGGATGGATGAGTAGCATTTATTTTGTGCTGACTAGCTGAGAGATGGATGAGTATCATTTATTTTGTGCTGACTAGCTGCGGGATGCATGAGTAGCATTTATTTTGTGCTGACTAGCTAAGGGATGGATGAGTAGCATTTATTTTGTGCTGACTAGCTGAGGGATGGATGAGTAGCATTTATTTTGTGCTGACTAGCTGAGGGATGGATGAGTAGCATTTATTTTGTGCTGACTAGCTGAGGGATGGATGAGTAGCATTTATTTTGTGCTGACTAGCTGAGGGATGGATGAGTAGCATTTATTTTGTGCTGACTAGCTAAGGGATGGATGAGTAGCATTTATTTTGTGCTGACTAGCTGAGGGATGGATGAGTAGCATTTGTTTTGTGCTGACTAGCTGAGGGATGGATGAGTAGCATTTATTTTGTGCTGACTAGCTGAGGGATGGATGAGTAGCATTTATTTTGTGCTGACTAGCTGAGGGATGGATGAGTAGCATTTATTTTGTGCTGACTAGCTGAGGGATGGATGAGTAGCATTTATTTTGTGCTGACTAGCTGAGGGATGGATGAGTAGCATTTATTTTGTGCTGACTAGCTGAGGGATGGATGAGTAGCATTTATTTTGTGCTGACTAGCTGAGGGATGGATGAGTATCATTTATTTTGTGCTGACTGGCTGAGGGATGGATGAGTAGCATTTATTTTGTGATGACTAGCAAAGGGATGGATGAGTAGCATTTATTTTGTGCTGACTAGCTGAGGGATGGATGAGTAGCATTTAATTTGTGCTGACTAGCTAAGGGATGGATGAGTTTCATTTATTTTGTGCTAACTAGCTAAGGGATGGATGAGTAGCATTTATTTTGTGGTGACTAGCTGAGGGATGGGTGAGTAGCATTTATTTTGTGCTGACTAGCTGAGGGATGGATGAGTAGCATTTATTTTGTGCTGACTAGCTGAGGGATGGATGAGTAGCATTTATTTTGTGCTGACTAGCTGAGGGATGGATGAGTAGCATTTATTTTGTGCTGACTAGCTGAGGGATGGATGAGTATCATTTATTTTGTGCTGACTAGCTGAGGGATGGATGAGTAGCATTTATTTTGTGCTGACTAGTGGAGGGATGGATGAGTAGCATTTATTTTTTGCTGACTAGCTAAGGGATGCATGAGTAGCATTTATTTTGTGTGACTAGCTGAGGGATGGATGAGTAGCATTTATTTTGTGCTAACTAGCTGAGGGATGGGTGAGTAGCATTTATTTTGTGCTGACTAGCTGAGGGATGGATGAGTAGCATTTATTTTATGCTAACTAACTCAGGGGTGGATGAGTATCATTTATTTTGTGCTGACTAGCTGAGGGATGGATGAGTAGCATTTATTTTGTGCTGACTAGTGGAGGGATGGATGAGTAACATTTATTTTGTGCTGACTAGCTGAGGGATGGATGAGTAGCATTTATTTTGTGCTGACTAGCTGAGGGATGGATGAGTATCATTTATTTTGTGCTGACTAGCTGTGGGATGGATGAGTAGCATTTATTTTGTGCTAACTAACTCAGGGGTGGATGAGTATTATTTATTTTGTGCTGACTAGCTGAAGGATGGATGAGTAGCATTTATTTTGTGCTGACTAGCTGAGGGATGGATGAGTAGCATTTATTTTGTGCTGACTAGCTGAGGGATGGATGAGTAGCATTTATTTTGTGCTGACTAACTCAGGGGTGGATGAGTATTATTTATTTTGTGCTCACTAGTGGAGGGATGGATGAGTAGCATTTATTTTGTGCTGACTAGCTAAGGGATGGATGAGTAGCATTTATTTTGTGCTGACTAGCTGAGGGATGGATGAGTAGCATTTATTTTGTGCTGACTAGTGGAGGGATGGATGAGTAGCATTTATTTTGTGCTGACTAGCTGAGGGATGGATGAGTAGCATTTGTTTTGTGCTGACTAGCTGAGGGATGGATGAGTAACATTTATTTTGTGGTGACTAGCTGAGGGATGGATGAGTATCATTTATTTTGTGCTGACTAGCTGAGGGATGGATGAGTAGCATTTATTTTGTGCTGACTAGTGGAGGGATGGATGAGTAACATTTATTTTGTGCTGACTAGCTGAGGGATGGATGAGTAGCATTTATTTTGTGCTGACTAGCTGAGGGATGGATGAGTATCATTTATTTTATGCTGACTAGCTGTGGGATGGATGAGTAGCATTTATTTTGTGCTAACTAACTCAGGGGTGGATGAGTATTATTTATTTTGTGCTGACTAGCTGAAGGATGGATGAGTAGCATTTATTTTGTGCTGACTAGCTGAGGGATGGATGAGTAGCATTTATTTTGTGCTGACTAGCTGAGGGATGGATGAGTAGCATTTATTTTGTGCTGACTAACTCAGGGGTGGATGAGTATTATTTATTTTGTGCTCACTAGTGGAGGGATGGATGAGTAGCATTTATTTTGTGCTGACTAGCTAAGGGATGGATGAGTAGCATTTATTTTGTGCTGACTAGCTGAGGGATGGATGAGTAGCATTTATTTTGTGCTGACTAGTGGAGGGATGGATGAGTAGCATTTATTTTGTGCTGACTAGCTGAGGGATGGATGAGTAGCATTTGTTTTGTGCTGACTAGCTGAGGGATGGATGAGTAACATTTATTTTGTGGTGACTAGCTGAGGGATGGATGAGTAGCATTTATTTTGTGCTGACTAGCTGAGGGATGGATGAGTAGCATTTATTTTGTGCTGACTAGCTGAGGGGTGGATGACTAGCATTTGTTTAGTGCCGACTAGCTGAGGGATGGATGAGTAGCATTTATTTTGTGGTGACTAGCTCAGGGATGGATGAGTAGCATTTATTTTGTGGTGACTAACTGAGGGGTGGAACGAGTTATCCTTTATTGTGCTTATTTAGAGTTGTATTCTTTTCTTAATAAAATACCATTTTCTTTATTACCTCTTTAAGTAACTGATCATGAAGCCTCGCCTCTCCATATTAAACTTTCTGATAAAAAATATTGATTATAAGCTAAAATATAATAAGCCATTTTCCTTCAGTTGCAACATCCAGCAATTCTGATCTTCTCTCATTTCATTCTGTAAGCTTAGCAACTTTCCATTTTCAGTTTCTTAGACCTAAATTATACCTGAATGCCTTGTGTTACTACATGGCACATTGCTACCTTTCTCATTCTGTCACCACTCCCTTAAATTAATCTTTACTTTACCATCTGTTAAAATGAAAATATGTGTCTACCTTATTCTTAACACCCTGAAGCAAGCAAATTATTTTATTAGCTTTTAAACTAGCATTCAGCTTATCAGTACCCTCTCCCTTTTCATGGCTACTTATAATTTCCTTACTGTCATCCCATACTTCAACAGTTTTACTCTAGTTCTCCTTTGTTTTCGTTGTAAAAATAGAAAATCTGTTTTTGTTATATTTCATAACTTGAAACCATCTTCATTTTGATAGGTGCCCTTTTTTTACTTATTTTTGAACTTGTATTTGTACCTTGTTAAAATTCTTCAAGTATTTTCCCATCCACTTATTTATCCGTCTTCTAAGCTTCTTTTCCTGGTGCAGGTGATGGAGGTAGCATGCTAGCCTTAGTAACCTAGACATCCGTAAACCCGATGATAGTCTCTAGTTTATCATGTCAGATCTCCAGACATGTCCAGGCAAGCTAAAAGATATAATCCATTAAACATATTATAGGTCTGCTGAAGGATCGCCTGCTAATGGATCATACATAGTACATCTTCCATTCGAAATGGCAAAAAGGAGTCCTCATTATATGACCAAACATCTCAGATGACTTCTCTTTGCATAAAAGAGCAGTAGTTGCACTCTGAGCCCCCCCCCCCCCATTTTCTGAGCTACTCACTCTGTCATGGAGAATGAGTTTAGCCATCATGTAAAGGTACCTTATCTCTGCTACTTCTTTCTGTATTTTCATACTTTCAATAACTACTCAAAGCTTGTAGTTATAGGTGAGGATGAGGACTAGAAAACTGAAAACTTAGTATTATGACTGAGTTCCCACTTTACCACCACAATCTGCAGTACTGTCGTCAATGTACCAATCCACTGGTCAGTCTCCAAATCCTTTCTACCATCACTCATGAATAAGACCTGAGATATTTAAACTTCTCCATTTGATACATCTGATTCTCCCGTCCCTTGGTCTGCAAATAACAATCTACTCTCTTCTGGAACGAAAATCATGACCTCTGATTTGGAGGTGCTGGTTTTCATGCCAACCAATTCACATTCTGTAGTGAATCACTCAAGTTCACATTGGAGATCATGTCCGTTTGAGCAGAGGAATAACTAGGCCATTTGGAGCACAGAGTGAGACCCTCATTTGGACTTCCCCCACCTACAGAGTTTTGAATAGGGATGGGAAAAAAATGCCTTGACAACTTTCCACAAAAACATAAAAGACTAAGACACTCAAAAGCATGTGCAAACAGGATATTTTACTGAAAGTTTAAAGCATTTTCAGAGTTAATCATTTAACTCATGTGATGCATAGCCAAATACAACATAGCTTTAGGGATTTAAAGAAACCACGTGGATATTAAAAATAAAGCATGATTGAACAACATCATAGTTTTGTGGCATAAAGTTTTAAAACATTATTGGATACACAATCATATGTCCTGGGTGTTGTGTACCTTTTAACAGTTACTATTCAAGCTAAAATACAAGACATTGCTCAGATGACAATCAAAATTAATAACTTTTCCTAATGACCCCTTTGGGAGTTTGTACATGTATGCACAAGCACAAGAATGAAGCATTCCCCCACAATAACCACTTCAGTGATTTTTCCATATATGCGCAAACACTTAAATGACACCAAAATTAATAATTTCCCCAACAGACCCATTCAGTGGTTTCTCCATGTATGGACAAGCACTCAAACAACACCAAAATGAATAATTTCCCCAAAAGATCCCTTCATTAGTTTGTCCATGTATGTACAAGTTCTAGAATGACACCAAAATGAATCATTTCCTGCAAAGACCCCTTCAGTAGTTGGTCCATGTATGCACAAGCACTCAAATGACACCAAAATAAATAATTTCCTCCAAAGACCCCCTTCACTAGTTTGTCCATGTATGCACAAGCACTCAAATGTTACCAGAATGAATCATTTTCCCCAAAGACACCTTCAGTAGTCTGTCTGTATATGCACAAGCATCAACATGAAGCATTTTTATTTTTCCTTTGTTGACTGGGTTAGTCCCACTAGGCTAGTAGCCTATTTTCAGTCATCAAATGATGGATGTATAAATACAAACCTCCATTCAGTTTGATTGCGTGGTCATTTACTTTAAGAAATGGTGGTGCAGAGTGAGCCAGAAAATGAAGGAGATGTTTTCTGGAGGACATTATGGAAAAAATACAAGGAGGATGCAGAGACAATTCTAAAGAATGATGGTGAGATGGAAGAGAAAACATATGCAGAGAAAGTAAAAGAAGGCAAATGTTGCGTAGCAGAAAAGAAGGCAGAAGAAAATGAAAAATGGAAGTATGTGGTAAAGATTCAAAGTAAAGAAGACAAATAAATGGACAGGTATGAAGTGTGGGACAATTTAATAGCTCATTTGGGTGTAAAAGCACATGAGGTAAGAGCATTTATTCTTATTAATAAACATACATTTTGTGACATTATATCTGAGACTGTTTTTTCGATGAAAATTTTCTTGGAGAATATGAAAATAAAGACAGACTGCAACCCATGGAATCTTTATGTGATAAAAGTATTTAACAGGGAAACAAAAAAGAAAATTCACATACAATTTCAAACAGAAGTAGAAACAGAGACTTTGAAAGAACATTGAAAACTTTATGTAAAAAAGTACTGGATGTTGCAAAAGTTTATGACAAAAAGGGTTTATAGACTAGTGGCTGGGATTGTAATGTTGTGTTAAAAATAGAGAAAAAAATACATATACCAAGCATGGTAAATGTGGAGGGGACTAGGAGTGTTGTAAAATACTGGGGACAACCCAAAACATACTTTTCATGGAAAAAGGACATTTTATAAGTAACTGTCACAAAAGAAAATGTTATATTTGTGGAGAAATGGACCATGATGCAAAAATGTGAATTGAAATGTTATAAATGTAACAAAATTGGACATTTATGGATGGATTACAAAAATGAAAATAACAATAAGCAAAAAGAAAAAGAAAGAGAAGAAAATGAACAAAGAGAAGACCTTTTAGAATTAGTAGAAATAGAAGAAAAATTAGACAAGAAAAAATAAAGAGTACATAGAAAAAGGTTCTGAAATAATTTTCTATTTTACATTTGTTGACCGGGATAATCCGACTGGATATATGTCCATTTTCAGTGGAGGCCTGGGGAGAAAAGCTCCACATACCAAAAATGAGACAGTACATACATCACTGAGTGATAAACTCAGGCAGACATATTTAGAAAAATATAGACAAAGAAAACAGGCAGATATCAATATACACAATGTGCAGACTTACATCTGATTGGCAGAGACATATCAGAAAATGTGAACATAGAATACAGTCAGATTTCATAATTCACAATGCTTAGACATTCAAATGCTATGAGGCATAGATACTTAGCTAAACAGCAGGTTGGGTGGCAAGACATGTCTTAGTGAAGTTGTTAATCAGGTTTAGAACAAGAGCACAGCCAATGAGATGTGAGGTATTTTTTGAGTTGTCTTTTAAATAGGGATAGTGAGGTTTCCTTGGTAATGGTAGTAGGGAGTAGATTCCAGATTTTACTGGTTGAGTTGGCAAATATAGCATCGCCTGCAGAGTTGTTGGATATTTGGGTCAGTATCAATAGTTTATCAGCTGAGCGTGATGGCCTGGGGGCACTATGAGGGGTGAGAATATTTTTAAGGGCAGGGGTGTTATCAGGTTGCTGGAGTATTTTATGCACTACTATAAGCTGGTTGAAATGTAGAAGGGTAGGATATTCCTGCCATCCCAGTGCTTTGAGGTTCTGGCAATGGTGGGTCCTAAAAGCCATGCCAGTAGCGAATCTGGCTATATGATTGTAACATCCTGATAATTTGTTTGAGATCGGTTTTGGATAGGTTGGTGAGTACACGGGAGGCATACATAAGGGTAGAGAGGAGGTGTGATCTTGCAATAGCTACTGTAGCTGGGGGGTGAGGAAAGGTTTGGCTCTGTACAGGGAGCCAAGTTCTTTTGTTGACGGACTTAATAGTGTGATTTACATGTTTATCAAATTTAACGTTGTTGTCTATTATTACACCTAGAAGCTTTGTATGGTCATCAGGGGAGATAATGGTGTCATTGCTAGATTTGATGTTGAAGGAAGGAGGAGAAATTCTACGGTTAGGGGAGAAAAGTAGTAGCTTGGTTTTGTTAGGATTTAGAAGCAGGCAGCGATTAGCTAGCCATGTTTCTACCATGCTGAAAGTGGTCGTGGTTAGGGTTAGACGTTGTGTAGGAGAGGAGGCAGAGCATATTAGTGTTGAGTCATCTGCATATTGGATGCAGGTGGCTCCTGGGATGGTGGTGTGCAGATCATTGTTAAAGATAGAGAAAAGAAGGGGACCTAGTATGGACCCTTGTGGGTCACCTAGGGTTAGAGGAAGTTGGGATGACAGCTTGTTTTGCCATAAGGCAGCCTGCTGTCTACTCTTTAGGTAGGAGTGAAACCACTGTATTGCGTGTTGGTCTAAACCGATAGTTTGTAGGGTATTGAGCAGTAGCTGATGGGTGACCATATTGAAAGCTTTTGAGAGATTGTAATGTCAAAGAAAATGTAAACTAGGAGGTAGTAAAATGAAAAAAATAATTCTATTGGTAAAATGGTAAAAGACAGAAAAAAATAAAGGGATAAGTACAAAAGAAAAAAGAAGGGAAAATGGATGAAAAATAATATATGCAGTTAAAGACTGTGGTTGGTATAATGGTTAAGGTGTTTGACTCATGGACTTAAAGTGCAGTGTTTGATTCTCTGCTTTGGGAAGGAAATTGGTTAGGCTTAGAATGGCCTATTAAGAAAGCTAGCCTGCTAATTAGCTATGAACTTATGAAACCATGAATCAATGGGAAAATGAAAATTTTTGAGTGCTTTCTATAAATATGAATAGTATTAAGAATACAGAAGGAATTTTGGAGTGGTGTAATACATGTGATGTTGATGTAATTATATTAACAGACACAATATTTTTAACAAATGAAGAAATATTGCAAACAGAGAAACTATGGGGAGGAAAGATAATCTGGAATTTGAGAAATGAGAGACATTCTGGAATAGCTGTATTCTCTAGAAATACAATAAAGAAAGTGGATGTTACTTTAGCAAAAATGGGAAGACTAACCAAAATTAAAATGGAAAGAATAAGTATATAGAATTATAACATTATAAAGTTATACTAACTGCAAAGAAAGGGTAAGCTTATTTCATCAGATTTTAGACTATGTAGTGATAAATATGAATATTATATTAACAGGAGACTTTAATTGTGATTTTAAGAGACAAGCATATAAAGAAAGGAAATGATATAAGAAAAATGTTAGAAGTTATAAGATGTAATAAGTTAAAACTCTGGGACAAAATTTATTGGACTTACAAAAGGGGTATGTAGAGAACTGAAAAAGATTATTTTATAGTATCAGAAGTTTTAGTTATAGGAGAAGGGGTGGTAGTTGAAACAGGATTTTCTGATCATCTTGCAGTATGGCTAGATATAAAGGAAGACAAGGAATATATACAAAAACAAGCAAAGGGATAAAAAGGATAAATTAGAAAGCATGGAAAGAAGAAGGAAAGAGATTAGTAATACAGTTATGGAAAGGTCATATTATTGCCAGAACATTTTACAAAAAATTAGTCTGAATGGCAGATAATATTTAAGGGAAAGTATAAAAAATGATTTTACAGTGGCAATATGATGTGAGAAAAGTAGCGAAAGAAAAATATAAAAGAACATATAATGATGCATTGGAAGATTTAGAACATAATAATAGAAAGTACTTTGACAAAGAAAAAGAATTAGATGAAATAAATAAAAAAAATACAAGCATTATTATATATGCAAATATATTTTTACAAGGAAAAAGAGAAGTACAGAGTTACTTAAGCATATGAATAAAGGAATATTCTAGTGTAACAAGAGAAGTAAAAAATGTAAAAGGAGAACTAGAAAGAACTTAGGAAAAGAGTATGACTAGTGTAGTACAATATGTACAAGAAATGTTTAAAGAAAAAAGAAGGTAGTAAAAAAGCATGGAAAGTAGAAAGTTCACACAAAAAGATAATAAAGATTTGGAAAAGGAGATTTTTTTAAATGAGCTAGTTAAAGTAATAAGACAAGTAAATATAGATTTGGCTGCAGGCCCAGATGGGATAGGGTAAGAAATGTGTAAAAATTTAAGGGATTGGAAAAAAAAATTAAGCTTTTGAATGAATGGTTAAGTGAAGGTTTTATGTATAAAGAATTATGTAGTAGAATACTTAAATTCATATGGAAGAAGGAATACAGAATATGATTAAAAACTGGAGACCAATAGTATTGAATAATAATGATTGTACAGTAGAGAGTCAAATATCTAAAATGTATCAGCATAAGATAAAGTACATCAGCATCAGATAAAATGCATGAACAAATGAGTTTCAATAAGGCAGGAAGCCAAAAAACAAGTCCACGTAAAGACTAAAATCCAAATGTTTATTGTAGATAGTGGCAAGCGCTTTCACCCATGTGGGTTTCTTCAAACCTAAAAGCACTCATAAAACAGAGCTAATGTATACACACATTAATCACAACAATTATTGCATCATATTCTGCTACATTGTTAATATTAAAGTATCAGCACATCTTGGTGTTGAAAAACACAACCTCTTACCTAACATCTATATCAACATATACACCATAAAAAATTCATGTTTAAGAAATCTATTTATAAAACTAGTACTGATAAAACTAATAAGGCAAATAACAAAAAAAAAACTCTACTTAAAATCATTCTCTTCTAACATTATTAAAAAAATCACTTGGCATGTATAATGGACAATCAAAACCTTATTACAAAAAATGTATACATAGAAGCATATATAAAATAAGCAATATGTTTATTCAAAAAGTGCAATCCACAAAAAGCATCAGAAAAACATTTAAAACATTACTACTAGCTTCCTGCTTTTCAGGGCTGGTTTAACAGAGATTTTATTATTCAGACCAGGCTCCTGCTCTGCCCATAACCTAATGATCCACTTAACTTCTGTTCTCTCAGTATAATTCCTTGTATCCCCCCCTAATACTAGTGGTGTTGACTTGCAGCACTTGGAACCTAAAGGAATGTTGTGAGCCAGTTCCCTGAACATGCTTCGAAAGAGCATTCTTAGCAGATTTAATGCGGATATGATATAGATGTTCCCTAATCCTGTCTCAGAGCCTTCTATCTGTTTTCCCTACATAAAATGCAGGGCAAGCTGTACACCGGGCGAGGTATACTGCATGCTCAGTTGTACAGGTAGCTGTAGAGTTGAACCTGAAAGTTCTCCCTGTAACTGGGTGCACAAATTTGGGGTCACTACTTAAATAAACACAGTAGTTACAACTATTACATGGAGTGGTACCCAAAAGGGGCATGCCTCTTGGATCTGTGTTACTGGCCCTATCATAACATAGCATTCTTTGCAGGTTCTTCCTATTCCTGAACTGGAAATAGGGTCTATCACCTACAATCTCTTTCAAGTATGGATCTGCCATGAGGACTCCCCAATTCTTGGTAAAAATGTCCCTGATATCATTAATGTCCTGTGTATAGCTAAGGGACACCCTAACCGCTGGATCATAATTCCTCTTGATTTCAATCCTGGACTCCATTGCATTTGCAACTCCACTCCTGTCAGCAAAATAAGGGGCGGCAACATCCCCTCTAAGCAATTTCACCCCTTCAAAGCCTGCTGTAACTTCATTGGGACTGTAAGATCTTTCTACTAGTCTATTCTGTAAACCCAACAGTTCCTTAGTAAAACCATCATCTGAAGGGTTCAACCTGGACGCACGAATCACCTGTCCTCTCACAATGTTTCTAAAAACATACCTGGAATGCATACTACTCCTGTGTAAAAGTGTATTTTTATAACAGGATTTCCTAAATACTCCTGTGTTGAGCAATCCACTAGGGAGACGCTCTACAAACACATCTAAATAAGAAATCCATCTGTCTGATTCTTCCATAGTGAACTTCAAACAACTTGTAAGTGAATTCACCTCATCCAAAAATCGTTGTAACTCTATATCTGTTTCTGCCCAAAGCAGGAAGAGGTCATCCACAAACTGTGTATAAAATATAACATGTCCCTTGAAGCTCTCTAGGGGGAACAATTTCTCCTTCTCCCAAACTGCCATGAATAGGTTGGCATAGCTATTGGCACAATATGTGCCCATAGCCACGCCATCCCTTTGAATGTATGGAACCTCACCAAACAGAAACACATTATTCTCAAGAATAATCTCCAATAAAGCACACATTAGATCTATCTGTACTATCGTGTAATATGTCTCCTCCATACAGCATCTGTGTATGCTCTCTGTGCCTTCACTATTAGGTATGACAGTAAACAGGGATTGTACATCCAAGGTAACAAGCTTATAAACAGAATCTTGTGGTAATGTATCCATTTTACTATATAACATAAGTAGGAATTATTTATTATATTTTAAAATGTAAGGGAATTTCTCAACTACTGGTCTTAGATACTTCTCTAAATACAGGGACATGGGTTCAGTAACCCACCCTCTTCCTGCCACAGTTGGTCTCATGGGGGGTGAAACAGGGTCCTTATGGATCTTGGGTAAACCCTGGATAACGGGAAGCAACGGGTTCTCTACAAAAAAGAATTGAAACAAATCTAAACTAATTGTCTTACTTCTACATAGATCATCTAACGTATCATAGATATGTAAGACCCTATCCTCTATATCTCCCATGGAAATAGTGAGATAAAATCTATCATCACTCAACATGGTTATCATGCTATCCTGATACCTCACTCTATCCATTACTACCACTGGTCCTCCCTTATCTGCAGGCCTAATCATTATCATGGTATCATTCCTGAGTTGATTCAGGGCAGCTCTTAATTTAGGGGAAAGATTACCAAACCACTTTCTCTTCCTATTTTCAGTGTCCAATTTGTGCAAGTCATCTTCAACCAACTTGACAAAGGCATCCGATAAAGGATTCAACATGGGAACATAAGTACTAGGTTTCTTAAACACAGGACCTATTACTCAAAGCTTCTAATTCTCCCTCAGTTAAAATTCTACTGGAGAGATTCCATACTCACGTCTGGGTACTTTCTCCCACATTTTCTTGAGGGTTGGACCCAAATGTTCCTCCCCATACACCTTCCGTTTCTGTCTCCCTCAGCTCATTGATCTGTTCCTTCCTCCCCTGTATGACAGAATTAGAAGTTTTGAGCAAAGGGCTTTCTTTTATACCTTCTGTTAGAAGTGATATTACAGATTCAGTTATGGATGTTAAGTTATTTGGACGCAATGTACAACTTAAGTTAGATTATGGCATTCAGCCAATGGCAGCAATAGGACCTGTGTCCATAAGGACCCTGTTTCTCCCCCCATGAGACCGACTGTGGCAGGAAGAGGGTGGGTTACTGAACCCATGTCCCTATATATAGAAAAGTATCTGAGACCAGTAGTTGAGAAATTTTAACATTTTAAAAGATACTAAACAATTCCTACTTATGTTATATAGTAAAATGGCTACGTTACCACAAGATTCTGTTTATAAGCTTGTTACGTTGGATGTACAATCCCTGTTTACTGTCATACCTAATGGTAAAGGCATAGAGAGCATACACAGATGCTGTATGGAAGAGACAGATTACACAATACTACAGATAGATCTAATGTGTGCTTTACTGGAGATTATTCTTGAGAATAACGTGTTTCTGTTTGGTGAGGTTCCATACATTCAAAGGGATGGCGTGGCTATGAGCACTTCTTGTGCCAGTAGTTACACCAACCTATTCATGGCAGTTTGGGAGAAGGAGAAATTGTTCCCCCTGGAGAGCTTCAAGGGGCATGTTATATTTTATGCACAGTTTGTGGATGACCTCTTCCTGCTTTGGACAGGAACAAATATAGAGTTACAATGATTTTTGGATGAGGTGAATTCACTTACAAGTTTTTTGAAGTTCACTATGGAAGAATCAGACAGATGGATTTCTTATTTAGATGTGTTTGTAGAATGTCTCCCTAGTGGATTGCTCAACACAGGAGTATTTAGGAAATCCTGTTATAAAAATACATTTTTACACAGGAGTAGTATACACCCCAGGTATGTTTTTAGAAACATTGTGCGAGGACAGGCGAGTCGTGCATCCAGGTTGAACCCTTCAGATGATGGTTTTACTAAGGAACTGTTGGGTTTACAGAATAGACTAGTAGAAAGATCTTACAATCCCAATGTAGTTACAGCAGGCTTTGAAGGGGTGAACTTGCTTAGAGAGGATGTTGTCACCCCTTATTTTGCTGACAGGAGTGGAGTTGCAAAGGCAATGGAGTCCAGAATTGAAATCAAGAGGAATTATGATCCAGCGATTAGGGTGTCCCTTAGTTATACACAGGACATTAATGATATCAGGGTAATCTTTACCAAGAATTGGGGAGTCCTCATGGTAGATTCATACTTGAAAGAGATTGTAGGTGATAGACCCTATTTCCAGTTCAGGAATAGGAAGAATCTGCAAAGAATGCTATGTGATGATAGGGCCAGTAACACGGATCCAAGAGGCATGCCCCTTTTGGGTACCACTCCATGTAATAGTTGTAACTACTGTGTTTATTTAAGTAGTGACCCCAACTTTGTTCACCCAGTTACAGGGAGAACTTTCAGGTTCAACTCTACAGCTGCCTGTACAACTGAGCATGTAGTATACCTCGCCCGGTGTACAGCTTGCCCTGCATTTTATGTAGGGAAAATGGATAGAAGGCTCCGAGACAGGATTAAGAAACATCTGTATCATATCCACATTAAATCTACTAAGAATGCTCTTTTGAAGCATATTCAGGGAACTGATGCACAGCATTCCTTTAGGTTCCAAGTGCTGCAAATTAACACCACTAGTATTAGGGGGGGATACAAGGAATTATACTGAGAGAACAGAAGTTAAGTGGATCATTCGGTTACGGGCAGAGCAGGAGCCTGGTTTGAATGATAAAAATCTCTGTTAAACCAGCCCTGAAAAGCAGGAAGCTAGTAGTAAAGTTTTAAATGTTTTTCTGATGCTTTTTGTGGATTGCACTTTTTGAATAAACATATTGCTTATTTTATATATGCTTCTATGTATACATTTTTTTGTAATAAGGTTTTGATTGTCCATTATAAATGCCAAGTGATTTTTTTAATAATGTTAGAAGAGAATGATCTTTAGTAGAGTTTTTTTTTTTGTTATTTGCCTTATTAGTTTTATCAGTACTAGTTTTATAAATAGATTTCTTAAACATGAATTTTTTATGGTGCATATGTTGATATAGATGTTAGGTAAGAGGTTGTGTTTTTCAACACCGAGATGTGCTGATACTTTAAGAATAACAATGTAGAAGGATATGATGCAATAACTGTTGTGATTAATGTGTGTATAAATTAGCTCTGTTTTATGAGTGCTTTTAGGCTTGAAGAAACCCTCATGGGTGAAAGTGCTTGCCACTATCTGCAATAAACATTTGGATTTTAGTCTTTACGTGGATTTGTTTTTTTGGCTTCCTGCCTTATTGAAACTCATTTGTTCATGCATTTTATCTGATGCTGATGTACGTTATCATATGCTGATACAGCTGAACAGTCCTGGTCTGCTCCTCAGCATTTTGAATTTGTGCTTAATGTTTTACTTTTGCGGTAGGAGCGTTTCCTTCCTGGTCATCACATTTGTTTGTTGTTCAAATATCTAAAATGTCAATTATCCGAAAACAGTCTTCCAAAGTTTTTGATTAGGAAAAATCATAAACTCTGAATATATAAATGTTATACATATTTGATTGTGCATATTTTTGAGCTTCTAGCCTGCTCATGTGTGAAAAATATTCTTTATTGTCCACTGGAATCACTGAATGGTTGAAAAGTACATTCCCTGCATGCAGGAAAGACAAGATTTTAGATGTTTTTTATCTGGTTCAATGTATGTTTCATTATCCAAACAGTTTGATTATCTGAACTACCCTAGGTTCCAATTAGTTTGGATAATCGACTCTCTATTGTAAGATCATTATGAAAGTAATGCAAAAAAGATTTGAAACTTAAATGGAAAATATTATGGAGGATAGCATGTATAGTATAAAGGGTAAGGGTTGTCAAGAATTATTAATAACAGTGAAATTGTGGATGATATTATGAACAGAAAAAAAAAGCATAATCATGATAGGAGACCTTAGTAAGGCATTTAACTCATTACATCCGAGTGACACCGCCGGGTGCATCTGAAGTTAACTCCTACTGATGCCTGTAGACATCAAATATTGCTTGTTCATGTTTGCATCAATAATTCCAAAACCATGGTATGTACAAGGTTTTAAAACATTTCATCTTAAAGCTTACACAATGGCAAACTCAACTGTATTAATATTTGACCTCTGTTGAATACAGGTAAAGAGATATTAACTGTTGTCTTTATGATACTGATGTATATAGATATAATGTCCACATTCTTCTAAATATTTCAACAACCAAGTAACACAGACTGGACTCTTTAGCCTCATATGAAAGCTCTCAGCAAGATGAATAAAATGCTGCTAACAGTACGTGTGTAACTTGAGTGGTTACTGAGATATTGTAAGTGATTTACAAAATATTACAAATCTAATAGTTACTGTGTTTACTTGCTGAGATATTGTAAGTTGTTTACAAAATATTACAAATCTAATAGTTACTGTGTTTACTGTGACTTATAAAACTCAGTTTAAGAACTAGAACCTAAAGAATACTGCCACTATAAAAATAGTTTATGCTGAAGTGTTTTCCATTTAAATTTCTTTCATAACCCCTGTAGTTCCAGAGATATGAACATTTGCTTGAAATGTCAGGACATAATTTGATTCTGTCAAAAGGCTTAGGCTCCACCCATTGGAAGTTAAAGTACAAACTTCCTGAACTCCTTTGGAGTAAACGAGTAATCTCAATTAGATATGAAATCGTATGGGTAATAATGAGAGAATATAATATAAGTGAGAAAGTTAGGAAATTATGTATGTCAGTGAATAATAATAATAAAATAAAAATGCATGTAAATGGCTGGTTAAGCCAAGATGTACATATGAAGAGTGGTGTAAGACAGGGATGTCCAATGAACTGTATACTCTTTGTATTAACTATGAATGTGATAGTACGTGATATAAATTACAAAATAAAGGAGGTGGGGTATATAGTACCTGAAGGTTTAAGCATTCCAGTTCTGTTAACATATGTAGATGACATTATAATAATTACAAACTACAAAAATTTGGATAAAAGAAGTAATACTTTGCACAAATGAGTGTCTAGAGATGATAAGGGTGGCTTTAAATAAAGAGAAAAGGAAAGGTTTGGGTGATATAATAATGATTGGCGGTATATATTCTACAATGAATGACATTTCTGTGTTAGGTATAAAATTTGTGAATAAAGATGTAAGCTGAATTCAATGGGAAAAAGCAATAAAAGAAATAAAGCAAATGTCTTTTCTGGAGAACATGTAAATTATCATTCATAAACAGGCTTATTTGATAAATTCAGTACTGATGGAAAAAACAATATACTTATAAAGTGTATTTATGTTGCCAACAGTATTTGAAAATGAATTATTGAAGATATTTTTCATTTATATGGGGTTCTAGATTAAACCCAGTAAAAAGAGGAGTTTTGTATGTAAATAAAGGAGAAGGAGGTTTACAGTTAATTAACCCAGTGGTGTACACTGTTTCATTAAATTTGTGCAAAGTATTAAAGTGGATAAATGAAAAAGATGATTGATTAGTAGCAAAACTATAAATATAAGTATGATACATTTGGGGGTATGGTAAAAAAGAATAAAAGAGAAAAACAGTGTACAAATGAAGAAATAAAATGTTATCAAGAAAAATTTGTTTGTGGAAAATAAAAATTGATGTTATACAATAAGATAGAAATGTATGGTGTAAGAATGTAGTGATAAAACATTACTATGTAAAACCATAGGAAAGTCTAACAGATGAAAAAAATAAAGCTGTAAAAATAAGAAGCAAATGTAATCAGAAAGTAGAATGTCAAGCTTTTTTTGTGGAGAATGGTAACAGATAAATTGCTAGTAAAAGGAAATATGCCATATAAAATGAAATGTGATAGACTATGTTTACATTGTCAAGAAGAAAAAACTATGGAACAAGTGTTTTTGTAATGTAAAAGAGTCAAAAAGTTATGGGGAAACTATAAAGAAGATTTTTTGAAGATATAAAAGAAGTTGATAAAATAAACATGGAAATGATTAAATATGGATATTATAAGAATAGAAGTAAATAATATATTAAAGAATATATTAAACAATAGATAAACATTATTTTATGTTATATGGGTTTATGGAATAAAATTATGTTTAATTGTAAATATTAAGTAAAAGCAAATGGTGGTTATGGAAAAAAGAGTGGGGGTCTAATATGGATGAAAATATAACATGATTGTAAAGGAAACTATGAATATGTATAAACAGATGTGTATATTTATGTATCTGTACTTATGCAAATATCTGTAAATTTGTAAATATTTTTTAAATAAGAGTTATTTTTGTACATAAATAAAGGACCCCTACACTCTTTTAATAGGTGCCATAGAATATTTTACATCGATCTAAGCTACCATCAGTTCAAGCAGATCGGGTTTCAGTTTAATATTTCATCCAAAAGATGGCACACTCAGGAATGTAGTACCCTCCTTATGCTGCACTGCTGTGTCAGGACTTGACCTATGTGGAGTGGGACTAGAACCCATACTCTTCTGCATTAAAGGTGATTGTGCTATCTGTTACACCACTGACACATTTCTCCCAGTGATTCCTTCAGTAGTTTGTCCATGTATGTACAAACACTTAGATGACACCCCTATGAAATGTTTCCCCAACAATGTTTTTAGTCGTTTGTTGATATCTGCAAGAGCAGCAAAATTAAACATTTCCCCAATGACTCCTCCAGTAATTTGTCCCTGTATGCACAAGCACTCAAATAGCAGAAAAATGAAACATTTCCTTCAAAGATCCCGTCAGTAGCTTGTCCATGTCTGCGCAATTATTTCATTGACATCAAAATGAAACATTTCCTACAACAATGCCTCCAGTAGTTTGTTCATGTGTGCGCAAGCACTCAGATGATAACAGAACGAATAGTTTCCTCCAAAGGTCTCTTCAATAGTTTGTCCATATATGCACAGGCACCAAAATTAAACTTTTCTCCCAATGACCCCTCTAGTAGTTTGTCCATGTATGCACAAGCACTAAAATGAATTATTTCTCCCAAAGGTCCCGTCAGTAGTTTGTCTATGTATGCACAAGCACCAAAATTAACCATTTCTCCCTTCAATAGTTTGCACATGTATGCACAGGCACCGAAATGACACCAAAATGAACAATTTCCCCCCCAAAGATGCTTCCAGTAGTTTGTCCATGTATGCCCAAACATTTCAATGATATCAAAGTGAAATATTTCCCCCAACAACCCCTTCAATAGTTTGTCCACATATGCATGAGCACTCAAATGACACCAAAATTAATAATTTCTCCCAATGACTCCTTCAGTAGTTTGTCCATGTACACACAAGCACTCAAATGATAACATAATGAATAATTTCCTATAAAGATCTCTTCAGTAATTTGTCCATGTATGCACAGGCACCAAAATGAATCATTCCCCCCAAAGATCCCTTCAGTAGTTTGCCCATGCATGTACAGTCACCAAAATGAAACATTTCCAATGACCCCTCCAGTAGTTTGTCCATTTATGCACAAGCACAAAAATGACTCATTCCCCTAATGACTCCTTCAGTAGCTAGTCCTTGTATGCACAAGCATACTAGTACGTAATCCCCCCTACTTACTTGTTCTTTTTTTCTACCCTTTCAGTTTCTCTCTCTCTCCATGTCTTCACACACCAGAAAGCTGCTGCTGCTGTCCCTTCAGCCCTGCCCCCCAGCAATTGAATCAGTTGCTGGAATTTTGCCACTGCCTGGCAGGAACAATAAGTCTTTAACAATTTTTTTTTAAATGCACCCAGAGCAAATAATTTCAATTGCTAAATACAATATCCCCCAGCTCACTATGGATGGCAAACATATAGCCATACAGGTTACATTTATTGTCACTCTCCCTCTACTTTGGCAAACAATCACAGGTCTTTTGGGGCACTGCCGAAGCAAGATGACATAAGTGGAGTGGGATGCACAAAAGAGTGTCTTGGACATCTGTTTAGGGCAAATGCATTGCTGTTTCCCTTAAACAGAAATAAAAAAAATATATATGTGATTAAAAAATATATATTTTTTAGTACATCCACAAATTGTGCCCTGGACAAGACAGCACTTCACCCTAGCTATGCCACTACATTTGAGGATAAGTGAATAACATCATCTGCAAATAGCAAAGGTGCAGCCATAATACCCACAAGCTGGATTATCTCAACACCTTAGCAGTACCTTGGTAACCTGCCCATGAAAATATAAACAGGAAGTGAGACACGACACTAGAGTCCTGCACTCACATTGAACATGTTCAACTTGATGTCAGGAATGCAGACACAACTCTCCGTCATCAAACACATGGACCAAATGGTGTGTAACAGCAGCCCTGGAACCCTTACTTGCTGTAAGGCATTTTATGGTACATTGTCATATGCATTCTTCAGTTCTACAAAGCACATATAAACAGTATCAGCAAACTCATGTTTCTCAACAATATCTGTGCAAGTCTGTTCCACAACCACAATGACATCTACATTGCTCCTTCTGAAGGAAATGCTCAACTGTTGGTTGAAGTCTGCTTTCCTGCACCCTGGCATATGCTTTTTCAGGAATGTTGAGGAGTGTAATACCTCAGTAATCCAAAAACACCCTAATGTCTCCTTTTTTGAAAATAGGGATGGCTACTGTAATTTCCAAGTCTAGAAGTACTGTCCAAGCCTTCTACACAACATTGAAAAAGTATGTTAACCACAATACACCAACAATATTTAGCACTTACAACATTTCCAGCTGGATCTCATCTACTGCCAAAGCCTTCCCACAGGGGAAAAAGCTTTACTCCCACAATGACTTTATCTAACAAAATGGATCCATTTTTACTGTCTACTTCTGGCACTGTCTTCTCAAAAAAAGGTGAGTCTACCAAATTCAGGAACTCCTCAAAGTGCTCTTTATACCTCTTGGGGCGTCCTCACTTGAGAACAGCATTTCTTTCTCCTTCCAGAGAGCAATTTGAGCAATATCCTGCTTCTCCTGTTTCCCCAAACAATTTGCCAGATGGTTTGCAAGGACCTATTTAAAGCTGCCAAAAAGTCATTCTCTATTGCCTTTCCAAACTTTTCCCGCATCCCCATCTTCACTTTGGTGACTACTACAGCTGCTGTTTTCCTGTCATCTTGGTACCAGATCCAGACTCATTCTGCTAGCATTGCAAGAAAGGTCTATATATTTAACCTCATAACTTTACTCACCTATGATGTCCACCAGCAGGTACTAATGTTACCTTCATGGTGAATGTTAACCAGCTTTTTTTTTCCACAGCTGATTACTGTCTTCTCAATTACTGAGGTCTTGAACAGGAACCATTTAGACTTCAAATCCCTGACCTTAGGTATATAACAGAAGATCTTCCTGGAGGAGGAGTTCTGTTCATCACACACACAAAAGCATCTGCCAGGTATTCCACATCACCACTTATATGATTGGATTTCCTTCATCTGTCCATCCTCTGCCCAGACATCTGATCCAACTCTTTACCGCATGGTAATGACCTGACAACTCAGCACTTCTTTTGATTTCAGTGCACTGAACTCATGGTCTCAGGTTTAGTGAGTCATGACATGAGTGGCAAGTCAGTCATTGGCCTTTGGCCCAAGGTGCACTGGTGCCAAGAACACTTATGAACATCCTTGTTTTCAAACATGTTGGTTTGTATAGACAGCCATGGCTTGCAGAGAAGTACAAAATCAGTTCACCATTCAGGCCCAGCTCATGCAAACCATTCCTCGAAATCACATGCTTCCTTTTGTCTCTATCATTCCTTACAAGAGTGTTGGAATCTTCCTGTAAAACTGCATAATCTATAGGCTGCATTCTTTGGAACACTGCATCCAAGACTCTAGAAAGACTGAATATTATGAATAGCTGTTAGGTAAATATATATAAGCTGGTATTTTATAAACAGACAATTTGTCTCTGTGAACTCCCAGTCACGTGATCCTCGTTTACTGCAAAAACTTTAACTGAACAGCACCTAGCTAGGTGTTTGAGAGTATCCCCACATCTACCAAGGCCTTCTCCTGAGGGTTAAGAGTAGGAGGGAGGTAATCCCTCCTTCAGAAGTCTGGTTCTGAAACTCCTTTTGCATGTAGAGGAACAGCCAACTCAATCTAGGTGGTACTTTTTAATGTTCCACCCAAGCTCCAGCTCATTCCCCAACAAATATAGGAAATTTCATATTTCAACAGTCAGTTTACTGGTCTAGTCCATCTTAATCCATCCCAGTCCACCCTGGCACATAACTGGCATTGCATCTAGTTTCCACACTTCACCTTGCATATGGTAGGCTCATATTTTGGCTTTGTATAGCTTGTTCAGGCTGACAGCAACAAGGCAACATGGATCATCCATCCACCAGGCCTGTACTAGCAAATGCCACCTCTAGTAATGTCTCCAGGGATGGGTCCCATTGTTAATTATTTTTTGCAAGGTTCTTGCATCTTTAATTGTTCCCAGTAGTGAAGCTAGGACGAGGCAAAGGTGGCAGCCACCCTAGGAACAAAGTGTTAGGGATGTGACTGGCTGATCCTCTTTAGTACATACTGGCATTTATAAGTAAACGCAAGAATTCAATTTGTGATGTAATCTGAAGCACTGTTGTTCTCTATGTGTGGTAGGAGAACTGTAGCAGACTGCTTACTACAAGTGAAGGAAAGAAGTCTGGTGGAGTTTAAAAGAACGTCTGACAGCTCAGAGGGTAAAGGCTGTAAGCTGTAGTTCCTGTGCTGCAGGGTTTGATTCTCTAAGCCCTCATTTGCCTGCTGTGTGACCTTCAGAAATGTGCTTAACCAGACATTGCTTCTGAGTCACTCCTGAAAAGTAACTGTATGACCAGTGGGCTGGGCATTATTAAAGCCTTAATTTTCTCCTCAGCTGAACTGAGGGGCAGGGTACAGAAATAATACCAGGTCAGCTCCTGAGTTTAGGAGGAGCACCAGACAACAGATCACAGACCTTTTGCTTCTCAGCTTACAGTTGAGGCATGGCAGTTGTAGCACTCGACCTCTGCAAGAAATCTGGAGAAAGCCTAAAATGATGGTGGGACAAAGTCCCAAGAATAGGGGCAGATTCTTCTGCACTTAGACTATTGATAGAGTATCAGAATTTGTGTTAACATGTATTTTATGAAGTATATGAAGTCTGAAACTCAAATGCACATAATTATTCAGTGACTTCTATCCTCATTGATTTGCCAGTAAAAGACACATTTTATGAGGAACAGAACAAAAATATGAGGTAAAAAAGGACATTTTGACAGTTGAGAGGTATGATGTCAGATCAGGAAATGGCATCAAGCACCAGCTACAGCTCTGACAGAGCCATCATGAGGGGCATCGTCGATCACTATTGGTCTGGCACCTCCTGGAACACCAATTTACTAAGGGTGTTTCTGGCACTAGCATAAGCTTTGACAGTGTATGTGTAAGGATCACACAAACCCCTGCATACGGCAGGGTCACAATCACAGAAGGGCATTTCTTCTTTCTCCTCTCTTACAGTTTCTGATATGGTGTCTTCTTGCACTGCAGTTTCAGCATTCTGTAATTTATTGGTTCTTAATGACATGTAATTGAAGAAGTGGACATGATATGATGTGTTTCCAGGTCATATTGCAACTACAAGAACTATGCAAACTATTGCTTGACTGAGTACATCCTGGTATTCTAATACAGCAGAAGGAAGGAAGCTGACTGTTGTTTTGATTAGTTAAACTAGTTGCTGTGGAATTAGCTGGAGAGAGATAAGAATTAGTGGTATTTTTGCCAGCTTACTTATTCCAGAGAAGGGTGAGGGGTTTAGCAGGGAAGGCTGTTACCCAAGCTAGAGCCTGTAAACTTCAGTCCTCTTAAAGACATTGGCGGAGAATGCAATGATATCTCACCCACATACTTAGATCTGCATTGCTGTCAATACAAGCTGAGCATGGGGCAGGCAAAAAGGGCATAAATAAAATAAATCTGAACTAACTGCAGATGATAGCTCACCTTGACCTGACTGTCATCCCAGGAGGCAGTGTGGCTTCAGACAGCTATTGGTTAAATGAGTGGGTCAGTAGAGTGAAGGGGGACATGATGATCAAGGACAAGGAGAGCCAAAAAATCAAATAAAATATTACAATTATTTAAAGAAATAATACTAGATGTTACACCTTCCTTTCAAAGAGACATCCCCATTACATATTTGAGGCAAATATATTAAATATTATGGTTTACCATCACAATGTTGATTGCACATCATCGACACCACTTACACGAACTCCAAACTCCAACTGCTGAAAAAGTCAAACACCAATATTCTGAAACACAAAATTCTGCCCCCTTTTTGAGCCATGTTAGCACTTGTTTTTAGGTGTGGAGTAGTCAGAAATGTCAATGTTTTTTTTTTTTTTTCAACATTCTGAAAAGTCAGCAGTATGGATTTTGCGTAAATTTGTCAATGATGCACACGTTTGACTATGTGCAGTCAACATTTTGATGATAAACCAAATATTATACATTACAATGCAGTAATCTTATTTTCAATACACTTGAGATGTTCACTATACAAAATTTACTTGGTGAAATATCAAGCATACATTTATATTTCTGCAAAAATTCAGAAAACAGTTAACTGAAAACAAAGCTCAGAAACTGTAGCCATGATGAACTTTCATTTGTTACATTTCTGCAAAAATCTCAATGAGTTAATAATGGGGAAGCATAATCTCCTGGGTACCTATAGCTAAAACAGGCTTAAAACTTCAATACCTGGTGCCATTTTTTCAACATAGTTTCTCAACACTCCAGACACCTCAGCAGAGTCTCTGGACTTATTGACATCATGGACAGTTTCTTCTTGACCCTCATTTTTTCTTAGCAACTTGTGATCAGTCATTTTGAGCGAGTGTCTGCTATTCCTTCTGGCCACTTTAATATCAGTCTTCACTCCAAATGATCTTGGCTGCAAATGCTTCAAAAGA
Organism: Protopterus annectens; assembly: GCF_019279795.1. Lineage (NCBI taxonomy): Eukaryota > Metazoa > Chordata > Ceratodontiformes > Protopteridae > Protopterus > Protopterus annectens. The sequence goes on along the minus strand of NC_056744.1, from coordinate 906,432,019 downwards.
ACAAATGCTGGATGCCTGTTTTGGCAGTGCTGTTGAATTATCATATTGTCTCCTTCATACATATCAGAAATGTCAAAATTGTTTATCATAACAGAATGAACTTTTGTCTTAACTGATTGCATTTATACCGCTCTTGTGTTTTAGCCTGTCTTGTACAAGATCTTTATTCACAGGCATCAGCAACAAAGGAGACATGGGCATTTTACTTTTCAGCCATGTACCCATCAACTGTGCAAGTACTGAGGCATTTCTATATTTTAAGAAAGCACTGTCATTGTTGCAACATTGTGTGTCTTCTTATAGGTTCATAGGAAATAGTAAACTATCAGTTTACAGACTACTACAACCCTAGACAATAACCAGAGGTCAGTATCAAACCCTAACCCTGTATTTTGAATATGTGAGGTAAAAGACCTTAACCATTATGTTAACTCACCCCTTTTCATGAACTGCTTCACTATTTGCACCATTATTTCATTTTGTCCAGTAGATTGTGCATAACCTGGTTGCAGTTTAATATACTGCAACTCCCATTACTCAAAAAATTCTTCAGTTCTGCACTTACATTTTAAAGTTCATTGTCTAACACAACATCAGGAATAACATGCTTTGCAAGAACAGCTTTTAATGTATTAATGACATGTTGACTTGCAGTTACAATTCCATTATTTAAACATAAAAACGAGCAGGCAACAGAGTCTTCAACACTTTATTCTTGTAAGCGCTTTCACTGACACCAGAATATCAGCTTCTTCAGACTAAATAAACCAACTTGCTCCCAGTCTCCCAATTTAAAACTTTTTCAGAAAGTTCAAAGCCAATGAACTGATAGCCACAAAAATGATGTCATCATATACATTTAAAATTAAAGCAACATTGCCTATTTTTAAAGTTTAAAGTGCTATCTGCTATAAAAAACATTCCCATTATGGGAAGAAAAGAAAAAACTTTTACAGACGTTATTTAAAATCAAAGGTGACCATGTATGTCTAAGTCAGCAAGTTCTATGCCACCTAAAGAATATTTGCACTCTCATTGTACAAAAGCCATACAAAAATGCATACATATTAAACTCTAAACTCTGGTAAATTATGCACCACAATATTAAAATCTGATCATGCATTAAATTCACAAAAAGAACCAAATGAATACACTAAATGTAAGTAAACACACAGGTTATGTGTCTTATTCATAAAACTAAAACACATGTAAAATCTATTTTATCGCATGTAAATAGTATAAAATCATATACTCAGCTCTATGTTATTTCTAAAGTCTACCACATGTTTATGCATTCTATTAAATAGGTAAAATCCTGAAAGAAGTTTGATTATTATTATACCCAAAAACCACCAAAGTCCGAAAATCAAGCATGTTTTATGAATGCACAATACAAACTTGTCGAGATAGAAGATGTCATCAGGGGACCATAGTATTTGTATGCATATTACATTCTCTATGTCACCTAAAGAATATTAGAACTATCATTGTACAAAAGCCATACAAAAATGCATACATATTAAACTCTAAACTCTGGTAAATGCAAGTCCATTATTTAGCAATTCTGGCAAATTCAAATTGTAGTTAACCCATATCAGGTAGATAATCCAGTGATACTGGGAGAGATCTGTACCAACCCTGGACTGTGGCTTTTCTAGAGTTGATTATGATGTAGTTTGCTGTAGTGAATTATTATTTATTATTTTGATATGAGTTACAGAAAACACACTGCAATGCAATTTTTTTGTCTGCATTAACATGCCTGGCTGAATTAATAATCCCAGTACAACCGTTTGACTGAAAGTAAACTGCTTAATCTACCATAGTTTCCTAAAAAACTTAAAACTTTTTTTCCACTGGGCCAAATCTCCCCATATCCCTGCACTACCTTACTTAAACATATTAACTCTATGGCCATGTAACCACAGAGAAAATAAAAACACCATAACAGAGCAAGCACAGTACATTGAGAAAATACAGTCTTGCATTCTAGGTTCAAAATTAGCAAAGAAAGCTGGGTAAAAAAAAATAGAGAAATGGAATTTCAGGGTAAATGAGTGAAAAATTAGATACTGACCCAAAATAGTACATCATGTTTACTTTCTTAACACATCTGTACTCCAAAATGTGACTTGTGTCATTTTCATCATTTCATGTCTCAGTTGATTTGGAATGATCAGTTTAGCTGCATCGAGCAACAGATCTGAGATACAGCTTATCTCCTCTTCCAGTGACGGAAAGGTTGAATTTACTTAGGACTGGCAATTTTCTGCTCTGGCTAGCCGTTACTAGAAACTTCTTTTATATCCTCCTCTTTTTTTCTCCTTCTATACATTTCTGAAATTCTCCACTTTCCTTTTCTGTCATAAATAATTGAGTTATAGTTCATTTAACTTCTGGTTAATTTTCCAAGAAATCCTGTTCTGCTCCTATAAAGGTTCAAATCTGATTCTGGTCCATAACAGACCTGAAGCAATGCATAGATAACTAGTTAACAATAAAAAGGTACCTTCCCATTTTATATATTTGTTTATTTATTCAGTTGCCTTTCCTAGCAGGGTCATCAAAACCCTGCTTCCCCTTCTGACTCCTTCATTCCATCAGTAACTGTGTGTAGCCACACTGCCATTTGGAATGATAGCTCGCATGAAGTTATCCATCATCCTTGGGTGGTACCCTACCCTGCCCAGTATGCACTGACATCAGTAAGGGTAAGACTTCAAATTATTTACTGGTGGATTTCATCAATATGACAAGGTTGGAGCCCTCTGTGTCCACAGTAACATGTGTCCCTTGATGACAATTCCATCTGTTCCCCTGGGATAGATGACCTGGAAAAATGGCTACTTCTTCCATTGCCCCCCTCCCCACCCCCACCACAAATGACTCCTTAAAGACTAGATATGCTTGAACTTGGGTAATTTGTGTTGCAGAGAAGACTCCACCTGTGGTACCACACCTGCCCATTTCATGGCTGTACATATGGAAGGATAAAGTAATAATATGCCTTACAATGTGCTAGTACAACTGTTTGTATATCAGTAAAGCTGCATGGCAATTTAAAGCAAGTGCATCTTAGACAGAGTCCATTCAATTATTTTTAAGTGGTTTATATTTTGTTTGATTTTAAATGTATCCATTTTATGCATTACATATGTACCTTTTGAGTTGATGTAACGTATTGCAAAACTTGTTGATGTATGTTGAATCCAATACGCTTATTTGCCTGGTGTATATGCCTTTTGTATTTTACTTGCTGGTTTATATACTTCATTGGTAGTATAACTGCTTTTAAGAGCTGCAGGTATTTCTTTCTTTTTTTTTTTATAAATGCAAAGCTGATGAAGGTTAATCTATAAGGCTGCTTCTCTAATATCAGAAATCGTACTAAACAACACAGTTACATATAATATTGAACCCAGAACAATATCAGACCATGCAAACATAAATATTTCAATAAAGCTGGTTAGTCCCACACAAAAATCTCTAGCCTTTGTGAACTGGACCTTAAATACTAACTTATTAAGGGATAAAGAGGTACTACGAGAACTAAAGGACATCTTTATTCAGGCTAAAAATAATTTTGAGGTATCAGATATACCATATGATATTCAATGGGAAGCAATAAAAGTTACTGTAAGGGGAATATTGATTCAAAAAGCTACGGTCTATAAAAAACTAAACAAGGATAAAGTTGTAGTTTTAGAATCAAAGTTTAAAAATATAGAGCTACAATTACAAGCTAAGTACTCACCAGAACTTGAAAGTCAAATGTACATCCTGCAAGGACAATTACATGAAATTCAAACACAACAATATTTTTTCACTGAAATTAAACTTCTCCACAAATATGCAGAATGGGCGTAGTCTCCTTCAAAAGCACTTGCTAGAATCATAAACATTAAACATTCCCCAACCAAAATAAAACAACTTAATTATGAAAATGATATTCTAGACACAGATCAGGAGATCATAGTAGCTTTTGAAGAGATATATCAAAAACTATATGGACCACATGACCAGTATAATGAAACATTATATTACATTACATATATATATATTACATTATATTGTCAATTTACTGATGACTTAAAGTTTCCAGTACTAAAAGAGACACAAATAGATCTTCTTAAAGCCCCCATTAGAGTAGAGGAAATCATAGCTACTATAGATAAGTTGAAACCAGGTAAATCTCCAGGGCTGGATGGGTATGTAGTGGAATTCTACCAGACTTTTACAATACAAATAGCTCCAATATTACTGAAAGTATACGAATACATAATAAAATTTAGAATAAAGGGTATATATATATATATATATATATCAATAACTCAAAAACCATATGCATACCAAAACCCAACTCAGATCCACTAAATCCAAACAACTATAGACCAATAGCACTTATAAATATTGATATTAAAATCCTATCAACAATCTTAGCTAACAGAGTTAAAAAAACTTTACCCTTCATCATATCCGCTGAACAACTAGGTTTTATGAAAAACAGACAGGTCTGGGATAACACGGTCACCACTGATTCAATCATCACTTTAAAAGCTAATGATAAATGTCCTAGCTATGCTCTATCAGTAGAAACTTCCAAAGATTTTGATAAGGTAGACCTAGCTTTTCTTTTTAAGATACTAAAACAATTTAGCCTCCCTGATGAATTTATAAACATGGTGAGGGATATCTATATCTCTATATACATATATATATATATATATATATATATATATATATATATATATATACATACATACACAATGCTATGACAACACTATATATAAATAAAAAGCAATCAAAACCTATTCAAATTATAAATAGCACAAGGCAAGGGTTCCCACGTATCACCCTACCTATTTAATATTTACATAGAAACTCTTCTTAAAATATCACAAACAACATACCATCACTTCATGAAGCTTTATAAAATCCCAGTAAAGTATACAGCATTTGCTGATGGTCTTAACATTTATTTTGAATTTCCGAACACAGATTTAAACAATATATTAAATTCCATTGAAAATTTTTCAAAAATGTCTAACTATGCCATTAATCCAATCAAGTCTGTCAATTTTTCCCTTAAATACTCAAGGACACAAAGAATTCTACTTCCCTGAAACTGGAATAAAAGAAAATTATAATCTGAAATATCTAGGCATCACATTTATTCATCCCTAATCAGAATTAACTAAACAAAATCTGTTTAGAACATGGGCACACATTACAGAAGACACTAAAAGATGAAGTAATCTTAACCTATCACCACACTCTAATGCAGCCATAATTAAAATGAATATACTTCTAAGAATACTGTTTCATTTTAATGCTATAAATAAAAATATTCCAAAAAGTTTCTTTTCCAAGCTTGAAACGCTTTTAGGGAAATTTATTTGGCATCCAAAAAATACAATAATAAAATATTTGAGATTGACACTACCCAAACAGAAAGGTGGACTAGGGCTACCAGACTTTCAAACTTACTATGACATTATAAACACCAGTCGAATAATACAAACTGCAAACTATGAAATGTCTAATACAGCATGCTATTCCATTTGGATAAAGATATATAATAAACATCTAAATTCAGCAAACATAAATCCTAAAGCAATACCCTTTTTTAAACTGTAAGACTCTGCACTGTCTTAAAATACACCCCACAATTATAAGGAATGTATTATCATTTCAAAAGCTGTTATCCTCCTTAAATCTTAAATATACTTTGATATTGGGACAACCAATACATTTAAATCCTAACATTAAACTAAGCAACACTATGATTAATCTAAACCAATGCCCACTAATAAAACATACTACCATTTGGGACTTCTGTCAAAGTAAAAACCTACCAATTGAGAATTTAAGGGAAAGGCTAGAAGTAAATAAAAGTTATAACAGTATCATTAGGCAAATACTATACTTGGTTAATACAATTACCTCAGACTTTAATTTAAACAATCAAGATATGCAGTTATACCAACAAATCATAAACTTATTACACATGAGATCTAAAATGCTAACACATATAGATTAATAACAAAAATTAAAAACCAAGATCCACTCCTATATTCAAAATATTGGGATGGAAAAAATGACAAGATTACTTTAGACCAAAAATCTGCAGCAATTGAACTTACCTTAAAATTAACCCCACTTAAAAAATAATTTGTACCCAAATTATGATAAATAACAATGCCTGTCATACGCCACTCTTTTTAAGTAAAATTAATCCCTTTATCTCTCCTTTTTGTCTCTTTTCTCCTAATAGCCCAGCTGATACACTTCATATCTTCTGAAGTTGTAAAACGGTAAACAAATTATGATGCTCATTAAGAACCAAGTTGGAAAAATAAGGGATACACCAAATCTACCCTGTCATGAGAAATTGCAGTGCTTCATGTATTTCCTAAAAACTATACTTATGAAAACAAACACATCATTGTAACATTATGTGCAATGATAAAATCATACATAGCTCAAAATTGGTTAGATAGGACAAAAATCATATGGGACAATTTTATAGGTATGCCCATGAAATATGCATTAGCAAGTAAATTAATTACAAGAAGCCAAAAAAACTTTTGTACTACCAGAAATATTGGAAAACGCTTATAGAAATCTTAAGGTAAAATCAGAATGCAGATAAGGGACTATAAACATCTCTATTATTTCTTAAAGACAATGAGAAACACAATAATCTAAATGCAGTCGAATTATATTCATACTAAAATGGTAAAGATACAGAAAGTGCAGACATGCTGACCATCATAGATGGCATCAATTGTACATACTGTACATAGTTTTAACAAGGTACTGTTAGGATTAAGAGAATCTGATAAAGAAAACTGTTTTCTTACTCAAAGATAGATTTTACTAAGACTCAAAATTTATGAGTGGATTGTTTATATTACTAATGTATATATATAGTAAAAAGTTTTCAACTATTTTTATGTTAATTATGTAAGTTTGAAATTATGATTTATGCTCTCTAAATGTTAATTTGTTCTAATGCAACTAAGGAATGTCCATGTACCTTGTTCTATATATTTCTCTATTTCTGTTACTGTACTATATATTTGTGAAAAAATGTGGAAAAAGAAATAAAAATTATATCTGAAAAAAAAAGGCTGCTTCAAAGTCACCTTGATCTGTAGTTTAAAACCTCTGCATTTAAGATGTTTGCAAAATCTAATCCCTTTGGAACCCCAACCACTCAAAACGTGTTTCTTGATGTGAATTCTCTCCTGAAATGGGAGTGGATTTGAATGTGAAAGAAACTTTAGTCATCTTGGCTTTCTTACTAAGTGATTTTGTTTCCAATACATCAAAATTAGAAATGAGTGTCTCTGTTTTCACATTCACTGCACAGAATTGAAAAACTGTATTTTTATTGAACTCCTTTACAAAAGCCAATAATAAGCCTTTCAGTGTTATAATACTTTTAATATTGTAAAGTTAAGACCCTTCGGTGTTGACATTTGAATAAGCACAGACACTCATAAACCATGCAGCTTGTACATAAGAAACCCAAGTGACTATAGTTTGCCTCATAGTGAACCAAAACCTAATGCAAAAAAAAAAAAATTTAAAGCAGAACATTAACAAATACTGCAATGCTTTTTTTATTAAACTAAATAAAATGTATTCAGCCTACTTACTGAAACATGTTGAAAGCAATGTCTACTGTTTCTCTATGCACCCCATTAACCAAATTAAATTAATTATATTTTAAGAAAACATTCCTCTATTTGCATTCTTTGTACATTATACATTTATATGTATATGCAAATGTACCATTTTTGTATACTCTTAATTTGCTGCTTTCATAAATGGGATAGAAATGCAAAATATGCTAAATTAGTACACTAGCTAGTCTGGCATATAGCAAAATAGATACAATGCCTTCATTTCACTGAATAATGTATTTACCTTACCATATGCTTATTTTAATAAACAGTTGGAAGACAACAAAGTCAGTAGAGCATGTTATAGAACATCATCCTTTTACATTTTCAATCACAGATGCCAGGTGTCAGCTTGGGAAATAACAAAAATGAAGGTTAACTAGTAAGCCCTTATGCTGTCTCAAACTAATGACAACTACCAATAAAATAAAATACAAATCTAGTGTGAAACTGAAACTCATAAAACATTCCTTGGATCACAAAATGACAAATGTTTGCTTAACACGTGATGCTCCTTGAAATAAAATGAATCCCCAGATCATACTCCAGAAAATTCATGCATCAGTTCACATTACATGCATGTATTCATGCTCGTTAAATCTAATAGATAACAGCTGTTCACATGTCACTGTGTAATATAACAATGCCACTTAAAGTGTTTTATATTTCATGGCAATAGCTATCACATTTTTACAAGCTGTCAGCAAACTCAAACCTAAAATGAAATAAAACTCTAATGCCCTGTAAATACAACATTAAAACATTAAAATAATACAGCAACTACATGGCACATATTGCATGCAGTGTCTTAAAGGAGCCATATTGCTATATAACATTAAGAGTACAAAAGAAATTATGTGATATATACATGGCCATTAAAAAGTAAATGCAAATGTCAATCTGTGGGTGTTGTCTTTTGGAATGGTGAAATTTGTGAATAGGTTTTTGTTAGGGAAGGTTCAAGTCCATTGTTGAATTATACATTTAAAATACTTTGATTTTCAGATTTTTGCAACAGCAAAGCAATATTTATTGTCCACGTTTATCGGTATTATGGGTTCATGGTCCAGTAAACATAAAAAAGAAAGAAAGAAAGAAAACTGGAAGAAATGGCCAGAATCAGCATCAATGATCTTTCCTGCAGGAGCATTTTTGTCATCATGCACACTTACTGAGGATGATAGTTGCCTCTTTTCTTCCTCTTACTATTTGAATAATCACTTTGTGACTAACAGTAAGGCTATACGAGATACATATAGAATGAAATATACATATATATATATATATATATATATATTATATATATATATATATATATATATATATATATATATATATATATATATATATTATATATATATAGAGAGAGAGAGAGAGAGTTCTGTAATGTTCAGCAAAAATGTATTACAGATAGAATAATAGAAATACAGGCATGTATAATTCTGTTAGTGTTTCACAAAAACACATACTGCAATGCAATTTTGATATATTTTCACAAAAGCACATTTTACAGGTATAAAAAGATTGAACTTGTAGCACAAAAAATATGTAAAAGAGATGCACCATAAAAGAAGCATATAATCCAGCACAGGGCATAAACTAGACAATAGATTAATACAGAAAACGGCTTCTGAAAACATAATTATGCATACATACATACATAGACCCAGGTTAATCTGATTCAAACAACAGTAGTTTACATCTAAACGTTTACAAAGTTTCTAAAATTATAGTTTATGTGTTACAAATATGTACTAGTGTAAATTCTGAATGTTATTCACTAGTGTAAATTCTGAATGTTATTCACATCTAGCATAATAGTTATTAATATATTTTCATTACTTTTTGTACTGTAAATAGGTTGGGATGGATCTTATTTCTGGGTAAGTTGAGTTTCATTTAGCTGGTAAAATAAGTAGTATATGGATTTATCAAATTGAAGTAGAAATTAGTTGCTAGATGTAATGTATCCAATGGTAATATATCAGAAGACTAGGATGGAAAGTGTTACTTTTATCACTGACCTTTTAGGAGTAATTTGTGGGTAAAGAAAGGCTGAGTTATGGATGGGTTTATTTTCAGGGATCATCCATCTCAGTTTAATTAATATGGTACAATGGTATGTTCTAGTAGGATTTGGACAATAAATCTGGCTATTTTAAAACAGACTACTTTAAATTTTGTTTGCTGTGGATTTTTGTACTGCCTATTGCTGTAGTACCATGCTATAAGTATTTGTTGTTATTACATCTTTGCTTGTGAGAAGGAACCATGTTTTGTTTTGTTTTGTTTATACTTTTGATTGTGTTGTTGAGATAGTCTTTGAATGACAGGCTGATTTCCAAGGTGACACCAATATGCTTAACATTGAGTGAAAAATTATATGATTCCAAATTCTGATTTTAGGAATAGTTGGTCATATTTGGAGTTGTTTGTTGCATTTTTTTATATAAATAATCATTTAGAAGAACTGCACAATACATTATCAATGACTAGAGCTCTTTAATTTTTATCTCTTTTATGCATAAATATGTGCATTCACATTATCACTGTCTCAGCATTTGTTTATCTTTAATAGGGGGTAAACTGCACATATAAATTACTCAGCTGAAGCACTCTTTACAGAAATATGTCATGATATAAACACAACTGTATTTGTTAAGTTACATAATGTTTGAACTTCTTTGTACTCGTTCCAATGGGTTATCAGTTTATAAGTGCACTGAGTTTATCTTCTTCCACTTCAAAAGCCAGTAAGTATTCCGACTTCAAATAAATGCAACGAGAAAGGGTTCATCCTAGCTGCATATGCTTCTGCTGCCTGCAGGCCCACTTTAGTTATGGATAATTCTTTATTACCCATAATCAGAAAGTTGTAAGTGTGGTAGCTACTTTGTATTTCAAAGTAACAGGAATAATGGTCCTCAAAAAACTCTTACATACTTCCCAGTGAGGAATTATTGGATTCATTATAATGAGCATAACTTCTTGAGTATGCCTTGTGAAAGTATAAAGGTAAACAAAAATATGTAAATATTTACAGTATATATTTTTGTAGCAATCATAGGATTATAGGATCATAGGAGGTTACAATGCTAACGACCTTAGAGCCTTTTTTAAGCTTAGCCATCGTTGCCCCATTTTTCCCAGTTATCAATGCCCATGGGCTAAAATGGCTTTGGTATATGTTTGTGCCTTAGTGCATCTTCAAACTACCACTGTCCATAAGGACCACAGGCAACAAGCCAGGGGTGAATTTATAATTTCCTATTCATTGGTCCAAACTGCATTTGAATAGGCTTAGGGAAGAGCTCTGTTTTACTTGAATGTAGAGTCTGTTCCATAGAAGGGGTAATCTCTGAGAGACACATAGCTGTCCCTCCAACATGTTTTAAGTCAGTCTAAGGTTTAGATCTTTATACTGGGTAATTCTATTGCTGTTTGTTTTGTGATTCATCAGGGCTGGATTTGAGAATTCCTTGTAGATTAGGCATAGATTGCCCCTCAGTAGTCTGTAGGAGACCAAGTACAGGGAAATGGCTTTGAGGTGGTCTGCAAAGGACATATTATTTACATCCTATATCCTTTTAGTGAGGGATCTTTGTGGCTGCTCCCAGCAACTCCCTGGATCAACTAATCCATTATCCCACCAGGGGCTCCAATATCCTAGACCTGATCATTACCAACATGAGAGATAGATGCTCCACACCAGTGGTCACCCCCTCATTGGTCAGGTCTGACCATAAGCAAATCACCCTTGACATCCACGTCCCTCCCCCACCCCCCAGTAAGGAAACCTCCTTAAAAAACTTCTCCAAAGCCAACTTCGTGCTACTGAAGTCAGAAGTGACGAACTTCATTACACCCACACAGACGGGATCTGGAAGTTCGACTGCAGAATCCTACACTAAGGCACTGTACGAGCACATCCACTCATGCATGAATCGTGCCATCCCAAAGAGAACCAAGATGCTCTTCTCCAAAAAAAGGAAGCCAATCTGGTGGCCCCCTGCTATAAACAAATTGTACAACAGAAGGAAGAAACTGTTGCAGAAAAGACGAAAATCCCAGGATGCAAAAAACTCCCTCACCAGCCTCAGTAAGAAGCTGAGATCCCTCATAAAAATCCTCAAAAGCTAGTTACAAAAATAAAATTGCCAAAGATTCCAAAAACAACCACAAGACATTCTATAGTTATGTCAAGAATCTAAATGGCAATGCTCAGATCTGCTCTGAGCTACAACAGAATGACATTAAATATACTAATCCCAAGGATATTGCCAATATCCTGGCAGATCAATTTAGTGCCAACTTCACCCACCTCTCACCCCCTAAAGGGCCCATCTCAGTATCAAAAGATTGCCAAATTCCGGTAATCACGGCCACACAGGTAAAAAATGCACTCTCCAAAGCTAAGAATACAGCATCCATGGGACCAGATGACACCCCAGGCTGTGTACTACATGAACTACAAAATGAACTGGCACCTCACCTAGGTGTCATGTTTAATCATAGCCTCACCTCAGGCTTCATGCCCACTGAGTGGTGCACAGCTACAGTTATCCCGCTCCACAAGGGAGGATCCGCCTTGGATCCCGGGAACTACCATCCCATCAGCCTGACAAGCCTGATGTGCAAGGGCATGCAACACATTATCATGGAACTTATAAACAAAGATATTGGCAACCTTCAAACACTGGAACCCACCCAGTTTGGGTTTGTGAAGGGCCAATCTTGTCTCCTGAATCTGATTGACTTCTTCAGATCAGTCTCCAGAGCTGTGGACGAGGGTAAGGCAGTCCACGCAGCCTATCTGGACCTTGCCAAGGCCTTTGACACCATTCCCCACTCTGGAATCATAGATAAACTTACTAAGCTGGGCATAAATCCCTACGGCACTCGATGGGTTGCCAACTGGCTTACTGACAGAACCCAGCCTGTAAAAGTAGCCGACTCCAAATTCAGCTCCAGACAAATGACAAGGGGAGTACCTCAGGGTTCAGTCCTGGGACTACTCTTGTTTGGCATCTACTTCTCTGAAGTACAGGCCAACACTAAGGGACTCTCGCTAACAAAGTTCGCAGATGACTGCAAACTGAGAGCCATTATTGAATCCCCAAATGATGTGAATATTCTACAAAAGGGCCTTACAGAAACAGATGTCTGGTGCCAGAGCCATGGGCTCAAGCTTAATGCCAAGAAATGTATAGTTATCCCCTTTGGAAAAAAAACATGTACCCATGAATTACCACATAGGTGGCAGGACACTAAACATCGAAAGTGTGATGAGAGACTTAGGGACACAAGTGGACAATGGTCTCACTTTTGATAACCACATTGCCACAACAGTCAGGAAATCCTTCTATGTGGCACACCTCATCACTAAGGGCTTTTCATCCAGAAAAAAGGAGGTCATTGTCCCACTGTACTCATCCCTCATTAGACCCATTATAGAGTATGATGCCCCATTTGGTATGTACCTCACAAGACATCTGCAACAGCTGGAAAGGCCACAGAAATATCTCACTAAAAGAATCACAGGCCTAAAGCAGATGCCATATGCTGACCATCTAAAAAAACTCCAGCTATACTCTGTGGCATATCATTTACTCAGAGGCGATCTCTGCTTAACATACAAGGCCATGTCAAACCCTGAGCTGTTGGATATGCTCCACGTAAAGAAATCCCAATCCCTCAGAGCCACATGCTCCAGGGATCTAAACCTTGTCATCACAATGAACAAAACATGCTGGAGGGATAGGTTCCTGACCCAGAGACTCCCCATACTCTGGAATAGACTGCCCATAAATGTCAAGCAGAGTGCCTCACTGGCCCTCTTCAAAAGGAACCTTGATGATTGGATGGGAGATAGGAAATTCACCCCAGGGATCATGTCAGTCACCCTGCTAGACAGGGGTCCAGAGAAGTAAATATTGTGGGAAGAAATATCCAGGGAATTGTTATGGCTAGGCTTGCATAGGCCTTAGGGTTGATAGCTTAGTACCAACCTATTAACCTATTTACACCCCTAGTAGGTGTGCAGAGTAACTGTTCCAGGGTATTTGCATGTGTCCTGGGGAGCATTGTCTTTGTCAAGTGTTTGGGTGGTTGCTGTGGACAGCATATGGGAGGCTTTTGAGGTTTGGGTAGACTGCATTTAGGATCCTTAGCATATGTGAGTTTATGTCTCTGATCCATAGTAGGTGTAGTGTATATATCACCGGCAGCCTGTTTGAAGATTTCAATGTTTGTATTCAAGATCTTTGCATTGAAAAGACATAGTGTAATTATATCCCTTCCATGCTATGTCAGTTTGCTTAAGAATAAGGTAATTGCCAGTAAATATAAGACAATTGCTACATTGTATCAGGATGCCCATTTCTACCAGGCAGGCTACAGAGACAGTAGGAAAGTTCACATCCATGGCTGTGGTCCTTCTTTTATGTGATATATGAGGGGTGGTGCAATCAGGTTCTGGATTTGTTGGGCTGGGGGAGAGGTCTAGAATTGATCTAAAACAACACTCTTGAAATAATGCTTCTCAGGAGGCAAAATAGTTTCTCTATACATACTTGAGAAAAAAGCAGTGGAAGTTTTATATGGAAAATTACAACTCTAGGTGCCGAAGTCTATACAGGGTTTGCAAACCACTGCTGCAGATCTCAGCACCGGTGATAGGAGATGAATTATAGAAGAATACATTCAGTAAATAGTAAAAATGGAGTACAAGTTATATATATATATACCATGGTGGTGGTGCTGCAGTAGCGTTGTCTCCTCACAGTAAGATCCTGTCCGGTTCGATTCTCAGCTAGAGCGTCTTCTGCATGGAGACATGCGTGAATGGGCATACCTTCGTTGAAGGTTGTGCATCAGGCCTGGCAAGCCGGTATGTAAAAATCAACTGCCAATCATTAGCGGACCGGAGTTCCGCTGTGGCGACCCTTAACCGGGAAAAGCCGAAGGACACAAACAAACATATATATATATATATATATATATATATATATATATATATATATATATATATATATATATATATATATATATATATATATATATATATATATGTGTGTGTGTGTGTGTGTGTGTATGTGTGTGTGTGTAAGGCTCAGATCCTGCAGCAATTCACAATTCTCTCACTATTGTGAGTGATGCTACAAGACCAAGGCCCCCAGTCCAAGTAAAATAAAAACAGTAAAAAAGCAGTAGAAATAAAATAAATGAGTCTCATATCCTGCAACAACTCACAATTCTCCCACTACTGTGAAGGATGCTACAAGACTAAGGTCCCAGACAATGTTAAAAATGCAAACAGTTGTCTTTTGGTGAAAACAACGAAAATACAGAAAAGAACAATAAACAGTTCAGGTTAACACTTTGAATACTGCAGTGTCACTAGATGAAATGGAATGAAATGAAAGTGACTAACTTGTGTTGAGCTTGGTAAGGCTAATGGGAGTGTGTTATCAGTTTGAGCTATCAGAGTATAGTAGATATAGCACTGGTAGAAGCTTGCAAAGTGTATAGTAGGGGTGGGCAGCTAAAAACAACCACCAAGTTTAAAAACACAGCAAGAAATGGTTGGATAGGAAAAATCCAAAAATCAATGGAGCCAAACAGCAATCTTTTAGCTGAAGAAAAAAATGCTAATTAGTGTCTCCTGCCATGCTTAAAAAGACCTTTTTCTTTTTTCAGTCCCCACCATCTCCCTCTTGTGTTCAGTACTCTGACCTTTTACATATGCTTAAGTAGACTTTCAGGGAAATCTGAAGTTGAGGGCAAGGTACACAGCAAAGTCCATTAATTATTCTGGATTATTTGTCACATTGCTTGAGAACAGGAAAATATCCCCTCGTGTATAGCTAATAATCTGTCAAAAGTGCCATATCTCTATATGGAGAGGAGTGAACCTCTCTAACTGATGTATTCATATAAACAATAGAATCAAAGACTTCATTATGATCTTCAACAATTAAGAATAGATTAAAAACCTTCCTGTAAAGACGCTTGTGTTTTATAACCCCACTCAGATGCAAGTATTATCACAAAGTTCGTTTTTGTTCATTAAAATGTATTTGTTTAATTTGTTTAATTCAAGTACACATTTATCAAATGAATTAAATTTAGGCAGTATGGCACAGTAAAACTGATGAAAAAGTCTGCATTTATCTTCATAACAAATTATTTTAATGTAGTAACATATCATCAGTCACTAGATGATTCAGAATTAAAGCTGTCAGTTCTAATATTACATTGTTGGCTGATTAAAATAATATGTATAGATAAGGATCTGTAATCCCCTAGGTCCGTGTATATTCATTCATTAACATCTAATGGCAATATTATGCTATTAAGCGTATCTATATTCTATCATAACATGCACAGAGATGACAAAAACAGAGTTACATGTACTGCTTCCTATTGTATGCTAACAGCAGTGCTGTCTGTAACAGCTTTGGGATGGGAGGTTGGCTTAATGGGTAAGGTGTTTACCTTACAGACACAAGGTGCAGGGTTTGATTCTTACATGAGGTAATTGGCTAGACTTAAAATGGCCCAAAAGGGCAGTTAGTCTAGTACTAATCTATGAACCTATAGCCTTCCATAATGAGAAGAAGTCAGTTTGCCAATGACAAAGAATGCTGTTTATATAAATTCATATCACTGAAGGCCACTTTCAGCAATTATCAAAGTCCCCATTTTCCTCACTGTTGTAGGACCATGAATTTAGTATATATAGATTAGTGAGTATTTTTTTCCTCAGACATGATGGGCACAGGAAGGGGTGGCTCATAGTATTGGACCCTAGCCCTCCCAAATGTAAAGAAGGGAGACTTGTATATGGTACTGCAACTGTGTGAGAAAAAAAATATTAAGTTTTTTCCTTTTATTTTTAATAGTACTATGCATGCCAGTGTTAGCCAGTCTTTAGGATGGTGTGTGTGTATATATGTATATATATATATATATATATATATATATATATATATATATATATATATATATATATATTTTCCTTATTTAAGTGTGTGTGTGTGTGTGTGTGTGTGTGTGTGTGTGTGTGTGTGTGTGTGTGTGTGTGTGTGTGTGTGTGTGTATGTGTGTGCGTGTGTGTCTAGGAGGATTGCAATGGGTTACACCAAATGGGTGTGTGTGTGTGTGTGTGTGTGTGTGTGTGTGTGTGTGTGTGTGTGTGTGTGTGTGTGTGTGTGTGTGTGTGTGTGTGTGTGTGTGTGTGTGTGTGTGTGCATGTATATATGAAGGAATATGGAATGCTTTACTGTGGCCAGTGTTGGTGGAAAAAAATTTAAAATACACTACCATGGTCAATTATTATAATCACAATCAAGTGCCTGAGGTATACACAATCAGCAAAATGGCTATATTTGCTGGGTACATAGGCTTATTGAAAAAGAAATTGATTGGACCTGCTGTCATTTGCTCATATTCAATAGTCATTAACCTGGCTGTGTGAAGTGAGTTGGAATACTTTTCTGTGGGTACTATTTGTGTGAAACAAAAGTTGAACTACATTACTCTGAGCATTATTTTATTGCAGACATCTGACTTATACAGTAAATAAAGTGGTTATAATTGCTGGTTATGAGGCTGTTTGTAGATGAAAATGAGTGTCCCTAATGTTGTTGTTAAGGTAAAAAGTCATTAATCAGACTTCACAGAATTAGTATACATTTAATGTGAAGCAAACTGGAATAGCTTAGTGTGGTCATTTTAAACACAATCAGATATCTGTGGTGTGCACAGTCAATAGGTACAAATCCTGGGTACAGAGGCTGTCTCTGGTTGAAAATGACTGTAAGTAGGAGTGGAGTAGCAGTGTATCTAAAATGAACAAGTTGGCTATACTTTCTTTTGCATTCCCTCATAGTTAAACATCAGCATGGTGCACATTTTAGTGGACTTGGAAGGATGTCTGTGATAGCAGCTGATTACTGGCACAGTAACTAGCATTACCTGATTGAGTTCTTGGATGTGATTCCTTCTGTACACAGACTGCATGGCCTCTCTGTCTCTATATGGGATTTTTCCAGATGTGTTGTTTTCCTTTAACACCTCAAAGACATGTCACAGGTGAACTGGCATTCCTGCAATTTTCCTTAAAGTAATTGTAAACTGTGTGTGTGCGTGTGTGTGTGTGTGTGTGTGTGTGTGTGTGTGTGTGTGTGTGTGTGTGTGTGTGTGTGTGTGTGTGTGTGTGTGTGTGTGTGTGTGTGTGTGTGTGTGTGTGTGTGTGTGTGTGTGTGTCTGTGTATGTCTGTGCATGCACAAGGTTGCAGTAGTCTGAACTGTATGCTTCTAACAATGGTGAGCTAAAATACATTACTGTTACCATTATCTATGTATCCAGTCATTAATCTGATCACAGACACCTGAGGTATATACATTCAATAAAGTGACAGTAATTGGCACATCTGTCTATATTTGAGTCTCTTTGCACACACGTGTGTGTGTGTGTGTGTGTGTGTGTGTGTGTGTGTGTGTGTGTGTGTGTGTGTGTGTGTGTGTGTGTGTGAGAGAGCGCGTGTTTGTGTACGCATACATGTGTAGAAGGTTTGAAATAAATTACTGTGGCCAATTTTACTTTTTAATTTATTATAATCAGATATTTGAGGTGTCCACAGTCAATAAAGTGGCTGTAATTGCTTAATATGGGAAATATCTGTGAGTGAAAATTAATCTAGATGACCATTATATAATCTGTTCTAGTCAAACAGTTATGTTTCTGGCTTTGTAGAAGTAATGTGCATTTCTGTGAATCACATGGGAATTATTTACTGTGGCTAGTGTTTGTGAAAAACAAAGTTAAACTATATTACTGTGGCCATGTTATCACAAACAGACATCTAAGGTGTAAACAGTTAACACGAAGTTTATAATTGCTGTGTATGGGACCTGTATGGAGGAAAGTCACCTTGCTTTCATTTGCTCAGGTTAAGCAGTCAATAATCTGGTTTTGCAGGGTTAATGTGTATTTCTGTGAAGTAAGCTAGTATACTTTACTGTGGCTACTTTTTGTATGAATAAAAACAAAATACATTAATGTGAACATTATTTTTTATCATAGTCAGATATCTGACAAGTATACAGTCAACAAAAATTGCTATAAATTATTTACTTATTTTACTGTTGTTGACCTGGAAAATCTGACTGGATTTTTAAGTAAACCCCTTTTCAGTGGAAGCCTCGAAGAAAAGCTTTAACACATTCTCCATACAATGCTATTATATCAGGATATATAGCACATAAAGAGTTTTACATTATTTACAAAGAAGTCATCACATGTAACACAGAATATGATAATACAATCTAGAAAGTGTACAAGTTTTGAACATTTACAATGATGACATAGAGTATTTTCATTAAATTTACAAGTGTAGCTCTTGAAATTCAGGGATAACATTAACTTCTTTTTTGCTACATATGCATAGTGGATGAATGCCTCTTGTACTTAAGTTATCTTATTTACAGTAAGATACCTATATAAAGTGAGAAATAGAGCTAAGTGGTAAAAGTGAACATTATATCATGTTATCATAATTGCTGGGTATAGGAGGTCTCTGTGGATGAAAATGAGTAAATCTGCTGTCATGATAAAATTAAACAATCATTGATTTGGCTTTTCTGATCTGGTATGCATTGGTGGGAAACAAGCTGTAATATTTTACTCTGACCATTTTAAACACAAACAGAAAGATGAGGTGTGAACAATTCATACAGTGGCTGTGATTGATATGTAGAGGGACTGTGTCTTGATGAAAATGACTATATATATATATATATATATATATAAGTGTTACAGTTTATCTAAAAGTAACATGTTGGCCATAATGTATTTCATATTCCATCACAGTCAGGCATCAGCACTGAACACAGTAAATGGCTATCCTTGGTGGTATGGAAAGGATGTGTATGTGATAGTAAATGATCAATGGCACAGTAAGTAGTATTGCTAGGCTGAGTTTGTGGCTATAATGTTTTTCTGTATACAATCTGCATGCCTTTCCTATATCTGTGTCAGATATATACAGGTGCTTTGCTTACCTTTAACACCCTAAACACACCACAAAGGTGAAATATAGGTGAGATGGCATTCTGACAATTTGCTTATAGATAAGTGCGTGGAGTGAAAAAGTGTGTGTGTGAGTGTGTGTGTGTGTGTGTGTGTGTGTGTGTGTGTGTGTGTGTGTGTGTGTGTGTGTGTGTGTGTGTGTGCATCTTGTGCTAGGTCTTATCTGGCTGGTAAAAATATCAATATGTGAATGCATGTGTGAAAAAATAATATCACCAGTTTTATTTTATTTAACATTTGTTTACCAGGAAAGTCTGACTTGGAACAAAGCCAATTTTCAGTGGAGGCCTGGGGAGAAATGCTCCAGATGCATGTCTTTGAAATGCGGGAGGAAACCTGAGCACCCAGAGGAAACCCACATGAATGCAGGGAGGACATGCAGACTCTCCACAGAAAACATTCCAGCTGAGATTCAAACTGGAGAACCTCTTGTTGTGAGGCGACAATGCTACCACTCCACCACTGTGCATTATCTGTGAGCATACACAAATTGGAGCACACACATAAACTCTTCTGGTTAGCAGTAAAAAAGAATAGTTGGCAAGTGATTATCCTTCAAAAACAAGGCATAAAATAGATCACAGGTATCTAGATCCTCAAAGCTTCTGAAAGTCACTAGACCTCTAGCCACAGGGCTGTGTAAAAGGATTTTGACAAAGATGTAGTGGGGGCCATATAGTCATTCTCTGTCTCAGGGTTCCAGCTAGTCTAAAAGTAGCTCTGCTTAGAAGTTTGTACAGAAGGTCATTATACCTTGTGTGGAAGCTGGAGACAGAGTGATCACTATTTTAGCTTTCTATGAAATCAAACCTCAAAGCTGTGTATGGAAGGTCACAACAGCTTGTCTTGAGGCAGTGTAACGTCTAGGAATAAAAGGTTGGAATACATTACTGAGATCATTATTTTTACTTTTCTCACACTCAGTGTTCTGATATGTATACAAGTGGCTATCGTTTGAGGGTAGGGGTAAATAGGCATGTTGTAGATATATGTCTGACATCAACAAGTTGAAATGTTTTATTGTGGCTATTTGTTCTTTTGCTTTCACCCCGGTCTGATACCAGAGGGGTTTACAAAAGTTGAGTTTTTGTGGAGTAGTGAGGCAGGCATTATTATCAGATGTGATCTATGTATCCTCACAAGCATTTGTTTTCTCATTTTATTGAGAAATACTTAGCTATGAACAAATAGCAAAGTAGACTGAATTTATTTCCTTCCAGCAATTTGTTCACACCATCATTGGATCAGAAAATTTCACAAAAAGCTCTAAAATGTTCCTCAGAGTATTTAGAATCCCATGGCTGCTGGGGCTGTGGCAGCTCTCAGACCCTGGTTTAATTGTTGCTTACACCATAGTTATTTTAGTGCAGTCTTTGTCAGTTAGTTTGTTTTAAAAGGATGGAAGAAGAGTAAGACCAAGTGTAAAAACAAGAAAGTATTCTAACTGGATGGTGTGGGGAGGCCTGGATGTTAGGAAACTGTGGGGAACTGGAAGTGCCACAGGAGGGGCATCACAGAGTCATTTGTCTATGGTTCCATTTCACCTAAGGCTGGACACAGCTGATTACAAAAAGACATCTGAGCCATAGTTAGTTAATAATGTGTGCAGAAAGAGTGGATACTGTGGCAGTCTACAGATAAAAGTGACTGAACTTTCCTTTTATTTGACCACATGAAAATGTTCATTTACCTACTGCAATATAGCCCTACCCCATTCCAGTTAGCCCAACTCATTTAGTTGCTTACTGTAACCTAAAACTATTTTATATCTGAAAGTGGATTTCGGTGATGTGGAGTCACAGATAATGGCAGTCTGGCAGTCAGACTGATTGCAGTTAGTGAGTCAGCATGGTTCCTTCATATTCATATCATCAAATATCTGCAGCAGAACATTCCATACATAAACATTAATTATTCAACTTGCCAAAGACTCATTAATGCCAGTTCTTCTACCCATATTACATAAAGCACTGCTACCCCAATCTGTGGCTGTGCTATAACCAGATCTACTCAAAGGACAAACTGACATATCTGAATCATTTAAGCAAACTATTAAAAAGGCTCGGAATTCAAAAGCCAAATTTTAAGAGAGTAATAAAAAATAAGGAACAAAAAGCTTACTGAAATAGAAGTACAGTCTGATGCAGCAAAAAAATGACAAGTTTTTGCCTTGCATTTTAAGTTGTATGAAGTCAAAATAATCCATCTTAGATTTCATTATATATGTATCTGTCACATACATGCAATAATGTTTATTATATCTCACAGAATAAAGTAATGCAACTAGAATGCAAACCTTGTAAAATGACATTCATGTTATATATTTAAATATATTTTATGACGTGATGAAAATTCTAGTAGTTATTAGGCCTGAATATTAACCTCATCTTTGAACTCTGTGTTGCTTGACAATAGTGACAGTCTAAACAGTGTCAAGTGATATAATATGATAAATGAAAATGTTCTCTAAATTGTTGGACTACTACCCCTACCTTAATTTGATCAAACTAGAGCTCTAAGGTGACATTGTGTATAATTGAATCAGTCTGAATTATTATTCTATTTGTTAAGAACTTTAAGAGTTATAAAACTAAAAAAAAAAACACCTTAAATGCAGAACAATGTGTAAATGTTTTAAATAAATATGATCACTAAACTGTGAAGTCTTACTGTACAGCTTTATCTTATTCCCTTTCCAAACTGCTTGCTGGAAATACCTTAAAATCACCATTTGACTCTGGCAATGGCCAGGGCCAAAAAGAGTCTGAGTCAATCAACAAATGACTAAATAAAATATTTTTTATCATATTTGGAATCCTTCCTATTGAAATCAATATTGTTTCATAAAAATGACATGTCCCTAAAAGATATCAGAAACATAATACTTTACAACATAATTAATCTTAAGTAGCAACTAATTTTCACTTTCAGTTAGACCTATTTTCTCTACTGAAATGCCATTTGGAAAAGGGGATAACAATAACACTAAGAAACACACCAAAGAAAAAATGCAACTTTTCAGATAGATATATTCAGAATGACTGAAAACACTGAACTTCATAGGTAAAAAGTTTCTTATGGCAGTATGTTTTGCTGTATTTGTTGTCTCTTTGATTTTTCTTTTAAGTAAATTCTAAACCAAACTTATCTACTTATGACAAATTATCATGGCATGTGTCAGGGCTTTCCATCTAGATACACATGAAATACATATTTCAATTCCTGGTTGCCCTGCTGCTCATAGAAAAGAAATTTGATAAGGTTCTAACTTGTGACTTTCATTTATGGTTATTATGAATGTGCTTGCTTATAGTGTACTTCCTTACACATAACTGTACCCTTTTCAGAACATATTTTAGATTAAACTGTGCTTTTCATCAATATAGACATAGGCCTCCTCTCTAGGCATCACCTTTCTGCCTTGATAAATGATTTGCTGCTATTCCTTTCTGTGTGACCTGACTCAGTTTTGCCCAACACCCATGATGTGATGCAGTCATAGGTGCAGTAAATTTCTAAGAACAGTTAGCAATTAAGACAACTGTTACTCATCATAACTCATCTGGAGTGACATGTCTAGAACTGCTCAAACCTTTATCTTTTTCTGTTGCATTATGGTCATTGAGCAGTCAAATAAGGGGTTATTCATCTTGTGAAAACTTATAACAGACTTGATAGTATTGCAGTTAATAGAAAATTCTGCACTCTTACATTTCTTCTGTCTGTAATTTATATCTCAACAACCTCAGATAATACTATCACAAGATGGAAGTAGCTGCCTAGCTATCCTGCACCCAAAATGCAGTATTTGTGCCATTTAATTTTGACTTTTATGTGATTAATTATTCTGACATTAAAAACTCTAGATTTCCACAATGTTGCAAAGTTGAAAGCATTCCAATAAAGGAGCAAAAGTAAGGACTTGTACAATAAAATTCAGTTACAGCAATTTTAGATGCTTGCAACCTGAAGTAAGGATTAACTGTCCTGCATCCCCTCCCCAGGAGTACATTGTTTCCTGATATGTAAATTATGGGGTACCTGTATTTTCAGAGTGTCTAAAATCAAGAAAAAGCTAACATAATTTCTAGATGTGAAATTGCATTGGTAATAGTTGTTTCCACATATTTACTTCATCATGGCATGTGGAATTATTGATAATGACTGTTATTTTCTTATAAGCAGTGGCTTGTATGAAAGGGTATGGGTTGTTATAATTAGACATTGATACAGAGCTAGAAAGTTAAGAAAAGAAGCTTAGTGGACCACCACCATGAGCTGATGGTGAGAGAGTATCGGTCTTGTTGTTAAATTCCATTAGTACCACCGTGTCAGCTTTTTATGGTATGAAATTGGCACAATGAAATGTCTTGGACTGAACTATGGAGATGAGAGATTATTTGATACTCTTTTTGTTGAAATTAGAGATGAGCAGAGGGTTGAAGAATACCTGGATTTTATTGGACTTCAGTGTACCATCCCACAATCTATAAGTCACGCTTCTACTGTAAAGTTTCTGGACAATCAGTTATACCTCATACTCAGTCGATGAAGATAATAGAAGTGCCACATCTTCACATTTGGTCTCTAGTTGTCCTGGAAGAATAAACCTGAAAGAGATGTTTTGCTGCATGTAAGACATCTGATGTTGCCAAAAGCTTTGCATTTCAAGGTAACTGGTGAAGGTAGCAGGAGTTGAGAGATGACCAAGGAAGAAAACCAGAAGTGTTGTTGGTCTTCGTGTTCAGCACTGTTGACATTTGTGAATGCAAGGTTGGATTTAGAAATACCTGGTGCCTGTTCATGTAAAGAAGTACCTGATTTTTTTTTTTTTTGATGATGTGTCAGGCTGCCACACTTTGCTGGAAAGATCCAAAGTTAATTGAATTGAAATTAAAGTATTTCTCCAGGAAATTTTATTTTACTAGTTTGTTTATTTGACACCGAAGTATTTTAAGTTGTGGCTGCAGGCAGATGGTAGAGAAATGACTTTTCTTACAATAGTTTCTACTCTACAGTAATGCTCTGTGACTTTTTCTGAGTATTTCCAGGCCCAGTTAGGGTCAGTCTATTTAGAAAGTTTAAGAATGAATGTGTGAATAAACAAAGTTCATTGTAAAAGTCATTTAGGATTTAAACTAATGAGTTACTGGCAAATGGCTTGGGGTGATACAAATGTGTACTAACTGCTGTGTGTGGAAAAGATAAATGTAAATAAGTGAGTGCTAACCTCTGCATTACTGTCAACTGCTTTAGCTCTCTATTTGCAAACAGACACATCATTGTTAAATGTCACTGATTTCCTATTGCTCTTGGGAGAGCATTACTGATAAGGATCTGTCTGTCTGCTAAGTATGCCTTTAGGTAAGGAAGACTTTCCATGTGTACATAGATGAATAGTCATTAATGAATACAAAGTGTAATGCAAAAATACTTTACAGCTGTGTAATGCAGTATTATCTGAATGTATATTAATCTCATAAGCCCTAAGAGAAAATACCTTCAGAGTCAGAAAAATATTAAAGTGGACTAATACTGAAAAAGCTATACCCTATGTCTAGTGCAATACTTGTAGTGCAAATGTATGTTACACTTGTGCTATGAATGCTGTTGTGTCACACTTGTATGTTCTAAATGTCATATTCTCTGAACTGTTCTTACCACTTAACTGTAGAAATGTTTAAAATGGAATGTCTACATGTATGACATACAAGAACTGGATGCAGCACGTGGTACCAGACAGTTTAGTAAAGTTACCATGTATGAAGTGATTTGGTACTGGAAAGCAAGCAGACGTTTTACTGAATGAAATTACTGTTAAGCGGAGATTATCCTTATTCCTAAGGTTCAGTGTCTCCAGAGCTAATTACATTAATTGTCAGCTACAGGTTTCCAGCCCCCTGCATGGAAGATGGGGACTTTGCTTCCTCAAAACTTACTTTAAGGTTTACATTCAAATAAAATTTTAATCAAATTATTTCACTGTTTATATGTCTGCATCTTGAAAACAGAGTACTGCTGGCTAGTTGCAATTGTCAAATTCAGAAGCCTGACAGCATAAATCTGAAAGTTCTCCTTGTAGTCCTGATACTGACAGTTGCTTGATGGCCTGCAGTTTCATCCATTTTCATAGGACGGATAATGCTCCATAAAAAAGAATGCTATTTTATTGCTTTATATCCAGATAAGAAACAGCTGATCTATTTTTTTTTTGGGGGGGGGGAGTAACACACTGATATCTGTTGTCAGTAGATATACATTAAACTACCCACATTAAACCCCATAAATGTCAGTAACATTTTGTGTATTCTGTCTCCCATACCATATTATTTTGCACTATTTTTATAAAATAAATGTAAACTACTCATTGTTAGCAAAGTGGTGCAGTGGTTAGAATTTTTACCTTACAGCACCTGGTTATCTAGTCTGTTTCCTAGCCAGAGTGTCTTC
This sequence comes from Protopterus annectens, assembly GCF_019279795.1. Classification (NCBI taxonomy): domain Eukaryota; kingdom Metazoa; phylum Chordata; order Ceratodontiformes; family Protopteridae; genus Protopterus; species Protopterus annectens. Next base: position 906,405,784 of record NC_056744.1, on the reverse strand, counting down.
AGTACAGAATATATATGTCCTATTGCTGTCCAAGTGGGCTTTCTCTGGTCACCAGTTTGCTTCCACATACCAAAGACATATAGACAAGCAAACGGGTGATGATTTGGTTAGCCACTAGGTATATGTGTAGTGTACATGTGAGTGTGTACATTTCCTCCATTCATCCCATCTAGGATTGTTTCCAGCCTTGCACCCATGGCTGGGATAAGCTCTGGCTGCCATTAACTATGAAATGGATAAAGCAGACAATGTAAATGGGTAGAACGGTGGATCCAAAAACCACTCACATAAATTTGCCTGTCACAGTGTATTATCCTGACAACCATAAATAGCAAAAGTATTGTGTAAGCCATAGTTCCCCACACTGATGAGAACATATGCATAAACAGATCATGTCATTTTTTTTAATACTTGATGCTTGGCTGCGGTGGTGCAGGGGTTAATGTTATCACCTCATACCAAGAGTTTCTCCAGTTCAATTCTCGGCTGGGGTGCCTTCTGTGTAGAGTCTGCTTATCCTCCCTGTGATTGTGTGGGTTTCCTCTGGGTGCTGCAGTAGGTGGATTGAACACTCTAAATTGGGTCTAGGTGCGAGTGAGTGGTATGGATGAGATATTGAGGCAGGGTTAGCCACCTGGCGGTGTAAACCTTGGCTCGAGTTGATTGTCACTGTTGATGTGACACCATGACCCCATGTGCAAAAATGGGAAAAGGGGTTGAGGATGGATGCATTTGATACTCACCAGCTATCTTATGCAAGTAATAACTCAAAAGTTGAAAACAGTAGTCTGTCATTGTATTACTTCAGTGTAATATTACTTACAAAGAAGAAAACTATTGAGTAGCACTTGTGCTGTTATCCATCCTAACTAACTATCTCATCCAGTACCAGTTTATTGTTATCTATCCCTGCCCTTTCTTGGCAGTTTAGGTGCTATGCTGTTCCTTTCTGAACTTAGGACGATTTGTTAGTTTTCAGTGGTGGGGTGTGAAACTAAATTATATGCTGTTACAGTTATTTCTCTTAAAATTGGAGCTGAATGATATAGAACAAGAACTTTTCAGTACTTTGACACAAATTTTCAGCATTTCTGAGGGAGGACCAGGCCTTATGATCAGTTGAACCATCATAAGAGCAATATGTCTCATAAAAATATTTTCACATGATTTAATCTAATAGAGAAATAAAACTAGAAAGACTAATCACTCATTTTGCTCTTGTTTAAGGAATGGGGTCAGAAGAAAATGTGTTAATTAGGAGGGAAAATAATAAAGTTACAAATCCCTTCTAGCAGTTATAAGTACATACATAATTCAGGTAGACAATATTTTGTTCCTGAGTTCATATTGTAGCTGTTTCCTTCTTTTACCTCATAAACCTAACAGCTTTTCTGGATTTTCTCCCTTGGTGTGAAATTTGATTTCATTTTAGTAAACAAAATTATGTTTAGGGTAGTAAATGAAAAAAAACCTTGCAGATTTTCATGAAATGGCATCCTGACTATGAAAAATAAAAGCAAGGGATTTATGAAGCTATGTTGAACTTTACAGTTGCCCTTGGAACTTTGGTAAGTTTGAAAACACTGGCCTCAAATTTGTCAATGCAACCATTATTTCACAGAGATACTTAATTTGTGACAGCTGTCATTTTCATGTTAACCCATAAACAGGAAAAAGGAAATTAATGGGGCTGAGTACCAAAGGAGAGAGAAATGGATAGTAGATCAGAGGCAGAACTTAGAAGATCTTTTACAGTAGTATGTACACCAAATTGTACTACTTTGAAGACCAGAGTGAATACATCACCTTCCTCTTCTGTAGAAATACATATAAATAAGCATTTCCTTCCTAAAAACAAAATATATGCACATGGTCTCTCATCAGAAGCATTTTTGGCAAATTGTTAAAGACACAGCACTACAAAATAAGACATTCATAACATGGACTCTCCATTCAAACGTTTAATGATTTGATTTGATTTCCATGCCACCGAGATCCCTTCCCAAACAAACAATATGTTCCAGAATAAAATGTTTAATATTGTATCAGTACAAATGCATAGACTCCTAACACTTTCCCTATATACCTCTCTCCTTTATATTTCTATGCAATCACTGACAAATAAGTTAAGGAATTACTCAAGAACCTGAATGGTAGTGGAGTCCCAACCAAAACAGTATACACATCAACCTTGCTTAAAATTGTTTCAACATTAATAGCAAAAAAAAAAAAAAAACGTGGCAGACATTTTTAATCTATTCATAATTATAAACATGTTGTTTGATGTGCAGTCTGACTCTGCATGACCTCAGGGACACTAGCACACTAGAGCTGGCTATCAACAGCTATTTCTTTAAGTTCTTGCAAGTTCAGATTTATTGCTTCAGTAATACTGTCTAGCCATCTTAGGCTCTACCACACTCTTCTTTTACCTTCAATCTTTCCCAATATCAGTGACTTTTTGTAGTGAATCATGCTATCCATTATGTGACCAAAGCATTCAAATTTTAATTTTACTATCAGACCTTCTGGTGAATAATCTGGGTTTATTTACTTAAGTATTAACTGATTTAATCTTCTTGGGGTTCACAGACTTCCCAGAATTTTTTCAAACACCACTGATCAAAAGCATTAGTTTATTTATGCTTAGCCTTATGTATAAACTTTCAGATCCATGTGTTATTACTGGGAAAATCACAGCTTTGATTATATGATGATTTGCTGACAATGTGATATTATCACTCTTTAAAACCGTATCCATACTTGGAATAGCTTTTATTCCTAAAAGCAAGCTTCTTTTAACTTTGTGGCTACAATCACCATCTTCAGAGATCTTTGCGTCCAGGAAAATAAAGTATCTCATTGCCAGTTCTTCTCTATCTATTTGCGAATAATTGTTAGGGCCAGATAATAGTTTTTTTTCTGTTGATTAGCAAGCTTTCTGCTTTCATCTTTTCCAAGTGAGACATTCAACTTGTTTTTGATTTGAGCCATCAGAGTGGTACATTTGTATATCTGACATTGTTAATATTTCTCCTGATGATTTTAAATCCATGATGTGATTTTTCTAACCCAGCACTTCAAATGACATAGTCAGCATATAAATTTAATAAGTAGAGTGACAATATATTGCCTTGCCATTCCACCTTTCCAATCTTGCATCAGTTATTCGATATTTTGTTCTAGCTGTTGATTTTCGTTCTGCATATAGATTTATCAAGAGGAAAATAAGGTAACTTAATATCTCCATTCCTCTAATGTCTTACCACAGTTTGTAATGGTCCACACAGTCACAAGCTTTAGAGTAGTCAATAAAGCAGAATTACATACTTTCCTGAAGCTCTCTTACTTTATTATTCAGCAGATGCTGGCAATGTGATCTCTGTTCACTGTTCCTTCTAAAACCAGCTTTTACATCTATTAGTAATTGGTCCATACATTGATGAAATCTAACTTGCAGGATATTGAGTATTACATTGATAGCACATGAAACAAAAGCTGATATTCAATAATTTAAGCATTCTTAGGTTTGGAATTTTCTGGGACTGGAATGCAAATTGATCATTACCAATACCATAGGCACTATTTTGTTTTCCAAATTTACAAGAAAGTTACAAACAGCACTGTAACAGTATTACTTTGCATGATTATAAAGAATTTCTATCACTTCATATAGCTTTTTTATTAACATAACTTTTTACACCCCATTTGCCTTTGCTCTCCAGTATGCCTGGATCTAAAGTAGAGAAAATACAATTGTATCAATGATTTCAGGATCCTTTTTACATTTTTCTCCTTTTTTTTTACATTTTTCATTTTTTTTACATTTCTGTCATCTCTTTTTAATACCTTATGCTTCTGCTAGGTCCCTCCCATCTTTGTCTTTTATCAGTCCCATTTTTATCTGGAAGTTCCTCTTAATATCATTTGTCTTTCACATTCTGCTGTCTTCTTCCATTTCTTTATACTGCTCATTTAAATGTGTCTCCTTACCTCTCCTTGTGATGCTCTGAAACTCTGCATTCAGTTTGATGTCGTCCTCTTCTAAAGCCGCCACAGACAGCCACTTTGCTTTCTTAATTTTTTATTTGGAATATTTTTGGTTGACAGTTCCTGAGCAATATAACAAACTTCTGTCCATATTTCTTCAAGAGTTCTATCCATCAGGTCTAATCTCTTAAATTTGTTCTTCCCAAATACTACTAATTCATTTAGAATAGTTCTGAGCTCATATCTACTTGATCTCAAGACTTTTCTAGTTTTTTTTATTCTAAACTTTGTTATAAAAAGTTGATATTTTGAACCACAGACAGCTTCAGGCCTTGCTTTTGTTGGCTATACAGAGCAATCTCTGACTGCTAAGTATGCAGTAAATCTGTTTCATTATTGACCATCTGATGATATCACTGTGTAATGTTGTCTCTCAAGCTATCAAAAAAGACTTTGTAATGACTAGTTAATTATCTTGGCAGAATTCTGTTTAGCTTGTGTTCCATTTTATTTCATACTCCATGGTCAGACTTGCCCATTATTCCAGCTATGCTCAGACTACCAACTTTAGCATTCTAATAATCTGTGATGAATGTAATATCTTTTTTGTTGTTATTTCCAGAAAGTGCTGCAGATCCTAATAAAACAGATCAAATTCCTCCAGTCTGGCACTTATGGTTGGAACACAGACTTGCATCACTGTAATGTTGAATGGCTTTCCTTGGAGTCTCACTGAGATCATTCTATCATTTTTGGATTATGTCTGAGCACTGATTTTGACAGTCTTTTATAAACAGGTAGCTCATACACTTTTTGTACAAAAGGTGTCAGGTTCTATTCCCTTACCAGGTAGTTGAATTAATTTCCAGTACTGACACTGAAGTCCAGCATAAGGGGAATGCTTTACTCCTGAATGTGCCATTTTTCAAAAGAACTGTTAAACACTGACCCCATCTGCCTGAGCTGATGGTAGCTCAGGTGGATAAAAAAGATCTCATGGCACATATCAAAAGGAGTTGCTTTATTAACATTTTCATTCATTTTATACTATAACAAAAACAACAACAAATCAAATCAATTATTTACATTCATATTTAAAATTATGTAACACAAAGAAATCAACTAACAAACTCTATTTATTTCATTTCTTTTTTATATTTACCCTCTATCCCAACCCTTTCTTCCACAATTGTTTTCTTATTTTAATTAAAATGTTTTCTTGTTATATAACAAACTCTCACATCTTCTTTTCCACATCACCCATATCGCCACACACAATAATTAATCCCATTTAACAATATTACATTTTTTTACTATCATACTTTCTCTATAATATCAAATTCATATTTATAAACTTAAATTTTCCCCATCTATATTTATTTTTAAACTTTATGAATATTTTTTACTCTTCTTATAATTAAAAAACTGTGTTCTGTAGTTTCTTCTTCATTATTATCAACATATTTTCTTTCCTTTATTATCTTATTTTGATGTTCCTTATGACCGGTAATTTATCTAATAAAATTATCCACAGAAAGTCTTCTGCTTCACATCCTCAGGTCAGTTTGTTGCTCTGAATTGTATGTATATTTTATGGTTTACCTTCATAATGTTGGCTTCCAGAATGTCAAACCCGCGTCCGCGAACACTGAACTGCAATGTCAAAAAATATGAGGTTTTTCAATATTCAAAAGTTTTCGCGGTTCTGGTTTCGCAGAAACGGTTCGGTAATGTGGCCGTTTGGTCATCTGTGATCGATAATATAAAGGTAAACCATATTTTACATCTTGGTATAAAATTAGAGCTTTGCGTTGCTTTTCTCTCAGTACATAGGACAGTGATAAAAGTGATTTATAAACAAATTCTCTCTCTTTGAGGTAGTGATAAGTTTCAGACCCGAGATTGCTATCTTACTTTGTATTCTTTCTTATATTCTCTCTCTCTCTCTCATATGCATCTGCGGGTTCATACAGCTTTGCTTCAGGTCATTATTTTTGCTAATGATATATTTAAACCTCTGCTCATTTTGCAGCTCCTCTTACATAAAAAATTATATCTTGTCAGTGTTTTCTCTTACCATGCAGGGCCATGCTTAAAGTACTGCTTTTATAAACAAAGTCTATTGTAGGTGAAGTGATCATTTTCACACTAAAGTCCACATTTTCTGGTTTAGTTTAGTTCCCACTACCATAATGTTTACTGCTTACTTTGCAGGCCTGCTCTGGTTTAAGGTTACAGCTTGAGCTAGAATAACTGGCTCCCATATTGTAGTTATTATTGAATATACTGAAAGAGTTATTTCTAATTAACTGTTTTGCCATTATAGGCCAACACTCGTCTATACTTGTTACATTTCATTCCCTCAGGCTACTACATATTTCATATTTACATCTGCATGTTTATATTTTCCACATATATTTTTTATAATTCTTTCAATGCCACTTGTTCTATGAATCATCCGTTTTGCAGTGCTGCAACACCCAAGGTCCTTCCACCACCATTATGTAAGTATCTATGTATACTACACTTGCTGAGATCACCAGTGCCCCTCTTCACTGGTAATGTGTGTTTGGTGAGGGAGAACTCAATAGCTGCCATAGCTGCTTCATGGGGGTAATTGCTTCTCTGATGGCCCTTCCTTAACCTTTATGACAATGTTCTGTACAAGTATTTGAAAGGTTTACAAAATTAGAGAGATTTTTTGTCTAGTTGTTATTCTTGTGGCAGACCCATTTCAAGTTTGGGGGTGAATTTTTTTTGTTTGCTTACTATGGCTACTCTGGTGTCCTTAGTAAGATGCCTTGCAAATGTATATGTATATTTTGGGCAGGCAAGAACTTACCGGGCTATGGATTCAATATGATAAATGAAAGACAGATGCAAGTCTACGTATACTCCTAAGCACGTGTAGGTAGCAATGAGGACAATTTCATTGTTCCAAGTATCAGTCAATGTGAGGGATTTGGAGTTTTTATCTTTTTTTAGGAGTACCAATGAATTTAGTATTGTTTTTATTAGCAATGAGTTTGTGTAAGTGAGACCAGACCCAGAGGTGCTGGAACTGAAATAGAGGTAGTGTTTGAAATTTGTTTACCTGTTGACATGATATCTGTATTCAGAAATGCAAACCCTTCTTTCACCTTTCTCTTTAAAACTACTTTTACCAATGTATACAGAACTGTCATGTTGATTCTTAATTGCATACTTTAAAATACATGGCTCATATTGCCAATCACTAGTTTTAATATCATAACATAGATCCCTGGTACTGTCTTATTTGATCTCACAGATTCCATTCTTCAACTAATGCATCCATACAGTCTAGAGCGTCTAGTATGTATGGCTACATACAGTCTAGAACTTCTATACCATCCATGTTAACCTGTTCTTCAGCTAGCCATGTCAGGTTTGATCCACTCTACAACACAGAGCTGCTGTGCACTTTGAATTCCTCAGTGTTATTTTCATTCATGCTGTCACTCTGAGTTTGCTTTGCTGCTGTGAGGAACATATTTACATGACTATATGTGTAATTTGCCTTTTTAAATTTTATTTGGCTTGCTGATAAGTCCACTAATTCAGGATTTATTTAGTAACCTGCATTAAGCTGGAAGATATAACCTCATAATATTGGCCCAGCAGCTTCTTCTATGCCTTCCCCAACAACATATTGTTTAACTCATTTAATCCGGAACAGTATGAGGCTAATTAACACCTTTGCTTCCTGAGATCATCTAAGCCAAAAAAATTTTGCTTCCTGAAAGTTTTCTCCAAAATTCTCTACTGAAAACACAGTTAATTAGATTTCTAATATCTGATAAATGGTTGTTGTTGTTGCTTGTCTTTCGGCTTTTCCCAGTAAGGGGTCGCCACAGTGGAACTCCGGTCCGCTAATGATTGGCAGTAGATTTTTATGAACCACCGAGGTGCCAGCTCAATGCCCAACCTTCAATGAAGGCACGCCCATTTACGCATACATGTCTTTCGAAACTCTACCCAACTGCCAAGAATCGAATGGGAGAACCTCTTGCTGTGAGGTAACAACGCTACTGCCGTACCACCGCGGCAACTACTAATATCTGATAAATGGTGTGAGTTACAAAAAAATTAAAATATGATAGCTCTTTGGAAGACAATTTGGTATACCCTGCTGTTAGAATCAAATGTCTGTCAGTAGATGCTAAATTTATACTGCATATTTATGAAAGAAAAACTGTATTTTGTTTTCCAAAAATACTAGTGTTATGTTCAAATAATGTGTTATATCCCTGTAAATATGCATGATAGATCCATGATATCTAGGAGGGAATTGTTCAATAGCTGTCCAAGGATGTATGGCAGGAAGGGATAGAACACTGCTGTTTTCTGATATTGCCAAATCTAGACTATCTCCAAATTATGCATACAATAATTTCACAATATTTCAAAACAATATAAATCTACAAAGTCATTTCTGTTAGATGGCGAGTATCAGTGGCAACATTTTGAGCCTTAATGTTTTATACAAGATGGCACCATTTGTTCACATGTAGGTCAACCATCATTTATGAAATTAATTCAGTTATAAAAATCTAGGTACTAGTCATAACTGCTTACCAAAAGAGCATTTATATCTCAGCATGTCTTCATATTACCCACTATTTTTTACTGTAATTTTTTATTAACATACATTCCTTGAATACACCACTCCCAATGTGACAGTATCACACTATTTTTGCAGTATTGATGCACAACATGGAAATAGCTCTTATTTTTTACATAATTTTTTCTAAACACTCCTCAATAACGTCAGCTCTGTACATTCCATGATGATCATTTTACTGACCATACTTAACAAATCATGTCAGCTTGTATGTGTCATAGTTTTACGCATGTACCTAACTAAGACTTCAAAAATGAAACTTGAAAACAATGGCGCATATACTCTTTTCAGGACAGGGAAATTTCCTATAAAGACATGTAAACTCTTACAGAATTCACAGGAGCTTTGCTTTCTTGATGACTATACTCTTGTAGGAAGCAATGAGTTAAAACACAAATCATCTTCTGTTTTACTTTATTGGCTCTTGTAATAATAATCTTTTGAGCTCAAGTGTTCTTTTCCTTTTAGGCTGCTCTCTCAACCACAGTTTCAATAGATTCTACCTCTATACTTCAGTTTCCTTCCTTAGGTTGTCCTGTCAATATAAAGGGTTTCTCAGAATATAATTTACCATCAGCTTATCTTTTTTTCTTGGCTTCCAGATTCTTGCTGGTCAAAATCCGCCTTCACTTGTATTATCTGCTTTATACTAGCAGAACTAAGCTTAGAATTCAGCATTTCCATGGTTATCATACTCACTTTGTTCAATGGGTACTCTCACAGTTATCTTGCATCAACTTTTTTTCTTCTTCTTTTATCCTCTCTATATTTATGTGTTAACATTTCTTGTAAGATAGGGAAATTTGCCCTTTTCCCCAGTATAGTGCCATCTCAGAGCTGGTATATTTAGTTAGGGGGTAGTGGGGGGCGATGTCCCCCCACTTGGGTGGGTTTGACATGCTTTGGTGTGTTTGTTTTTTAATGATGGCCAACTGCCTCCTTTCCCATATTAAAATTCTGGTGATGTGAACATTCATTAACGTAAGGTTTTAGTTTTGTTGCCTTGGTCATATAAGATTTGATTAAATGGATTTTCGGTCTACTCAAGTAGACCCCATATATAAATATAAATATATATATATATATATATATATATATATGTATGTATGTGTATGTGTGTATATATATATATATATATATATATATATATATGTGTATATATATAGATATAGATATATATATATATATATATATATATATATATATATATATATATATATATATATATATATATATATATATATATATATATATATATATACAAAATACATAAACACACACACACACATACACACACATACACATATACACATATATATATATATATATATATATATATATATATATATATATATATATATATATATGAATGACAAAGCAGCAAGACCCAAGATGGATGATGAATGGATAAAAATATTTCCACAATTGAAAACCAGTTCCAATAAGTTGATATAAAACTTTTTAATCAAAAAGTGAAACGTTAGCGCTATTGCGGTATCCCCACTTCATCAGACGTTACACAATCACTACTAACAAAGCAAATATATAGCTATTTAAAAAATGTCATTTCCTTGCAATTAATAGAATTGCATCAGTTCCTATAAAACATCAACTTGAAACAATCACAATGTAACATGATCATCCATTAAAATGTGTACATTCATACAAATTATATAGCATGCTGTTGCAATTTAACTTAACGCAACTATCAAAACATAACTATATCAAGCTCATATAGAAAATCTATAAACCATATAGGCAGTCCACAGGGGTTGCCATGGGCACTAGTTGTGCCAATTCATACGCCAACCTTGTGTTGATGGCATGGGAGAGAGAGGTCATCTTGACTTGTTCCAACATCATCTTTTATAGACGATTTGTCGATGACCTCTTTCTCCTATGGCGAGGCACTAGTGCATCCTTGGAGGCATTTCTTCTGTACATCAACAGCCTTGATGGCTTTTTGAAGTTTACCATGGATCATTCGAAGGTTAGCATCAATTATTTGAATGCAATGGTATATAGAGAGCTTGGAACATTTAAAACTAGCGTATACAGGAAGGACTGTTATAGAGCTACATACTTGGCAGTGGATAGCATGCATTAGCCAGGCACATTCAGGAATGTAGTCAAGGGCCAAGCATTAAGGATCTCCTGTCTCTGCTCGGATGATGCCAAGTTCCATATTGAACTTGAGCATCTTAAGGACAATTTCTATGATAGGGGATATGAACGACATGTTCTGAACTCTGTATGTGATGAGGTGACAAGACTTAGGAATAGCAGAGGGAGACCCTATTATTCGGCGAGCAGGGCCATGAGAACTGATTCTAATAGAGCCAGTTCTAATTTGCAATTACCAGTGGTTCTTCCTTATGGGAAGAACCTGCAGTCAGTTCAGAAAGTCTTATTAGATAATTGGAACATTCTCATTTTAGATAATGATACACGTAATATTGTAGGTAATTGTCTGCGTTATGTGTATAACAATTTGAAAAATTTTAAACAGCTTCTATGTTTTCCAAATTTGTGTGCCAGCAATCAGTTGTGTATATCAGTAGTTGAGTATGGCACCAAGAGATGTGGGTCATGTGCCCAATGTAACTATATAGATGTGTTGAGATTCTTTAGGAATCCGAATGATGGCAAATTATGGCAGATCAGGTGTAGAGCTGATTGTGCCACAAGGAATTTAGTGTATGTGGCATGTTGCCAGGTTTGTTTTGTGTTCTATGTGGGAAAGACCAACAGGTCCCTACGAGAACGAGTGAGGGACCATCTCTATTGTTATGCCAGGTCTGATACATGCAGTGCTATAGCTAAGCATATGCTTATGCATGACAAACATACTTTTTTATTTCAGGTATTACAAGTACAGCCCTATAGGTTGCGGGGTGGTGATATAGTCAATTCCACTGAATTGTCTGAAACTGAATGGACTATGAGACTAGCGGCACATCGTGGGAGGGGGCTTAATGAATGTGTGTCCCTCAAGCCAGTTCTAAAAGCCAGATCCATCAAATGAGTTTACTAAGATCTGGCAATATTTGGGTAAATTTAATAACATATTGTTATGATTTTTAGTCTTATTATATGCGTTTTTTATATATATATATATATATATATATATATATATATATATATATATATATATATATATATATACATTGTTTTAATGTAGTTTTATAAGGTTAGATTATGTCATTATTTAATAGGATTGACGTTTTATTATAATAGCATATGTTTATTTTTTGTATAGATTTTCTATATGAGCTTGATATAGTTATGTTTTGATAGTTGCGTTAAGTTAAATTGCAACAGCATGCTATATAATTTGTATGAATGTACACATTTTAATAGATGATCATGTTACATTGTGATTGTTTCGAGTTGATGTTTTATAGGAACTGATGCAATTCTATTAATTGCAAGGAAATGACGTTTTTTAAATAGCTATATATTTGCTTTGTTAGTAGTGATTGTGTAACGTCTGATGAAGCGGGGATACCGCGATAGCGCTAACGTTTCACTTTTTGATTAAAAAGTTTTATATCAACTTATTGGAACTGGTTTTCGATTGTGGAAATATTTTTATCCATTCATCATCCATCTTGGGTCTTGCTGCTTTGTCATTTTACGTACTTTGGGCATTGGTTGGACATATACTTTGTGTATATATATATATATATATATATATATATATATATATATATATATATATATATATATGGATCTACTTTCATTCATCGAAAGTACACTTACCTGAATCTCAAGTTGGTGAACCCACTTCTATGAAAGACCAAAATAATGAAACTCAGATCACTGAGAATTATAAGCACAGTAAGTAATCACTTGGCCACCATAGTGAACTTTGCCCTTTCCTCCAGTGTAGTGCAATCTTGGAGTTGGTATATTCAGTTAGGGGGTGTGGGGGGGCAAAGCCCCCCACTTGGGTGGGTTTGAATGTGTTCCAGTTAGCTGTTTTGTCCTGTTTGCCAAGTGGTTACTTACCATGCGTATAATTGTCAGTTTTCCAGGTTTCGATATTTTGGTCTTTCGTAGAAGTGGGTTTGCCAACTTGTGATTCGGGTAAGTGTACTTTCAATGAATGAAAGACCCATATATATATATATATATATATATATATATATATATATATATATATATACACACACACACACACACACACACACACACACACACACACACACACACACACACACACATACATTGGTTCCCTGCTTTTAGTCTAAATGCTTGTGCTGACATCTGTTTAACTGACTGCATTTGTTCAATATACGCAGATGGCTGACTGATGTGTAAGATCAACAATTCCGGGATAGGGTATTATGCCTTCTCTCTGGGGATTGCGTTAGTATATATAACTAGCAGGGGGTGTGGGGGGTGCAGGGGGGCTTGTCCCCCCTGCAAACAATAATGTTACTTTTTACAAGCACTGAAGTTCTTTCTGAGTTTGTCGATCTTTTGTGGTAAATGTTACAGAGGTTGCTATATGGACTATATGATCAACGTGAGTATATATATATATATATATATATATATATATATATATATATATATATATATATATATATATATATATATATACACACATACATACATACACATAGGACCCCTTCAGAATATCAATTTTCAGAATGTTGAACTACATATGGTCCAAAATGTCAAACAGTTTGTGCTGAGATTGTGGTACAGTGGGTTTCAGGGAATTTGACCTTTTCCCCACTGTAGGGCAATGTCAGAGTTGGTATATATATATATATATACACACACACACACACACACACACACACACACACACACACACACACACACACACACACACACACACACACACACACACACACATATATATTTATTGATTTATTGTCTGTCTGACTTAAACTGATAGTGCTGCATTCTGGTTACTTTGTAATAAAATCTGCTGCAGGCTAAAGAAACCATGCCCGCCCACTACAAACTTTTTCTCCCTGCTACCACATCATCAGAAGGTGGGGCTGGATGACATGGACTCAGGGAGTAATTTGACAGTTACTCAGCATACATTAAATAATAAATATAGGTCCAATGAAATAACAAATGTAAAACTACATATTTTAGAATAAGTAATAATGACCAAAAAAACACAAATAGAACTAATAAACCAGTAACACACTAAACCGTTTTTATTAACACACATTAAGCTCTTTTGTGCTAGCCTCTGGACTTTATCAGAACAAATTGAACAATGAAATTCTTAGGTTTATAAAATCACACTGATGTCACGTTAAATTAATTAAATACATGAAAGTTAACCCTTGAAACACACACATATACAAAAATTTAAAGGGCAAAGGAATAACATTTTGTGCCCCTTTAAAATATGAATACACTGCAAGAATACTATTTCATTTTATAAGGTAAAATTCATGTACACAAGAACAGCATGCACCTGAAAACTCAACAGTTGGTGTTTCTGATGAAGTCCAGAAACTAGAATGAAAGAATTTAATGTGTGTTAATAAAAGCAAGTGGTTTTACTGGCCATTCCTAGTTCAGTGTGTTATTTTAGCGTAAGAAATTTTTGCACTTGATCTTTAAATCAATAAAAGTCCTTGGTCTATGATAATTTATATTTTGACCAATGTTTAAGTGTTAAACAGGTCCCTATAGGTTTACATGCTTTTAAGTTTTCCAATGAGTATCACTGTGCAAAAATATGTGTATAAAGAACGTGTTTCATTATTTAATAACACAGGCATGAAAGTAATAAAAATGTTATATAGGTTTACTGTGGATAACATCAAAAGACTAGACATTGAGATAAACCAACATGATATATTGATACAAATGGATAGTTCTTTCAGGTTAAACAAAGAAAAAAAGAATGTAATTTCTAATTGAATTGATAAACATGTTTCATCTAGTATTGTAAAAAACACTAAAAAATGTTAAGAGATGATACCACATACAGAAAATGGTCTGTGAGCCCCTTTCCAAAAATGGGGTCATGTGATTATTAGATTGAATCAGGCTTCAGTTAAGTCTGATATCATCAATTATTTTTTTAGAAGTGGAAACTGTGAGATTGAGAAGGTCATAGAGAAGAACCAGCCAGTCCAGACAATCTGTTTCCATTCAGAATCAGGAGGCATAATCATAGATCCAGAAATTAGATTACAATACATGAATTCAAATTACATGGAGCATATCTTTCAACATAGGCTTAAGAGGTAGAGGACAAAGCTGAGGTAGGGCTAAGCACCCACACTAGTAAGGATCCTAATATTCAATTTAAGTAGTAAGGTTTTGAACACTGTTTATTTAGAAGTTTTTTTTTTTTTTATTCTAGCTCATAAATGAAATCTCACAGATACTTTTATCACATTAAGACTTTTGTCAGGAAACTGCATTTAGAGTATATTTTTAAATAAGCTGTTTACCATGCATCAAAGAATAACATTCCAAAGAAACATAGTATGTGCAACACTGCTTTGCACCATACTTTACAGACTTTTTATGAACTTGTAAAATGAACTCAGAGAGTCTTTGTATGTAAACAGTGATTTTATTTTTTTTAAATTAGCAACAAGTAGGAGCTAAGAATCTTAAAATCAGATAAAGGCAATAGAATCAGGCTGAAAGACCCAGTAATACATGAAAAACAAATAGAATATCTTTTGTTTGATGATTCTAGTTATAGGCTTACAGTTATGCATGTATTAAGAAAGTGTACAATGATAAAGATAAAGATTTTTACATTAGTTTCATCAAGGGCACATCAATTGTAATTTAGTCAGTAATCTGAAGAGTGTCTGAAATTAGGAGACTCTTTCAAGGTCCCTAACATACATATATAAAAATGTGGTCAAGCTACCTTTTCAACCGATAGTGGATAATAGAGACTGTAAACCACAATTTATATTGGTTACTTAGATTTATTGTTAAACACTGTTCTACATAAAATTAGTTTGTATATAAAAGGTTCATGGGATTTTTGAATGCTTTAGGGAATTATAGTTTTACAGGTACTGAAACTTTTTTGTTGCAGTTGATGTAGAATTATTGTATAGATATGTACCACAAGACATTGAAATCTATTTTATGAGATCTTTTTTTTTCAGTAAGTATACAAATGTCTCCAATACACATGTGAATCAGATAAAACTATTTTGTTTTTAATAAAAACATTTTATAAAGAAATCAAAGGAGCAGCTATGGGAGATATGGCAGCCCGGTATTTGCAAATATTGTTTTAGCTTATTTAGAATTAGAGGTGTTATATAATAATCCTTTATTTAAATTAGTTTATATATATATATATATATATATATATATATATATATATATATATATATAATTTAAAATTTTTATGAAATGCAGATTACATAAATTTGGATATGTTTTTTAGAAGACATCAGTCATAGCAACACTTTTTTTTAATTCATGAAAGGTGAATTAGGGAAAAATTATGTTTTACATATTAAGATTATAATGAATACATAAATAATTTAATAGCAAATTATTTAGGAAGGTCACAGTTATAAACAATCATGTGCATTCCCTGAATATGAAAAAATGTGGTAAGAGGACAATATATTAGAGCCTCAATGATGTGTACTAAACTTAATGATTTTATTTCTCATATGCATTGTAGAGGGTAGAGATTAAAAATCCCCCCACTGCTCAGTTTGACATAATGGTTTGAAAGCTAACAAAAACAATAATGGCATAATCAATAAATATAAAAATAGTATGGCAATTCCCATGACAGTTATAAAAAAAAAACATGCTTCATACTAACTGGAAAATCTTTCAAGGTAACACAGATTTAAACAAAGTTGTATGAGATGGGCTTATATTCATTGATAAGATATATACAAATTTAAAAACAATCATATTTTTAAAAATGAGAGCTATATTCCTGTACTAAGGGGTACTTTTGCATGTTGGGTTTATAAGCAGTGCAAATTCGACAGTGTAGGACTATTTTTATGTTAAGAATACATGAACAAACCTTTTAGAATTTACAGAGTTATTCATGTAAAATTATAGGGGTGGTCTATTTGGCTAAACATCAGTTCAGCTTGTGACAGAATCTATGTAGGCAGGATAACTATGATGTTATTGCACCAAATTTATAAATATGTATATATCACATAAAGAATAAAAACTACACTAATGCACTGGCAAAACATAGTAAGGGATGTAAGAATTTAGGATGTTCACCTTTTTGTGGTAGATCATATTACATTACATTTTAGAGATGGGGATTGGAATAATTTATTAGAAATTAAAGAATTGGCATGGAATTTTTTATTGGCTGCTGACAGAAGACCTGGGCTTAATGGCAGTATTAATATTAAATGCCGCTTAAACTACTAAAATGGCTAAAGTATTTTAAATACATTATGCCAATAATTTAAAATTGTTTGTGTACTTTTAGAAATTGCACATTGCTTGTGTCTGAATGCTTTAGATAAGTGTGTTTATTTATGGTACATATTAAGAAGCAGGTCTTAAAAAAAAAAAAATATATATATATATATATATATATATATATATATATATATATATATATATATATATATATGAATCTAACAGAAAATGCCAAACAAACTTTTGAAGTGAAAAACCTCGAAGGAAACCAATGCAGGTGCGATGGAATAATCCAATAACAAGCGGTAGCTGTAAAAACCGTAACGTATCATTATCATCTGATGTTACTATAATTTCTAGTTCATCTTCAAAGTCATCCCCCTGACAATTATTCCTTTGGTTAATGGTACCTTCATCATTTGAAAAATCATCCAAGCATTGTGCCCCTTGTCCCACACTGGGATGTTCATACCTATCTTTTTTTGAAATAACTACATTTCTTTTGACATTATTTGTGTGTTTTATATTCTTTGTTTTACCCATAGTGATGGTACAGGGTAGGCTATCTTAGCCTTATATTGTTGTATGTCCCTCCTAATTTTCTTCTTCTTGTTTTCCCATAATTTATTGGTAGTAGCTTCTATACTTGTAAAAATACGAGCATAGTCGTACTTGTACCTTAAAAAATCTTGGTGTTCTTTAATTTTTTGTTCCAGGTTAGCTAGTTCCCCATTTCACACTCAATTATTGGATTTATTTGATAAGCAAAGTTTCGAGTTCATGGGATTGCTCATGCAACATTATGATGAACAAATAAATATCTTAAGAGGGGAACTAGCTAACCTGGAACAAAAAATTAAAGAACACCAAGATTTTTTAAGGTACAAACGACTATGCTCAGATTTTTACAAGTATAAAGCTACTACCAATAAATTATGGGACAAGAAGAAAATAGGGACATACAACAATATAAGGCTAAGATAGCCTACCCTGTACCATCACTTGCGGTAAAAGAATATAAAACACAAATAATGTCAAAAGAAATGTAGTTATTTCAAAAAAGATAGGTATGAACATCCCAGTGTGACAAGGCACAATGCTTGGATGATTTTCAAATGATGGTACCATTAACAAAGGAATAATTGTCAGGATGACTTTGAAGATGAACTAGAAATTATAGTAACATCAGATGATAATGATAATGCGGTTTTACAGCTACCGCTTGTTATTGATTCCATCGCACCTGCATTGGCTTCCTTCAGGTTTCACTTCAAAAGTTTGTTTGGCATTTTCTGTTTGGTGTTTAGTATGGCCAACGTTGGAAGCTGCTCTTCGTAGGAACTATTATTCTCCTGAGATCAAGCGGAGGAACAACAGCATAGGCGTGACCGGAGGAGCCGAGGAGGCAGCTGGCGGCAACCTAACTACGTTGATACAGCTGCTACTGGGCAGGATGGACACTTTAACACAGCGTCTTGATCAATTGGACAACAGGAATGGAACGCCTAAAGTATCGGAGGAATGTAGGCAACACGCTGAGACAGCGGGTAACACCAGTCACAATGTTGTTGGCGCCACGGATCTAAACAAAGTTTTGGGACTCGCAGGATCCAACAAAAGTGGTAAAACAGCAGTGAATGGGGAGACGAACAGTTCAAACATTACCCCAAACAGCGAATATTACATCCCGCCAGGACAAGGACATTTGCCCATGCATAATTCCGGGCAAGGACAAGGTACTGTAACGCAAAATAGGTTACACGACTCGGCACCTAGTGTGGACTTATACCTTAATAAGAAAAGCTTTTTTAATGACTGTTACAACAATAGAAATGAAAGCGAACTTGGTGTAGAAGCTATTGACTCTGTGTTTGATAACATTAATATACTTATCACTGAGTTTGATGCTAAGCTATTTAAGTGTAAGAAATTACTATTAGAGAACGCCTACTTGGAAGAGTGTATTGCTAAGAGGATTGTACCAAAGGGGCTTAGGCAATGGCGTTTCCCAGTAGGCTTAGTTTTAGGTTCCCCATTTCACACTCAATTATTGGATTTATTTGATAAGCAAAGTTTCGAGTTCATGGGATTGCTCATGCAACATTATGATGAACAAATAAATATCTTAAGAGGGGAACTAGCTAACCTGGAACAAAAAATTAAAGAACACCAAGATTTTTTAAGGTACAAGTACGACTATGCTCGTATTTTTACAAGTATAGAAGCTACTACCAATAAATTATGGGAAAACAAGAAGAAGAAAATTAGGAGGGACATACAACAATATAAGGCTAAGATAGCCTACCCTGTACCATCACTTGCGGGTAAAACAAAGAATATAAAACACACAAATAATGTCAAAATAAATGTAGTTATTTCAAAAAAAGATAGGTATGAACATCCCAGTGTGGGACAAGGGGCACAATGCTTGGATGATTTTTCAAATGATGAAGGTACCATTAACCAAAGGAATAATTGTCAGGGGGATGACTTTGAAGATGAACTAGAAATTATAGTAATATCAGATGATAATGATACGTTACGGTTTTTACAGCTACCACTTGTTATTGGATTATTCCATCGCACCTGCATTGGCTTCCTTCGAGGTTTTTCACTTCAAAAGTTTGTTTGGCATTTTCTGTTTGGTGTTTAGTATGGCCAACGTTGGAAGCTGCTCTTCGCAGGAATTATTATTCTCCCGAGATCAAGCAGGAGGGAACAACAGCATAGACGTTATCGGAGGAGCTGAGGAGGCAGCTGGCAAGCTAACTACGTTGATACAGCTGCTACTGGGCAGGATGGACACTTTAACACAGCGTCTTGATCAATTGGACAACAGGAATGGAACGCCTAAAGTATCGGAGGAATGTAGGCAACACGCTGAGACAGCGGGTAACACCAGTCACAATGTTGTTGGCGCCACGGGTCTAAACAAAGTTTTGGGACTCGCAGGATCCAACAAAAGTGGTAAAACAGCAGTGAATGGGGAGACGAACAGTTCGAACATTACCCCAAACAGCGAATATTACATCCCGCCAGGACAAGGACATTTGCCCATGCATAATTCCGGGCAAGGACAAGGTACTGTAACGTAAAATAGGTTACACGACTCGGCACCTAGTGTGGACTTATACCTTAATAAGAAAAGCTTTTTTAATGACTGTTACAACAATAGAAATGAAAGCGAACTTGGTGTAGAAGCTATTGACTCTGTGTTTGATAACATTAATATACTTATCACTGAGTTTGATGCTAAGCTATTTAAGTGTAAGAAATTACTATTAGAGAACGCCTACTTGGAAGAGTGTATTGCTAAGAGGATTGTACCAAAGGGGCTTAGGCAATGGCGTTTCCCAGTAGGCTTAGTTTTAGGTTCCCCATTTCACACTCAATTATTGGATTTATTTGATAAGCAAAGTTTCGAGTTCATGGGATTGCTCATGCAACATTATGATGAACAAATAAATATCTTAAGAGGGGAACTAGCTAACCTGGAACAAAAAATTAAAGAACACCAAGATTTTTTAAGGTACAAGTACGACTATGCTCGTATTTTTACAAGTATAGAAGCTACTACCAATAAATTATGGGAAAACAAGAAGAAGAAAATTAGGAGGGACATACAACAATATACAACCCATCACTTGCGGGTAAAACAAAGAATATAAAACACACAAATAATGTCAAAAGAAATGTAGTTATTTCAAAAAAAGATAGGTATGAACATCCCAGTGTGGGACAAGGGGCACAATGCTTGGATGATTTTTCAAATGATGAAGGTACCATTAACCAAAGGAATAATTGTCAGGGGGATGACTTTGAAGATGAACTAGAAATTATAGTAACATCAGATGATAATGATACGTTACGGTTTTTACAGCTACCGCTTGTTATTGGATTATTCCATCGCACCTGCATTGGCTTCCTTCGAGGTTTTTCACTTCATATATATGAATCTACTTTGAAACTTTGAAGCCTATATAACTGAACGTCATTTTCCCAAAACAAAAATTGAAAAACCTGAACTGCGAAGTTTTCCCAGGGTAAGTAAACACTTGCCTAAACTTACACGAAACACAAACTGAAGTAAGTAAAACCCACATAGGTGGGGGACTGTGCCTTCCACAACCCCTAACTATACATACCAACTCCAGGATCATACTACAGTGGAGAAAAGGGGATGTTGGGCAAGTGTTTACTTACCCTGGGAAAACTTTGCTGTTCAGATATTTCAGTTTTCATGATATTCATTTTGGGAAAATGATGTTCAGTTATACGGGCTTTGATGTATCAAGGTAGATCCATATATATATATATATATATATATATATATATATGTGTGTGTGTGTGTGTGTGTGTGTGTGTGTGTGTGTGTGTGTGTGTGTGTATGTCTTGTAAGTTTGGTGTTATTTCTGATGAAGTTCCAAGCAACTGGTACTGAAAGCACTTAATTGTCAATTAAATGTGTTCTTATGGAAGTTTCTAGCTATTTGGAATTTGTATTGCACTCAGACCACAACATTTCTGATATGAAGTATCAGCTTGGCATGGAAATTATGGCAGTTGAGGATAAAAAGGATCTGGGGTGCTGATCACACTTGGACTGGATACTAGACCACCATGAATGGAGTAAGGTGAGTAGACAGTGGCAGCAGAAACAGCTTGCTGGGGTGTATCTCAGGTAGACAGGATCCTGGGGATAAGAGGTAATGTTTTTACTCTACCAGTTTAGGACAGACCACACTTTGAGCACTTCATGCAGGTCTGGAGGCCATATAAAAAAGGAATGCTAGGTTACTGTAAGGAATACAGACGAAAGGTACAGAAAGATGTGGGGGTGGAGGGGCAGGAATATTACCAAAGACTAAAGGAGCTGGAGTTTTTTACTTGAGACAAGTATAGATGATGGGAGATTATGATGTTAATACACAAGATTGTGTTAGGAAGATGGAAAGGAGGGAGTACAGGCGGCTGATATAAGGGCCAACTCTGGATCTCCAAAAGTACTTTTTTCATATGCAATATAATGTTGGTTGGGCACACAAATACACACAACACATTTACACATATACATACGCACACAGACACACACATACGCATATACACAGAGGCACACACAGAAACACACACACACACACAGTCACACAAACACAGTCACACACGCACAGACACACAAACAAACACACACAGACACACACACAGACTCTCTTGTAATTGCACCTTTTCAGTTTAGTATTTACCTTGACATAAGCATATACTATTTTGGAATCATGTCTATTTGTTTTGCTAAAATGAGGATGATTCAAATTTAAGTAAAATGTTGAACATTAACAGAGTTACAAGCTTTCTTTTAATCTGGTACACTTACCCATAGAGTTTTTGCAAATTTCAAAAATTTAAAATGAAATCTGCAGTATGAGTTTTTCCACATAGTGCTTCATAAAGAAGATAACTGTTATTTTCCGAAGATTCCAATAAATATTTTTTTCTAGTAACCAATACTAAGATTTTGTTTAGTACACAAAAAATCATTCTTTGTGCAACAAATTAATTGTTTATTTTTGTTCAGGAAGTGGGTTCATAAAATTATATTCTCAGACTATAGAAGAAATATTAAACAAAAACATTTTGATCATACATTATTTTCAAACTGACAATTTTCAGTACTATGAAACAGAAAGTCATGTTGCAGGGATTTGTTCCAAATACGTCATGAAGTGAATGTTTGATTTATTTATTTATTTTTTTGAGGGTGGGAGATAAGTCACTGAGGATTACAATCAGTCAGTAATGACAGACATTAAAGTTTCATACTTCTTATTCTTCAGAAAATGTAGGCCAATGCAAAACCGTTGTTCTACTGACTTTGAATTCAAGTAAAATTTATGTCATCCCTGATTTTGACCCTCCCCCATCATTTTTGCTTTGTCCAGGTGTCAAAGGAAAAATATACTTTAAAAATGATCAAAACATGGTAGGTTTAGGTTAAGGCACTTTAATCTTGCAGCAAGGAGACAAAAACGTGCTAATACAGAGTTTGTCTAACCAGAAACAGGAAATGCATTCATTTTTATAGGTTATCAAATTAATCCTGTCCTACCATGCTGACGTAACGGATTACCACCTTTTGGTCATCATCTGCTGACCATCTTTCCCATGATTTTCTGCTGATTTAAACAATTTTTATGTGAAACTTCCTGAGGAAAACAACATGGCCTTGGTTACTTTCAGTTAGATACTTGTTATATTACATTCAAGATACTATAGTTAAATCGAACACAATGCTAGCAGTTCATTTCTCTAATAATCCTTTGTCTACCTTATCTCTAAACTACTGCAGCTGCAGAGGTTCCCATCCTCTGAACAAGGCTGTTTGTCTCGAATCATTACATTTATAAAATTGTATATTGTCTATTCATATGCTTCTGACCTAGCAGATCAACACATGCTTCTCAAGTACATTTCCACAAGGCATAAACATGAATATTGCTGTGCTAGCAATTACTAGGTCAAAGGGCAACTTGCAAGTTTCAGTAAGCATGCTGCAGTTTTAGTAAAGCATATTTTCAGTCTAATATGAAACTCAATTTATATAAATCATAGTGCATGAGAAATAGAATGAAAAGCATATTAAAAACACTTGATTATTAATTTGGCATTAAGCATACACATATTAATACATATTTTTCTAACATCTCCCTCCTGTTAATACTTTTTATTCTATTTTCAAAAAAGGATAAACAGCTTGCTTCTTTTCCTAACCTCTTCCATTTAGGGTTTGCAGTTAAGAAAGTCATTCAGTTTAAACTTTTATGAAAGTGTCTCGCATTCTAGCAGCTCTTCAAATTCAGTTCTTTGATACATAGTTTCAGATACGGATATATCTATGAATTCCTTAATTAATTTCTTCATGCAGAGGATTCCGCAACAAATACAAACTCCTATTAGGAGTAAACCTACCCCAATAGCTATCAATATGTTCATAAAGATGGAACCCCACCCCCCAAAGGCATTCTGAAAAAACTCTGTCAGAGGGTTTGGGCCTGGTTTGGTCATGGCCGTCACTTGCTGAATCCCCCCGAGATGGTTGTTGATCTCATGCTGGTGGTCAGGAATGAACGCACAGCACTCTTCTTTGATTAAAGCGCAAGTTCCGCCTCTCGCCGCTAGGGTGAAGTCAAGAGCCATTCAGTTTTGAAGCACTACAGTTCTCATGGCATTCAGTTCATCAGTTATCAGTTCAAGGGCAGAGAAAGTTGCATTACTCATTATTTCGAGAAGTTTAGACAGTTTTCGCAGTTCCCATATTGATTTGACTCCGCCATACATGGGTGATATACCTGCCCAGGATATAAAAGCATCGCTCAAGTCCATGTGCACAAGTTTGGTTCCCACATTACGATGGTCTTTCCACCCTGCTTCGATTCGTCCCACTGGATTCTCCGGTTTCTTAACAGTCTTTTTGGTTACGTCTTGAGTATTTTGAATACTCCCCCGAGGCAAAGCTGCAGTGTGTCGGATGGCCGGAACCAGGTATCCCAAAAAACAACTGCCAGACCAATTCTCAGGTAACCATTTATATGCCTTTTTTCCACATACAAAATAACAGTCCTCTACCTTTGTTACGAAATGACTGCCCTGCATGAAACATTTTCCTATCTATCACTGATAACTGTTTGAAAAGTACAGGATTTTCCTGTACCTGATCAAGAGTTTTATGCATAGATTTCAAAAACGAGTCATAATCTGTACTACAAGATCCACTCAAATCATTTGGTTTTCTATAACATTTATACTGTACAGTAACATTACATTTACTCCACCCAACTCGGATGGAGTCATTTTTATAAAAACATACAATTCCTTTTTGTGTCACAGGCAAATACAGTGCTACCTTATCTTGTGCTTTAATAGCGACTGTGTCAAAAAACAGATTTTCCCAGGTCTCATTGACCCCTAGGGGGATAGCAGTCATTAACAAACCCCCGTATGCTGTTGGTATGGTCGTACAGACCCAGAAGTTCGAAACATTGAAAGTCTCTGCATATACACGTGTAATTGCCTGATAAGTGTTAAAGTTCGGATGCCAGTCTATGTTTGGTTCATTACGTCTAATCAGTTCAACCTTTGTGGCAGGAAAAAAGTACGACCACAGCAAAAAGAACAGTGTGATCAATATTGCAACAAAAACAATCATGCAAGTTTTTTGAAATTGCTCAGTGTCACTACTCACTCTGTATCTGGCCATTTTGTTCTTGTTGTGCAACAGTAACAAAGTTTTTGTCCAGTTCAAAGTTTTTAACCAGTTTACAGTGCGTCAAATGAATCCAGGAAGCTCGCTCCGCGATTTTGACTGCAGTGGGTGTTGACAGCAGTACCTGGTATGGACCTTCCCACTTCAGAGAGCTCCAATTCTTCCGTTTCGTAATCTTCACCCAAACCCAGGTGCCGGGGGCTGCTGGTGCTTCCGATTTCGGTTGCTCTTTATCTGAAACAGAATTTAACTGCAAAAGTTTGTTATTCAAAAATCTCCTCATATATCCTGCAAGTGAACTGTCAGCCTCCTGCTCTGTAGACATGAGAGGTTTCCACTGAGGTGTGTAATATGCCTTCCCAAACAAAGTTTCAAAAGGAGTTAATCCCTTTACATTTGCAACAGTTCTCATACTCAACAGTGCTAAAGGCAAACAGTGTACCCAATTTTTCTGTGTTTCTTCTATCAATTTCCTAAGTCTATTTTTCAGTACCCCATTGTGTCGCTCTACTAGCCCTGCAGATTGAGGGTGATACGCGCAGTGGTTCTTTAATGATATTCCGAAATAACGACTAAGTTGTTGGATTGTTTGGTTCACGAAATGTGTCCAGTTATCACTATAAATCTTTTCCGGTATCCCAAATCTGGGTATAATTTCTTTAACAAGGACCTTTGCAACCGTAGCTGCATCTGGATTTTTAGTTGGAAATGCTTCTACCCATTTGGAAAACATGTCTATAATAACTAGACAGTATTTCTTATTTTCGCATTTATTCAATTCTATGAAGTCCATACAGATAGTTTGGAATGGATATGGTGGTGCAGGAAAATTCCCTCGCTTAGGCTTCAATGCCCCTTGTGCATGATGCTTGTTACAAACATGGCATGCTGCACAAAATTTTTTTGTATAGTTTGTAAACCCATAGGTTGTAAATACTCGATTCACTAACTGTACCATCCCCCCTGTTGAGACATGGCTCTGCCCATGGCTCAACAGCGCTGCATATCTAAACAAATTTGATGGCAAAATCGGTTTCTTTTCCTTGGAGATGTACAGTCCCTTTTCGAGGATTGCTCCTCGTTTTATCCACTTTTGTTTCTCAAGATTTGTAGTAAGTGTCTGCATTGTTTTTAACATTTCTAAATCTAAAGTCTCTGAGGGTTGTAATTCCTCACTCAAAAGAAAAGTTCCTGTGGCTGAGGCTGCCTGCTTTGCAGCTGTATCAGCCCGTGCATTACCTTTTGAAATTCTATCCTGTTGTTTTGTATGAGCTACGCATTTGCAAATAGCTACCTTTTCAGGTAACTGAATTGAATCTAACAAGTCTAAAATAAGTTGCGCATGATTAATCGGTTTACCAGTAGATGTTATCATTCCTCTATTTTTCCACTGTTGCGAAAAACATGTACAGTAGAAAAAGCATACTGTCTGTCAGTATAAATGTTCACTTTCTTACCTTTTGCTAAGGTACATGCCCTTGTTAAGGCAATCAATTCTGCTGCTTGTGCAGATAAGTTGTGTGGTAAAGATTTTGCTTCTAAAGTTTCAGTATCAGAAACGACTGCATACCCCACTAGGTCCTGTCCTGTAGGACCCCTCCTGCACGAGCCATCCACATGGCATGTCACCTCGGCATCATCCAAGGGAACATCCATAAGGTCTTGTCTAGGTAATGTCTTCTGCTCAATCTCCTGCAGGCAGCAGTGTGGTTTGCCATCTGCAGGGGTTGGAAGCAAAGTTGACGGATTCAAAGTTGTGCATCATTCAATTGTCATATGAGGTTGGCTCAACAGAATGGTCATACAGGAAAGATGCCTAGCTGGAGAAAGATATGCTACTTTTTCTTGCAGTAAAATAATTGCAACTGCATGAGGCAATCTCAATGTGAGAGGGTGGAACAATACTACTGAGGCTGAAGCCTGCACTGCCATCGCAGCTGCAACTACTGCTTGTACACAGTGGGGCAAAGACCGCACCACTGGATCTAACTGTGATGAATAATAAGCTATGGGGCGTTGTTTGTCCCCATGTTGCTGTGTCAATACTGATGTCATATAACCTTGCTTACAATCTACAGTCTGGATAAACTGCTTGTTATAGTTTGGTAATCCTAAAACTAAGGATGATGCTATCAATTGTTTCAGCTTACAGAAAGCTGCTTCTGCTTCAGGTGTCCATTGTAATAAATCATGTGCAGCCATCGGCTTTTTAAATATTAAATCAGCCAGTGGAGCAGATTCCAAAGCATAGTTTGGTATCCAACTCCGACAAAAATTAGTAGTTCCCAGGAAGGACATCATTTCCTTCTTGGTAGTTGGTCTAGGTGCTTGTAAAATCGCTGTTTTTCTGTCTTCATCTAATATTCTACCTTCTTTGGATATTACATATCCTAAGTATTTAACTTGGTTTCAACAAAGCTGTAACTTGCCTTTGTTTGCTTTGTGACCTTGAGTAGCTAAAAATTGTAACAAAGCTATCGTGTCTTCTTTGCATTCTTGCTGGGTGAGGGCTGCCAGCAGAATGTCGTCTACATAAAGTAGAATCTGACTACCTTTCAGTGGGATAAATCCCGCCAGGCTGCTTGCCATTTCCTGTGCAAATATTGTTGGACTTTCACAATACCTCTGTGGTAATCTGGTATATGTGTACCGCTTTCCCTGAAATGTAAATGCAAACGAATATTGGCTGTCAGGGTGTATCGGTATAGAGAAAAATGCATTACTTATGTCTACCAGTGAAAAATATTTCTGTTCTGGCTTTAAATCATTCAGTGAGGTGTGTGGATCTGGCACCGTTGGTGCTCTGGGTATAACTGCATTGTTCACTGCTTGTAAGTCTTGGACCATACGCCATTCCCCGTTTGCTTTCTTGACAGGAAATAAAGGTGTATTACATGGTGAATCAGGAGATTCTATTAAGACTCCTTCCTTAAGTAAGGCTGCTATGATAGGTTTGATTCCTACCTCTGCATCTTTTCTCAAGGGATACTGTCTTTTCTGGGGTCTAAAAGCTGACTTTGGCGTTATGGTAACTGGTCCTGCTGTTCGCATTAGTCCTACATCTGATTTCCCTGCTGACCAGAGAATGTCTGGTATGTCTCGCAAGGCTTTTTCCTCTTCTTCCAATAAGAGTAATCCTCAGCTATTCTCACTAGCTTGTGAGTGTACAGCTGGGTGTGTCTGTGTTATCCAATTCAATTTCTGTTTCTGTACTCCCTGTTCTGAGAGTTCTAATTTTGTCTGTTTTTCCCACCTCGTGACTTTTTCACCTAAGCCTGCCCATTTTAAGATTTTATTCTTAGTCAAACTAACATGGGGCAGTCGATTAGATTTGTAAAGTGCTAAAAATTCCTGGGGCAATGAACAGCTTGCTACACTGTTCCCTTCTGCATCCCAGTACAAGTTTCGCAATACTAGCATGTTTGCATGGTTTTGAAACAATTCTTGTTCATAATCTTTATCAGGACCTGGTCTATTACAGTAATATAGAGTACAATGCAACAAATGCTGTTTGTCAGTGTCGAGGGAGGGGAACTTGCTGATAGCTACATTCATTAGTTCTTCGGTTACTGCCCCTGGACCAGTTGTAACCAAGTCCTGGCTGTACCAATAATACATTTCACCCTCCGGTCGCACTACAAAAGTATCCATTTGTCGCTGTGCTTCCATACCCTGCATGGTTGGAACTACAGCTATGCCAAATATCTGCATCAAATCTCTACCCAAAAGATTCACTGGGCATTTTGCAGAAACTACAGTTTTACATTTCTGAGTCATCCCTGAAACAGGGTCTATTATTGTAATGTCATGGGAGAGTGGCTCCCGATACAGCTGTCCATTAGCTGCTTTCACTAGTATATAATCTGGTGATTCTGTATCTTCCGGTAGTTTGGAAGGGTGTATCAGGGTGCGTGAAGCCCCTGAGTCACACAAAAACTTGACTTCCCTCCCCTCCACCAGAAGTGTCACTTCCAGTTTCGTGTCTGCTAAGTAAAGTTCTAAGCTCAAAAGAGCTAGGTCTAAAATTTCATTTTCTTCTATGTCTGTGTATTCATATACATCCTCTACCCCTTGTGTCACATCCTCTTCTCCTGCTATCACATTTACACTTACCTTTCCCTGCTCACTCTCATCTAATGATTCCTGACTATCATATAGTCATTCCTCATCCTCCTTATTTTCTGTAGTCGCCTTCTTGTTTAGCCTGCAATCCCTTGCTAAATGTCCTTTTTTCCTGCACTTAAAACACTCACCCTTTTTCTTTCTTTCCTTGAAATCTTCTGATCGTTTGTCAGATTGTTTATTTCCCTGGGTATTTTTCTTATCCTTTTTCCCAGTTTGTACTACAAATACTTCTGACCCATCTTCTGCTGAAAATACTTGGGTTTTCTTTTTCTTTTTACTATTAAAATGTCTGTCTGCATGTCTAGCATATTCAAGTAAGGCTTGTAACCTACTTGTTCGATGATCTATCATATGCTTCGTAATGAAGCTAATAATAGGTGCAATGCAACCTTTTAAAAATGCATTTTTCAATTGTTCATACGGGGAATCATTTGTTTGATTTTCAGGAACTGTCATGCCACTATGATTGTTATAGCACTCTAATAATCTGGTATAGTACCCATCTACTGTTTCTTTTTCTTGCTGTATGCATTGATTAATACAAGTCCAATCAGCCCTAGGCTTCCACTTTTTAGAGATTCGGTCTGTTAGACCCTTTACTCTGCCATCCAGTTCTGCATCAGTATGTAGGAGTGGTCTAAGTTGTGCGTCACGAGGATTCCAGTTGCCACTAATCATGTGCCAATCTGGACCCACAATTTGTCTAACTACTTTTTCTACTTCCTCTCCATTCAAATGGATTAATCTCATACCCTGTAAGTCTTCTAAAAATTTTCTAAAATTCACCTTTGGGTGGGGAATACCTTCTGTGGCTTTCTGGATATCTTCCGGTGTCCACGGTCTATAAACTAAAAGAGTCGGATCTTGTCCTGCCTGTCCTGCCTGAGGATTCGGTACTTCTATGAGCGGACATATCTCTTCTTCGCTCATAGCTTGTGATGCTCTATTTAATTCATTTAATTCAATTTCCCTTCTCAAGTCGCGTGTTCAAGACCTGGTTTCGATGGGATCCCTGACAAACGGTTGTGCTTTTGCAGGGACAGCTGGGTATAGCTGAGGTGGATCAGCTCGTCCACTTGCTTCATATTCTGGTAACGGAAGTAGAGGGGGTGAAGGAGGGGCCGTAGCTATTACTAAATTATTGTCTTCTTTGTCTAAAAACATCGTTTTTGAATTTTTAATTCTTTGCTCCCTACGATTTGCTTCCTCAAGCCACCTGTGCGCCTGAGGGACTCCTAATTGTCTCTGCTTTTTTAATTGACCTTTCATGTCTATTTTTTACTGTTTTACAAGTTTCATAAGTGCAAGTTTATCTAAATTACCCTCGAATTTGTACTTATCGACCCATTTGGTATAATATTTAATATTATCGGCACGCTGTAATTGCATATACTTCGCGTCTTCAGTTAGAGGCATGTCCCGGGAACTTTTTGTGCACTGATTTCCCATTGGTGTCTTAGCTAAGCTGTAAATTGTTACGTAACCCTTTCTATCACGTGGTACCACAAGTCTACACCTTTTTTACAGTTCATCTAGAATAACTGCCTACCTATTCTGTTTACCTGATCTATGACAAAAAACAGTAACCCCCTTTTCTGTCCCTAATTTGCATAGGCAAATTTACCTGACAAAAAACAATTCTGTAACTAGTCCCTGATCTTGAAACAGAAATAAGGTAATTCCTCCTTACCTGACCCTCCGTGAGTTGATCCACCGGATCATTGACTCGTCCTCCAATCCCAGATCAGAAACAGTGGCTGGCCTCTTTCGAATGACAATTCAGTCGGAGGTCTTTCAAAACAGAAGAGCCAATTTGGCCTCTTCTCTGTACGGATGCATGCCACCGGGCCCAATTCTGACCTAGGTCCAGAGCGAGAGATACGTATTCCAGTCCGAAGGACCAATCTGTCAAAGGAAAAATATACTTTAAAAATGATCAAAACACGGTAGGTTCAGGTTAAGGCACTTTAATCTTGCAGCAAGGAGACAAAAACGTGCTAATACAGAGTTTGTCTAACCAGAAACAGGAAATGCATTCATTTTTATAGGTTATCAAATTAATCCTGTCCTACCATGCTGACGTAACGGATTACCACCTTTTGGTCATCATCTGCTGACCATCTTTCCCATGATTTTCTGCTGATTTAAACAATTTTTATGTGAAACTTCCTGAGGAAAACAACATGGCCTTGGTTACTTTCAGTTAGATACTTGTTATATTACATTCAAGATACTATAGCTAAATCGAACACAATGCTAGCAGTTCATTTCTCTAATAATCCTTTGTCTACCTTATCTCTAAACTACTGCAGCTGCAGAGGTTCCCATCCTCTGAACAAGGCTGTTTGTCTTGAATCATTACATTTATAAAATGGTATATTGTCTATTCATATGCTTCTGACCTAGCAGATTAACACCTGCTTCTCAAGTACATTTCCACAAGGCATAAACATGAATATTGCTGTGCTAGCAGTTACTAGGTCAGAGGGCAACTTGCAAGTTTCAGTAAGCATGCTGCAGTTTTAGTAAAGCATATTTTCAGTCTCATATGAAACTCAATTTATATAAATTACAGTGCATGAGAAATAGAATGAAAAGCATATTAAAAACACTTGATTATTAATTTGGCATTAAGCATACACATATTAATACACAGGGGTGGCTCGTGGCATCGGGCTGCCGGACTGCAGCCCCCTCAGCTAGACAGCTGAGTAGTTTATTTTGTTTTTTTTAAATATAAAAAAAAAAAAAAAAAATCTATTCTTTGTACCTTTTAATTTCGAGTCCGCAACTCGAAATTATGCGCATGCACATTGCGCGCATCAATCACAACCGCGTTTTTTTTTTTTTTTTCTAATTACTGCTGCAATATTTTCATTGCAGCCCGGAGGAGCCAAGAAGGCATCATTGTGATGCCCAGAACCTCCCAGAAGTCTATGCGGTTGAGACACAAACCGCATAGACATGGAAGGCTCGGACTGCGACGCCCGCAGGCACGTCATGACGTGCTTGCTGGGCAAATGCTGCTGATTGGTTTTCGCTCTTTTCCCGGGCTGTATGTGCTGGGAAAAGAGCGCGAATCAGTCAGTCGTTTTTCGGCGTTGATTGACTACACCTACACACTTGACCAACTGAGTGAGTTTAGTGACTAAAACATTTTTTTTTTTTCTGTGAACTGAAGTCCTGTGTAAATTACTTTTAAAGTAGCGAGGGGCAATCCGGACAGGAGGACTAGTCTGTGGTGGACCGTGGATTTATCGTTTGCTGACAGTGCTTCTCATCAGTGGAATCGACGACAACAGGTGAGTAAGGACTAATAATGGAAGCAATGCATTTTCATGAAAGTTGTAGTAAAAAGAATTTTACGTATAAAAAAGACTGCTGGAGATATTTCCCATTGCTTGGGCACATTTTTGGGGATATTTTGGCACTGAATAAGCTACTTAGCAATAGCATATCCTTTCTGAGTATCAGTATTCTTCAAAGAACCATTTCTGTTTACAAATTTAACACTGTTTTCAGGTATTGTGTCATTCAATCAGTGTTAAAGTAAACTAGCAGGTGAATGCCCCATCCTTGCACGTGTTAATAACAGTCACCATCTTTATCTTTAGGTCTTACTGGCCGCTTCAAAGAAATGGATCACTGGGCCTTGAAAAACTGAGCATGTCACAACAAAGGAGAAATCAATAACTTTAGCTAAACAAATGTCCAGTGCTGAATAACATTAGTATTTCAATATGAGCTACAAATGTTGATCTAGGTTGTCAAGATTGTCGGATAAAGTTTTAGAATAAATAGATACAGATGATAAGAGCAGAATGGTAATAGTTCATATACAGAAATTAAAAACAAGGAGATTTAATCTTTCAGTGTATAAAGTCAGGAAGATTTATGAATTGAAAGTATTGTCCATAGCTTAATAATTATCATTTATATATACTGTCATTTTAAATAGTTGTAGTTGTATTCAAATTGCACCAAATACACTGTTTTTGGGCATATTGATTGGGCTGATGTTATATTACTGTTGCTTGCTTGCCTAACTGGGGTTTCTTTTCCTACCTGTTTATTTCCCTTCCTAAAAATTCATACTCTGTTATATTTAAGCTTTAATACAAATTTTATTCAGCCAAATAACTACCTGCATATAACCTGCCAGTATTATTTGTAACAGAGAATTAAATTTAGAAAGCATGCCGCTAACAGTATAATTAATAAGATCATAAGAATTACAAGGCAAGTGAGCCTCAAGGCCATTTTTATCTTTGTCAGTACCCACTCTTAAGCCTTGCTTCTCATTTCAAGAATGGACAGGCTTGTCATACCAGGGAGAATTTATGAATATCCATCCATTTGTCCAGCTCTCCTTTAAATGTGGACAGTGTGTCACACTGATCAACTTTGAGAGAGAGATTGTACCAGAGAAGGGGTAGGCACTGGGTGACAAATCTATCTCCTCTCTTACTCTTATTTATTTTCTGTAGTAGATTTAGATCTCTGGCCCCAGTGTTAGCTGGACTGTCTGATTTTCTTTTGAAGTAAAAGAGCTCTTGGACTACTGAACCCCTTATAGCCTCATAAGCAAAATGCAGGTCTCCCTAAAGAGTCTACAATAAGAAACTGATTAAAGGGATAATGTTTCCAGTCTGTCTTTGTAGCTCAGATCTTTTAGGCCTGACATTTTTATTTACACACTTATGTGTTATGCATAGTAAGACACATTCCAATGTAGATATTGTACTCAATAAGGGTTCTAATCAAAGGGGAGTAGAAGGTGAGGACTTCTTTTGACCTGGAATAAATACTTTTGCTATGAGTTGTGCAGGATAAAAGATTTTCTAGCCACCATTATAATGTAATGGTCAAATGTCAGTGAGCTGTCCAGCCCTTGCCCAGATCTGTCATGACCTTTTCATTCTGACACTGTGTGTTTCCTATGCTATAAGATGGTGCTAGGGGGTGCCTACTATGTTTTACTACAATGTTGCACTTTTTGGCATTGAGCTTGAGACCATTTTTCCTACTCCAGCTATTGACAAGTTCAAGCTCGATCTAGAGTGCACAATGGGGGACTTGATGATGACTCCTACCTTACAGCCGACAGTGAACTTTGTTAACCAGACATCCTCATTTGTTAAGTGGAGATCTGAGAAGTAGATCCCAATCAGCAAACATGCGGCACAGAGCCCTGTGGAGCTCCATTGTTCATATTCATGCTCTCAGAGGATGCACCTGCTATTCTTACTGTGTGGATCCACTCTCTAAGCCAGATGATTATCCACCTAACTAGATATGGGTCCGTTTGGAGCTCCTTCAGCTTGCTTATTTCATTTACAAGTGGTATGGTATCTAATGCCTTATCAGATTAGATTCCTTAGTTGCGCACTGATGTGTACGGCATATTTTTATTGGTGTATTTGTGTGCTTGTCTGGTTCCCCTTTGTCTGTTTCTCTATGTTGAGTGAGGAGGCTGCTTCAGATGGACCCTTTTCAGTCATGATGCAGATTTGTTCACAAGTGTGATAGTTAGTGGTTTAAAATGTTGTTGTGTACACTCGTGTGAAAACTATTCTTTACTGTCCACTAGAATTGCTGAATCGTTGAAAAGTGTATCCCTGTGTGCAGAAAAAACAGGATTTTAGAAGTTTCATATCCAGTTCAGTGTATGTTTGATTATCTGAACAGTTTGATTATTCAAACTACCCTAGGTCCCAGTTAGCTTGGATAATTGACTCTCTATTGTAGTTCCCCTGATATCAGACAAAGCATGTTTGACTAGTAGCTT
Organism: Protopterus annectens; assembly: GCF_019279795.1. NCBI lineage: Eukaryota > Metazoa > Chordata > Ceratodontiformes > Protopteridae > Protopterus > Protopterus annectens. The sequence goes on along the minus strand of NC_056744.1, from coordinate 906,370,606 downwards.
GAACCCCTTTGGAGTTGGAATGGGGGGTAGAATGGTGAAGCTCCCTTTACCAGGATGGCGACTGTGAGGAATACATTGGGGTCAAACAATTGATTTCCCATTGTGCCTGTTGTGCTGAAGTGTTATGTATTGCAGTTACCAGTACAAAGTGCAAATGCATTTAGTTTATTGACTAATCTTGTGTTACACCTGTTCTTGTTATTACATTTACTTGCTTGGGTAATAAGTGTTTCATTTGATGCTTATAGTTATGTTGACGTGGTCTTTGGTGAATGTTTATGATTTTGGTGTTGTATTGTACTTTATGTTATTGAAGGAAAGGGGCAAACTTTTCATTTTGGTGCTTGGGGATACCTCAGCATTTTTCTGAAGAGGTCACTTGGGTGAATGTTTCATTTTGGTGCTTGTATGTTATTGAAGGGGTCACATGGGCAAATGTTTAATTTTAGTGCTTTTGTATATTGTAATTGGACATTTTACTGAAGGGTCTTTTTCTTTTAGGGAAATGTTTCATTTCAGTGCTTGTGTATACCTGGACATAGTAATAGGTTCATAGGTTTATACTAGGCTATCTGCCCTAAGGCATTTATAAGCCTAGCCAAATTTTTGTGGCTTACGCCACCCTTATATGAAAAATACTGTGCCCATTAGTTTGTTGTGCCTCTGTCCAGCAGTGACACAGATATGATTCCCGGGGTAAACCTACGATCTCCCATCCACAGGTCTAGATTTCTCTTGAACAGAGTCAGCGAGATGCTCTGCCTCACATGGACCGGGATTTTATTCCACAGCATAGGGAGTCTCTGAGTGATAAATCTATCCCTCCAGCACGTCCTATTTATATCCGTGCTAAGGTTTAAGTCGTTTGCTCTAGTGGTTTTGGTGGATTTGGTTTTTTTGAGGTGGAGCATGTCCATTAATTCCGGGTTGGACATGGCCTTGAATGTCAGGCACATGTCACCTCTGAGCAGACGGTATGCGACTGAATAGAGCTGGAGTTTTGATTTTGCTTGTAATTGGACATTTTACTGAAGGAGTCTTTTCTTTTAGGGAAATGTTTCATTTCAGTGCTTGTGTATACCTGGACATAGTAATGAAGATTTTGCGTAGGGAATTTGTGTATCAGGGAAGTGCTTGTGCTTACATGGTCAGACTGCTGAAGTGAAAACTGTGCAAAATAATTTATTGTGTCATTTTAGTGCTTGTGCATACAGAGTACAAACTAATGAAGGGTTACTTGGGGAAATTATTCATTACTGTTAGTATTTGTGAAGTGTTTAATTTTGGTGCTTGTGTATACCTGGACATAGTAATGAAGATTTTGCTTGGGGAAATTCATTCATGTATCGGGGAAGTGCTTGTGCATACATGGTCAGACAGCTGAAGTGCCCAGTGGGCAAAATAATTTGTGTCATTTCAGTGCTTGTGCATACACAATACAATACACAATACAAACTAATGAATGGGTTACTGTGGAAAATTATTCATTACTGTGTCAGTGTTTGGGAAATGTTTCATTTTGGTGCTTGTGTATACCTGGACATAGTAATGAAGATTTTGCTTGGGGAAATTCATTCATGTATCGGGGAAGTGCTTGTGCATACATGGTCAGACAGCTGAAGTGCCCACTGGGCAGAATAATTTGTGTCATTTCAGTGCTTGTGCATACACAATACAATACACAATACAAACTAATGAATGGGTTACTGTGGAAAATTATTCATTACTGTGTCAGTGTTTGGGAAATGTTTTATTTTGGTGCTTGTGTATACCTGGATATGTGTAACGTGTGTGTGTGTATGTATGTATATGTATATGTGTGTATGTATGTATGTATGTATGTATATATATATATATATATATATATATATATATATATATATATATATATATATGTATATGTGTGTGTGTGTATTTTTATTTTGAAAGTATTTTAAGCTAATGTCTTGGTTGGAAATGAACAAATTTTAATGATTGACTAATACAATGGATTAATACACTCCAGTGAATCATACTGGCTTCGGGCTACACCTGGCAAAACAATACTGTCTGAGGTAGTTAAACATTCATTTGGCCCTCCCCCAAGACCCACTTCAGATTGCACCAACTTTACAGAAAGGATGCAGATTAATTATATAGTGTGGAGAGACTCTTAACTTAAGAGCAGAATAACCCTTATTAGATTCTGGAAGATCAGAAGGCTAAGAATTCTATTCCCTCCCCAAAAATAGCAGCACAAAGTAAATGGCTTTAAGTTATAAAAATTTCACACTCTTAAATGAAGTTGGAGACCGAGTGTCTACAGGCTGAATAGATTGGTAGTTACAACATGCAGAAAATGCTGACTTTTATGGGTTTATGGCAGTCCAGGTGTTTACCCTTCCCTGAGGATTAATGTTTCATGTGTTTGTTTTAGTGTACTTGTGATCATATTCAGTGGTTAACTTGGCAACAGCAAGCAGTCCAGTGACACATTTATCTAAGTTAGCTGATGTGCTTCCCTCTTAAACTTGCACTGCAATGTTATAGTTTTCTTTGTTGTACTCTTAACATTTTCCCAGAACAAGACGTCTGAGTGTAAATAATTATTTTTAGGGGGTGGGTCATTAGCACTACTACTACTGCACTTCTATATTGTCTGAGAGTAGCTATAATTATAAGACAATGAAAAACATAACATTTTCAATTAGGGTAGAATGCTTGCATTAGAATAATCTAAATAAGCAGGCAGTTTGTATGTGTGTGGTGGGGGGGGTCAAGGAATTTTTGTTAAACCATGTTTTATTGTAGAAAGTCTGGTAAGTAAAATTAAATGTGTACTTGGCTGATGCACACAAGCTGTGATAGTGAGTCTGTCAGCAAAATTAAAGTATGCAATGCAGTCGTTAGTATTTGTACTTTAATCCTGACCAGTAAAAAGCAGCTACTTCATTAGGTAATGGGAGGGGGGGTGTTTGTGAATTCATTGAGGTGACTGCCCTTGTTTACTGTCAGTTATGGCTTTGCAAGATGACTGTTTGGGTAAAGTCTGCTGTTGGGCAAACCTGTAACTACCATTTCTGTGCAATGGACTAAATTAATGCAGCCATTTGCAGTTCATTACTGTTTGCTTTCTGATTTCAGAGTTTTTGAGCCAGGTACTTTTGGTAGGCTGTTGGGATGGGGGACTCATGTCGCCAGTGTTGGAATGAAATAACCATTTAGTGTTGTAATTCTGGCTTTGCAAAACTGTGAGGGAGTAAGCAATATGCATACAGGCTGTGGGACTACAGTCTCTGTGCAGCAGATATGTTAATGCTGGAAGGATCAATGCAGAAAGTATAGTGGAGGCAATGGAATGACTGCCCTTTTAGTCCTGCAAAGACAATGTAAGCTGTGACAGTGTGTGCATCAGAAATGCATTAATAGTCTTTAATCCTGGCAAGGCCAAGCCAGATAGTTGGTAGATCATGGCTGTGGCACTGTCAATGAAATGAGTGCTGTTTCTGAAGCTGTAAATCATTACATGTATACAACAGTGGCACTTAAATAATTTCTGCAATATCTTCATTTCAGAGTTGCAACAACTCAACTACAACCAGAATGAGTGAACAGAGTGAGCAGAGTGTTACAGTGGCCTATCTGAAATCTATTAATTTTAAAGAGTTGACTCTTAATGAGAAGTTAAGAATCAAGAGGACTGGAAGACCCACACCTGATCTGAAGATAGAGTCTGCAGGTACAAGTAGGTCAAGAACATACACACGCAGCTTCAACAGGTCAGTGTATGACAAACACACCTGGATCTGTGGTTGTGAGGAAACAAACAGCTTGTACTGCTTCTCATGTTTGTTATTTGGTGGAGAGGAAGCCTGGACATCAAAGGGTATGGATGACCTGAAGAGACTGGAAGAAAAGTCCAGAAGGCATGAACAGTCTGCTAAACATCTAGACAATGAAATGAGTCTAGCAGTGTTGGGAACTGCGGATATCCGGTCTCAGTTAAGTAGTGGATACCAGTTATCAGTAGAAAGACACAACAAGAGAGTGGCTGACAACCGTCATGTTCTGTCTATTTTAATAGAATGCATGAAGGCGTGTGGTGCACAAGAACTAGCTTTCAGAGGTCATGATGAGTCTGAAGAGTCAAGGAATCCAGGAAACTTCCGGGCAATAGTAGAATTAGTCAGCCAGTTTGATAAGAAGTTGTTAGACCACATGACAGCTTCAACTGTTTTCAAAGGAACATCAAAAACTATTCAGAATGAACTCCTGGACTGCATGCTGACAGTATGCAGAGAAGAAATAAAAAAAGAGATTCGTACTGCAAAATTTATAGCAGTAATTGCAGATGAAACCACTGATTTTGCTGCGTGGTGGCAGATAGCTATTGTGTTCCGTTACATTGTCAATGGACAGGTGGTGGAACGTTTTGGGGATACTTTACACCACTTGGACAGACAGCACAACATATTGCTGTTGTGATAGAACAACAGTTGAAGGAAGTAGTGGGAGACCAGCATGAAAAAGTGATTGCTCAGAGTTATGATGGTGCATCGGTTATGAGTGGTATTCAGCATGGGGTCCAGGCCATCATAAGAGAAAAGTTTAAATATGCCTACTATGTACACTGCTATGCCCACCAACTTAATCTGGTAATGCAAAGAGCCGCACAACAGAATACTGAGGCAAGGATATTCTTTGTAACACTTGGTGGAATTCCAGCCCTTTTCAGTCGTTCAGCTCAAAGACAAGCTGCTCTGGATAATATAGTATCACGACGCATGCCAAGAGTGTCAGGAACACGGTGGAATTTTAACATCCGTACTGTAAATGCAGTGTACGAGAACGTGGAGTCGCTGGAAGAGTGCTTTGATTATTTGAGCAGGAATCCTACATCTGGTGCAGCAACAGTACTGGAAGCAAATGGGCTACTGCAATCAATTGAAGATGACCAATTTAAATTTTGGCTTGCTATCTTCCATTGTATAATGCCCCATGTTGATGTTCTGTACAGGCAACTTCAGTGTCGTACCACAGATGCAACTGCTGTTGAAAAGGATGTTCGTACATTTTTGGATGCAATTGACATTGTCAGATCGGGTATCGATGGTATTGCAGAACAGTACCTACATACAGAGAACATCCGGTCAAAACGTAGACGAGGGCCATCAGCTTCCCGACCACTGTATGAGACCTTGTCAATTGCTGCAAAGGAAGTGTGTGATGTCATAAGGTTCCAGGCAACATCACGATTTCAACAACCCGGCCATCTTCAAGCTTCTCAGTTACTTCTGCCTGGAAAGTTTTCAACATACATGAGAGAGTTTCCAGAAAATCTGTTCACAGGAACAATGGACAGCTATCCATTCCTGATGAGGGACAACTTAGAACAGAACTTGGAGTGGTGTATCAGCGTGAAGACTTTAAAGCAGCTGGCAGTGCAGTCAAGATGTTAAAATTCTTGTTGGACAACTCCTTAACCCATGTGTTTTCACAGACTTACGAAGTGTTGTTAATTATAGCCACCACACCAATGTCAACTGCTGAGGCAGAAAGGTGTTTCTCAACACTGAAAAGGATTAAAACATTTCTTCGTTCTACAATGGGGCAAGACAGATTAAATGCTTTGGCTATGCTTTCCATAGGAAAGGAGTTAATGCAGAGTATACCCAACTTCAACCAGAGGGTTATTGATTATTTTGCACAAAATAAAGAGAGCGAATGGACTTCATCTACAAGTAATGGAAGCGGAACACCATACAGGAAGCGGAACACCATACAGGAATCGGAACACCATACAGAAGAACACAAGAGGCACTTATTTGGTACTATACTAGTGCTACAAGCACTTGTGTAACCCAGCCACTGGGGATGCACAAGCCAGTGCATTTCTTTGTGCCGGTCCCAAGCCAGATAAATGGGGAGGGTTATATCAGGAAGCCTGGGCATCACCACATATAACCTCCTGACAAAATTGTGGGGCAATACAGATTTTGTTACAGGATTGGTCGAGGCCCAAAATAAAGAGAGACGAATGGACTTCATCTATAAGTAATGGAAACGGAACACCATACAGGAAACGGAACACCATACAGGAAACGGAACAGGAAACGGAACACCATACAGAAGAACACAAGAGGCACTTATTTGGTACTATACTAGTGCTACAAGCACTTGTGTAACCCAGCCACTGGGGATGCACAAGCCAGTGCATTTCTTTGTGCCGGTCCCAAGCCCGGATAAATGGGGAGGGTTATATCAGGAAGCCTGGGCATCACCACATATAACCTCCTGACAAAATTGTGGGGCAATACAGATTTTGTTACAGGATTGGTCGAGCCCCAAGTTAACAATCACCACCACCAGTACTACTATTTACCAAAAGGGTGCTGGCAGAAATTGGGGGGAGGGTACTGTTGGCTCTAGAAGAGGGGGAAGGCAGAAATTGGGGGGAGGCTACTGTTGGCTCTAGAAGGGGAAGGCATGCCCAAAGGTAGTGTGATTTGGACATGTGCTGAGGAGGGATGCTACTAGGTATATGCTACTAGGTATATTGGGAGAAGGATGCTAAGGATGGAGCTGCCAGGGAAGAAAAAAGGAAGGACTTGTAATTAGATTTATGGATGTGGTACAGGAAGTGATGTGGTGACAGAGCAAGATGCAGAGGACAGGAACCAATGGAAACAGATCTGATGTGGCAAACCCCTAACTGGAACAACTGAAAGACTGCAAGCACCTATTTGGAACCAGCTGGGGGTCATGTGAATATTATTTGCTTTGGGAAACTTAACTGTCCCTTTTGAGCCTCCATGAAAAAGGGGGTGGGAGAAATCCAGTATGACCTGATGTGTTCCAGACCACAGCTTCTAAGGTGCACGACAGCTTCTCCTCAGGTGCAGAAACTGAGTATGAACTACTGTTTGCAGTATACCGCAGAGGTAAGTGTTCAAACCAATGTGTGTGTATGTAATGTGTGCTGTGTAGACTATTCAGCATGTGCCATACTGACTGAGCATTTATTTCATGTAAATAAGTATGTGAAGCATTGATCCCATTGCACCATAGCCACCCCGTCTTGTTGGCCACACCCCATCTTGTTGGCCACACCCCGTATTGTTGGCCACACCCCGTCTTGTTGGCCACACCCATCCAGCTGTCTCCTGCAGCCCCCCTATGATTTGAAGTCACCAGCCGCCACTGTTAATACATATTTTTCTAACACCAGGAAAGAAGTTGAGAGTCATGTTACCATATATGTTATAAACATATAAGAAGTGAATGTACTGGGAAATTGTGTCTCTTTAGACATTTTTTTTTCTTTTCTTTAGCTTCATAGGATGTAGTTAATGGGGCTAGTTATGCATCTGCAGTATTTGGGATATAGGTCTGTGAAACTAAATGAAAATTAAAAAAATAGCTCACACTAGTTAGACTGTGAATTACCACCCTAACTTGGTGAATATAGGCTTTGTCAATTTTTATTTTTTTATTTTATTGTTTGTATTTTTTTACTTACAGCTCACCTAACACATACTGTATGAATATTCCAGCTCTTTCACATCTTCCATTCTTCAGACAATTTCAAAACATTTTTGCCAACTCAGACAACAAATTTTATGGTAACAGAACTAAGCAATACTGTATCAAATGTAAGTGGAATTTAAATATTACAAATTCTTCTTCAGAATAAGTAATAATGAATTATCAAGAAGTAAAAAGCAAGTTACTCTTAGAAAAATTCTATTTTAGACAAGAACCGGAAATATTATTTGGACTTTCATTGATATATCAAGAATCACTAGATATACTAAGAAACAATATTTAATTTACTTAGCTTTTTTATCAGTTTTCTTCTCTCTGCCTGTCAACCAGCAGCCCTCTTATGATTGATGGTTCATTCTTGGGGCAAAAGCCAATTGTAAGAAACTATCATCTAGGTAGCCGTTAAGGTTTTTCACTATTTGTTCCTAATTCCTTCCCTTTGGAGGTTCACATTTGCACTAACTTTCCCTTGTAAATGTGCTCATTTGTGCACGAGCTCCAGGAAGTTTACCACAGTGATGTGGCATGCTCTTACCAATAATCTGAATGCTGTGGACCTCTTTTTCGAGCGGATGTTGGTAGGGTAGTGGGTTGGGCCATGGGGTACCTTCCTCCCCGGATGAGCAATCACATATCAGCCAATCACTCCCAGCCACTTTTATCTGCTTCTGCAGCACCCAGGTCACTAGTCAGTATTAGGTTACCTGGGACACTAAAAGGGATTCATCCCTTGGTGCCATAGAACTGACAATATCTAATAGCCTCTGAATAAAAGGATGAAACTCTTAGGTGCCAAAATGGTTGTGATGCTGCATGATGCATTTGATAGTACTGAAAACTGTGGGTATTCTAAAGGGACTGGTTAACAGGGTGAAGAAGGAGGTGACAGAGTGTGTGATCTGAGGGTGGAGTTTATCTGGAATATTCTTGTTGCATCATTGTACTGTAGCTATGGAGTATGAAAGACACCCACATGGTAAAATTCATTTCCTGTTACAGCTGTAGTGTATCTGTGATTCAGTGAGTGACTTGCTACTGATTGCTAGCCCATATTCTACTAGTTGTTCTAAATGCATCCTAACTTTTGTGTTTCTTTGCTACAATATCTTTATAGTTTTACTATACTATATGGCTGTTACTTTTGATTCGTCTGCTCAGTTGAGATACTGAAAATGCAGAAATAATTAAAAAAATGTGTTTTTAGTAATTTGGTATAATCTCATTTATGATAAGCAAACAAAGTAAAATTGTTGTACCTGACCTGGTTTTTCATTTGCAGTATGGATTTTTTAACATACCTCTCAACTGTACAGATTTTTGCAGAATGTCCAGATTTCTATTTCATATTTTTGGTCCATTTTTCATAAAACTTTGATTTTCTGACAAAACATTGCCATGTCATTAAAGACTGAGTCAGAAAATAATGACATTTGAGAGTTAGATTTCATATCCTTAAGAAAATTCATGCTAACACAAAACCTGTAATTCTATCAGCTTTTTAAGTTTGTAAGAGCAATATTTAACAATTGTCCCTAATTGTGGGCCTTTCCCCCATTATTTATGGCTTTGTCCAGATTTCTTGACCTTAGAGGTTGAGAGGTATGTCTACACAGCCTCACAAAACCAGAGAGGATCCAGATTCTATTCCAGGATTTCATTAGTTCCAAAAAAGACAAAGGAACTCAGCCCTATTCTTTACCAGAGTTCATTTTCCTTTCCTTTCAAAAATAAGATTCTCCTGGAAACAAATTACAGAGCTTTTATTTCTGCTTGTGTTGCATAGGGCTTTGTAATATCAGATCGCTTCATGAATTGTTTTCTAAACTAAATTAATTGGTATGCTGTTTGGTGCACACAATTTCCAGAAGGAACATTTGCTTGTTAGATTTTCTATCTGACTTGGCAGATCTTTTGATAAATGTGGTTGTATAAGATGCCAACAAAGTAATTCGTGAGATATACATTAACAATAAAACTGCTATACTGACTTTTTTTGTAAATGGCAAATGACTAAGAATTATTAAAAAAAAGCAAATAAACGTAAGTTGTGTCAGATTTTATTTGGGTATTTGCCAATACATCTTGAGTTTCTAACTCTTAATGTAATTTATGATTGTGGAAAAAAGAAGCAGAATTTACATTTTATGTCTGGCATTATCATCTGAGAGTCTTCCATGTCAGATGCTGATGTCGTAATCCAGCCTTTCTTCTTCCAGGAATAGTTTAGTGTGCATTATTTTTGCTTGTTAAGAATCTTCTGACCCCTTTTCTGTGCCTTTCTATATTAAGCACCAGTTCAGATCTTTCACATTGGAACTTTTTAAGCTTGCACAATCCATGTTGACAGTATTCATGCTGGCAGTGTTGGCAGGAAATAGCTCATAAAAACACAGAATTAATGTATCAGAATCCACCTTGAAACAAGATGGATTCCAAAAAGAAAATGTCGTGTAGTCATTGCACATTTTTTTCTTCTCCACATTTCTCCCTTTACAAACCTCCATTTGATGCTATGAAGCATCACTCAAGTCATACATTTTCTAATGACTGGACAATGACAACAAGTTTTCAAATGGGTAGACACTTTATCACATGCAATCATACAATCATCACGTTTTTCTTTTTTGTCGCTGGCAAACACCCTGCTTGTACTAATGTTTAGCAAATATGGTCTTATTAGTGATAGAAACATGTCTATCTATTGATGGAATAAAAAGACAGTTTGAATTGTTTTCTACTGAATACTTTCAAACAGATTTTCATACATCCTACTAAAATCTTTAAGTGCACTTTATTCTCTATCTTCTTCATTATGATTTTCTGCAGTTTTGGTCAGTGGCAGTGTTTCTACTTCACTTTTAATATGCATATTTTGCTTTTTCTGGTTTTGGGAAGTTTCATAATCATAATTTTTCACCCGAATAAAATGGTATTTTAAAGGATAATAATAATTGCAATTAACACGAAGAATTTTTAAATACCTCTTCCCCTATCAGAAAACAGGTTGGTTGACGATGCCCACAGGGAGATGTCAGTTTTTTTTAGCATAAGACATCTCAGACACTTTTTTGTATAATTTCTAAGCAACTATGAATGGCATCTAAATTCTCTAGGATGAATGAGCAGCAGTCCATTTTGATGAGTGAAGTCAGTGCCATTCTGTTCTGTAGCACCAGGCTGCATGTGTCAGTCATCTCGACAGTAATCAATGTTTTGATTCAAAAGTAGCATTACTTAATATTTCTAATAACTTAGTTTCTCAGTTCTCGGATTGATTTTACTGCCCTATAAGCAGGTAGAAGTCCTGCCTCTGAAATAATACTGTCACCAAGATCCATGCGTACTAGTCCTTTGAATGCAGTATTTTCTACTGCATGGTGATTAACCCAAGAAGCCTCTATTTTTCTAACTGTATTTTTAATATCTTTTGCCTCCCTCTTTTGCCGAGTATTTAAAATCTTTAAACTAGGTAAAGTTTCTGTATTTCAAACAGCTGGGATTACATGGCCTATGTAACAACATTATGATCAGTCTGTTGGTAACCAGGGATAAGCTTGCTCTCTACAGATATAATAAAACCCATGTAATGATGAAATACCCAGCCCTCCACTCACACCATGTATCTTTTAAATGAAATTGCAGTTGCTCCATCTGACATAAAGTGTCTCATTCTTAATGTAACAGGTATGTCCTTTAGAGTCATTGATAACTTTAAAAAAATCCATCTAAGGGGGGGTGGTAGAATTATGCAAGGAACTATGTTTAGCTTTTTCGTTTTTAGTTAAAAAGATTGTGCAAAATGCTGCTCCATTTTCTGCCTCAGTTATTAGTATTGGGATTAATGGAATACCCCCATCATGTGCAGTTGGTATGTGTGTACATGCCCAACAATAACTAATGCTCATAGCTTTTTGCATGGGTATATAATGCAACAGAGAAAGTATTAAATTTAGATTGCTAATCTGGAGTTCTGTGCTCAATTTGACCAAATGTCGATCTCTGATTCTTGATAAGCGCTTATCTCTGATAAAATAAAATGTTCAGTACTTAACAGTTCTGATGGCTATAGATGAAAAAAGGAAATGCAGCAAAATAATGATAAAAATCAGAGTAGCTATCCCAATGATTAGTCCATAAGAATATTGAGCAAGGCTGGGGCTGGACAGGATTCTCGAACAATTGTAAACATGAATGATAAATTGTCTTTTTGTAGTTCATATAAAATTGATTCCCAAACAAACTCCATCCTGTAGTCTGAGCCAGTTGCACTTCCACAAGAGACACTTGGTCACCAGTATTATAGTCTGGGTATTGGGCCAACTTCCAGTCATTGTCCATTGCAGATGATGTTGTAGACTCATTAGTCCTCACTTCCAATTGCTTTATTGATGATAATGTTGTTGAAGAAGAAAAATAACTAAGTCTTCTCTCTCTGACTGTGATGATGTTGCTGAATCACTAGGCCTCACTTCTGGATACGACCGCAGTGGCATTGCTGAGTCACTGAATCTCACTTCTGGATAGATTGGTTTCCATGGTTTTTCTTCTGGTACAGACTGTGATTGGGTAATAATTAATGAAAGGAATGAGGTAATGGCATTTTGTTGATGTCTGTCATTAGATAGGATCTTCCTGATATGTGGCACAGGAACCCAGGTGGGTGATCCTTCACATATGATGGTAGTAGCAGTGGTAAGCAAAACTAAGAAGGACCCTGTCTGACTTGGTTAGAGCAAATTCTTCCTGGAGAAAGACTGGATGAAAATAGTATCTTTGGGTTGGATATCATGCTATGATGTTAACCGTGGATGTTTTTGAGCCTCTTTATTACCCTTTGATGTAGGTGCTGCAGGATAGAGAAAATCAATTTTTAATAAATAAAAACAGATTTGGCAACATCTGGCAACTCCAGTTCTTCAGCAAGGGGAATCAGGCATTCATATGGGTCTTGCCATGAGAATTTCATGAGGGGAGTATTTTCTAGTACTACTTACCACACTGCATGCTTTAAATAAAACTAAAGGCAGTCCTTCTGGTCAGGTTCTTCACACAGGTTTGCAAGTCTAACCTTAACTGTTTGATTCATTCTCTCAGCAATTCCTAAAGCTTGTGGTCTGTGTGGGCAAAGCCTTGCATATTTGTTGCATTACCTGACTTGTAAAATGGGTTCCCCTACCTGACTGGATACAGCAAGGAACACCAAATCTAGGTATCAAATCATAGGTTCAGAGGTTCATAGGTGTGTATGAGGCTAATGGCCCTGGGGCCTTTACAAGCCTAGCTGTAGGATTACCCTGGCATCGTGCCACCCAACCTTATTTCCCAGTGCCTCTGTCGGGTAGAGCCACTGGAGTTATTGCCTGGAGTGAATTTTCTATTTCCCCACTCTTGAAGAGGGTCAGCGAGGTGCTCTGCTTGACATGTATGGGAAGTCTATTCCAATAGCATTGTCAGTCTCTGGGTTATGAACATGGCCCTCCAGTACGTTCTGCTGATTGTGGTAATGAGGTTGAGGTCTCCGGAGCATGTGGTGCAGAGGGATTGGGATGTAGGATTTTAGATGTAGCATTTCTCTACAGAGCTGGGTCAGACATGGCTTTGTAAGTCAAGCAGAGATCACCTCTAAGTAGGTGATATGAGACAGAGAATAGTTGGAGTTTTTTGAGTCTGTCCATATAGGACAAGTGTTTAAGGCCTAGGATCCTCTTTGTGAGGTACATTTGCAGCCTCTCCAGTTATTGCAGGTGTCTAGTGAGGTACATGCCAAATGGGTTACTGTACTTGATGATTGGCCTAATGAGGGAAGAGTAGAGGGAGACAATGACCTCTTTCTTCCTGGATGCAAAATTCTTAGTAATGAGATGTGCCACATAGAAGGACTTTCTGACCACAGTGGCAATGTGGTGATCAAAAGAGAGGTTGCTGCCAACCTGTGTTCCCAGATCTCTTATAACACCTTCTGCATTCAGTGGACTACCACCAATGTGGTAATTCATGGGAACCGAGTTTTTCCCAAAGGGCATAATGACACATCTTTTGGCATTGAGCTTAAGGCCATGGTTCTGACACCAGTCGTTGGTCTCAGTGAGGCCATTCTGTAGGATGTCAACATCACTTGGGGAGTTAATAATAGCTCCCAACTTGCAATCGTCTGCAAATTTTGTTAGGCAGAGTCCCTTTGTGTTGGCCTGGACTTCAGAGAAGTAGATACCAAACAGGAGAGGACCCAGGATCGAACCCTGTGGGACTCCACTCGTGACTAGTCGGCAGTTTGACTTGGAGTCAGTTACTTTCATACTGTGGGTTCTATCTGTGAGCCAGTGTGCAACCCACCTAGTGATATAGGGGTTGATGCATAGCTTAGTGAGCTTTTCTGTGATTCCTGAGTGGGGAATGGTATTAAAGGCCTTGGCCTGATCAAGGTAGGTTGTATGAAACACCTTGCCTTCATCCACAGCAATCTGTGCTTGACTTACAAAGCCATGTCTGACCCAGCTCTGTTAGAAATGCTACAGCTAAAGAAATCTGAATCCCTCCACACCCACACACTCCAGAGACCTCAACCTCATTACCACAATCAACAGAACATGCTGGAGGGACAGGTTCATAACCCAGAGACTGCCCATGCTATGGAATAGACTTCCCATACATGTCAAGCAGAGCACCTCACTGGCGCTCCTCAAGGGAAATCTTGATGAGTGGATCACTCCAGTGGCTCTACTTGACAGAGGCACTAGGAACTAAGGTTGGGTGGCACAATGCCTGGGTAATCCTATGGGCTAGGCTTGTAAAAACTCCAGGGCCATTAGCCTAGTACACATCTATGAACCTATAAATGATAAGCCCAAACCAACTGATATAAAAAAATGGGGTAGGACTACTAGCCTCCCATCCTTGTGGTGCCACAAAGAATCCAGAAGGCGGCTGTAACCATCACAGATCCACCTTACTCTTTCAGGACCATCAGCCTGGTCTTGAAAAGAAAATTCCTGTAAAGAAACAGATACATTTGTTTCATGAAGTTGCTGCAAAAATGAAGCTTGAATAAGGCAATACAGCTTGTCCAGCTGCCATATCAACAAAACTGTTTCCTGTAGAAATACATGCATCATCTGTATTATTTGTGGCACATTTAACCACTGCTACCTCTTTTGACAATAGAAGTGTTTTTAGTAGTTCATGAACAAAAATATAATTTTTAATAATTTTTTGTCCTTTGCTAATTTGTAAGCTTCAGTAATAGTTACAAGTTTGGGCGGCCACGGTGGTGCAGCGGTTAGTGTTGTTGCCTCACAGCAAGAGGTTCTCTGGTTCAGTCCTCGGCTGGAGTGCCTTCTGTGCAGAGTCTGCATGTCCTCCCTGTGGTCGCGTGGGTTTCCTCCAGGTGCTCCAGTTTCCTCCCAAAGACATGCTGTAGGTGGATTGGACACTCTAAATTGACTCTAGGCATGTGTGTGCATGTGTGTACCTTCTGTGGAAAGTTGGGTGCCAGGCTGGCAACTCAACACCATAAAACCCTACTGCCAATCATGAGTGGACAGGTGATCCACTGTGGTGACCCCTAACTGGGAAAAGCTGAAAGAAGAAGAAGTAATAGTTACAAGTTTGGCTATTTGAGCAGACACATTTACATTCAGTTGGCCTGTCATCAAAATGTTATTTTGTGTGCACATGCAAAATGTTGCCACTAATGTGCTATCTTCCCTTTGAACACAAAATCCATTGACAAATAAAAGTAACCTGGAATTTGGTAATGGAGTATCTTTCAAATCTGACCTAGGAGGAAGCTCATGGCTAACTGCATAAACACAATAATGTAGTTCTTATTTGTCTGTAGTAGGAATTAAACAAGCAGGGTTAAGAGGTGGACATCTAATAATCTGTAAAAAAAAAGTTATTAAGTAAGGACAATTCATATTTAGACAATTATGCAGCAGATAAATATTGCATTTTAGCTTTTAGTTATAAAGTTCCTACAGACTGCAGTACTGCCACAAAAGATTCATGCCCAAGAGTTAGGGCAGCCATGATTTCTACTATGTACCATTGTGGCCACTGTCCTAATGCATTGGGAGAGGGCAGCTGTTAATGGATCAAGGTTTGTACTAAAATAAGCAACAGGTCTAAAAACCATGGGGAGAATTCAATAAAGCCTACACAGAGTGATTTTCTCTGTAGGCATATTGTTACAGCCTGAACATGGAACATGGACGACCAAGTGATCCAGGAAACAGGGCTGAGGGGCATGCATGAGTGTGTGGACAAGAAGGTGTCCGCAGAATGCAAATCATCTCATAAGCTGCTGAAAACCATGCAAATAAGGTTGATTTATGAACCAATAAGCAGAAAGGCACCCATGTAGGTACCATGTTAGTAGAAGCAATGTATGAGGATACAAACTGTGTACTGGATTGCAAAAATCACACAGAGGCTGTAAAAGGTTAGGAAAAAGGGTGGATATGGTACTGTAGGCATGCAAATGGCCAAAACTATGGCCAGTGAGTCCTGAAAGCAATGCAAATCATTAAATAATAATATATATTTTTAAAATACATATATTACATTTACATAAGCAGCACTTAGTCCCGTTAAACCTGCGCTATTTCCAAAAAAAGAAAAGAAAAAAGGGGTTATAGGAAAGTGGTGAAATGGGGGCAAGTGGGGGGGAAGACAATATGAAACAAAGGTAGGGATGTGCAGGACAGGTGTAAGAAAGGACCATAACTCTCCATTTCTTGTACAGCAACAGCTGTGCATGTTGTGGACAATTTGGAATTTGGAGCCTCACATCCCACAGGAAGGGGTGTGGGTGACATAACTTTGTTGATTAATTGCTGGGATGATTGATTGATGGCAGTATATGTGGGGGCGAAATGGAGGGCTATGTATGGGGTGACATACTTTTTGTGGGACAGATGCCCCCTTTTTTAAGGAGAGAGTGGAATGTTGGGGAAGAGTTGTAGGTATGTTTGGGGAGGTAAGTTGGGTAGGAGAGGTTGCATTTGCAGACAGACAAGACAGCAGGCAGGGGCAGTGTATGACACATGAGGGAGGTAAACATCTTGGACAGGGAAGGTGTTTGGGAATCAGAGGATCACGTGCCCCCAGATAGCAACATTGGGACTGAGATCACCACTCATGGGCAATCACCACTGCTTCTTCACGCCCCTAAAGGTGGCTGTGCTGGAGGCTGGGTGCCGGGGCCAGCCTGCCCCTTCAGGTGCACCAGTCTGCCCTTGATCTGGGGCAGTCAGTCATCCAAATCACACTGGAAGGATAACCTTACGCACCATGCGTGGAAACTGTTGCTGGGTGACCAGTCCCTCTCCGCACCTGAGGAGGTGGGCCCCATCCCCTGAGGTGGTTCCACCCATGGATGGTGCAGGATGATTGGAGGGGGCAGATCCAGGTTGGGTCCCAGATGTGCTGGGACCCAGTGCCATGACCAGATGAGGTGGGATAGGTGAATCCGCTGGAACTGGCCTACCCAATCATGCTATAGTGTTGAGGTTTGTCAAAGTATATTGGTTAGTCATGAACAGAACATTTCAACATTAGTTATAACAGCATGCATGGGTGTTCCAATTAACCTAGAACAATAGAATTGCATAGCATACAGAACACAGGCATAAATGGAATAACAGTCATTATTGTAACAGCATACCAGTAACAGTTACAGCAAAAGGCCAGCAACATTGGTATTTCAACAAGGCATGTTAGTATGCAACCATTGTAAGGTATAACCAATAATACAACACAAGGCCCAACATTAGGTTTTGAGAACAACATATGTGAAAATGGAACCATACCCATAGTATAAGAATAATAATTTGTGATGCAGATAAGGGGTGGGGGGAGAGAAAGGCATTCCATTACCAACTGTATACGCTATATTTTTCACAACAATACTGCTCAGTACACTACAGGTCTGCCCTTACTTTATGACTACAAGTGCCCTATAGCTTCTGTAGCATGTACATACCTCTCAAGCTATCCAGATGGATGGTATGGGCCAAGCTGTAACACCTACAGGTACATAACTACAGGGGACTATTACATGTCAGGGGAACATATATGACTACCAAGGTGTACTCTGCACTGATGTTGTATGAGTGTGCTACTGGCATACTTCAACTGAGTTTATATCTGTGTCCAAGGCTTTTGGTAGCAGTGATCACTGTCCATGACAGCATGACACTTGACAGGCATGTATCGTACACAGTACAGGGAGTTTACACTTATCCTGCTGTCACTGGCAGGCATGAGGTTAGACTATTAGCAGACATTCACAAACACACCAGGCATACAGCCGTACCAACAGTAGACCATTTAATTTGTCTTATTAACTTGGAATAGTAGTGTACTTCATGTCATTTTATTTAATGGAGTCTTATCAACTTGCTGAACAATGCTGTTTATGCACTAGTACATCTGGACACAGACATTAGTATACCCATCATACAGCAACTACAGACATTTATTTACCTGTAAGTGCTGTGGGGAGAATATCTGTTAACCATATATAACTGTTTGTACTACTTGTCTGTTACTAGAAATATATCTTAGTACCAGTCTCTGGATTTAAATTCCGGACTGTGTGTGGCAAAATGAACAACATATATATTGCTTATCACACTGAGCTACTGGGCCACTGCTTTATGATGATTGAGTGATATGTACCTAACGCTCACCTGGTGACAAAGTCTGACATGGTAATATAGGTAGAGTGTTACACAAGACTGCAGTGACAGTTGAACATACATGCATGAGATTCATGCATGGCAGAGATAGTAGGTGAACTGTTTATTAATACTTGGAATGCAGGTGTACACAATTAACCCTTAGTGGATGGGAATATGTGTGATCTGTACAGACCATACCGTGGTGCTGGGTTGCCTACCTGACCATATATATTTGCAGATGATATACTTGCAGTCTACAGCCATTACAGTTTCATATTTGCCTGCATCAGTATACCTACATTCAGGGATGCTTATAGCTGAAATGCAAAGGTTAATAAAAGACAATCCTGGGAGAAACACACTATAATACCTTAGACAGTACTACTCTAGATTCAGATCTTAGAGCAGAACAAATATCATATTGCATTATATCTTCTAGCACAGCTCCACATCTACACTTTAGCATAATAGTTCTTTATTGGCCAACCTTCAGTCACTTCATGGTGTTATATCCATGTTTACTTCACAGCACCTGTAATATTTGATTTCTTGAACAACAGCCCAGAATACACACAGCAAATGGCAGAATACAGATTTATTGAGGGTGACATAACACAGTGATTGGTATACATCTGACAATCTTTATTGTTCTACATTTTAAATAATGCAGGCATTGGAAGACAGCTGTTATTATACAATCTATGCAGTAGTACCTTTATTTCTTCACAATTTTGACTGCAGTTGTATTTCCTGTAGATTAGGAATGCAGTTAATGTATTCCCTTTACATTTTCAATGCCGGTGTACTTTATTACCAAAACATGTAGTATTAATATAGTATAGACAGTGGTGGTGGTGTTGCAGTAGCATTGTCACCTCACAGTAAGACGCTGACCGGTTCGATTCTCAGCTAGAGCGTCTTCTGTGTGGAGACATTCATAAATGGGCATACCTTCATTGAAGGTTGTGCGTTAGGGCTGGCAACTCAGCATGTAAAAATCAACTGCCAGTCAGCGGACTGGAGTTCCACTGTGGCAACCCCTAACCGGGAAAATCCGAAAGACACAACAAGACATGTTGTTCCCAAACATTATTAATGCAGTATTAACTTTTTTTCCATAACATTAGCATGTTCCATGCTTTTATCTACAGTAAACTGTACTTAGCAGTACTCACTTATATTAGTCCAGGTCTATGAACACATTCATTACAGTAGACTCACAATAGAAATATACCTACTGGCAGTTGGTACTGTACTCTTTCTTAATTAGATCACTATATATTGCAAGCTATATCTGTACTCACCAGACTCTTGGTGCATCCTGGCCAGGTGCCCTGTATGGGCCTCCAGGTTGTGAACCCTCTCCTCTGTAGTTGTGGGTGGAAAACGCACCATCATGCAAACCTGTCTATCAGATATTCATACTAGAATTTGGTAAATCAGTGGTGCCTATACTTAGAAACTTATGGAGCATTGCGGGCCCAAGTGTCTTGGATACATTGGGCCAAGAGCCCCCCTTCCTATGCTTCAGGTCATTGTAATGATGATGCACCTGCTCACCAGTGCAGGGTATGCCAGTTGCAGTGGTGAGGTCACTTGGCAGCCGGTCCTAGGCCTCTGATTTGTATTTGAAGCCCTGGTATTGACCCTGCAGCAGCTGGTCATCATGGTCTTTCACAAGGAACCCAACCATAACCCTGGACTCCAAAATGCCGCAGCGCTGTGCCCGGAAGTGTGCACCCTCTCCAACTTCAGCCATAGCTCCTGCAATGATCAAATTCCAGCAGGTTCTGGCTGTATTCCCACCTGTTCAGCTTAAATAAGGCGGTTTTCCTGCCCTTTGCCAGCAGTGGATCATTTTTTAAAATGCTAAGTGAAGCTTAGCACCACGCAAACCTACTGAGCTCAGCCAAGCAGTGCTTAAACTGACATTGATTAGCAATGCTTAGTGGTGCCCAAAGCAGCTTAGCTGAGCCGAGGACTGCTTAAATGGGCATTCCTTAGCAGTGCTCAAACCAGCTAAACAGAGCTGCATGTTGCTAAGTATTGCTAAAATGGGTCCTGTTTAAGCATTGCTTGGCTTGGCTTAGCAATGCTTAGCAGAGCTCAGCTATAGGCAAACCAGAGTTTTTCAAAAATACAAAAATATTATTGAAAGTAATTGTTCATTAATAATACTGTATTATTATGTGTATCTATTTTACTTTATATCTCCTAAACATATGCCTTTCACTACATTATCTTGGAGTGTAACTTTAATGCATTGGACATGTGTGTGTAACTGGGGCTTTTATCCTCGTGGTCTTCCAATGACAATGGGCTTCTGGTCAAGCTGGGATAACCCAGTTAACAAATGTCAATGTATACATGATAAAAAAAAAATTATGACATTCCCCTATTGCATGTAAAAAGCTGAATGGCCTGTATTTGAACCATGCACCTACTGAACATGAGGCTATGACTCTAGCCATTTAGCTACCGAGGATATGGTGATTAGAGCTATACATTTCTATATAGCTCTCACTTATGTTTAAGCACTGCTGAGCACTGCACTGTGCCACACAAACCCACTTAGCTATGCTTAAACGTGACCTTTGTTAACTAATTAAATGCATCTGATTTCTATGTCTGGCACATGTCTATTGCTAAGTGCTGCGCCACGCCGCACAAACATAAAAAAAAAAAACCTTAGAGGAACGTGTTTCACTTTATTATTTAAGTGCCGTCTGGCACTTTAACAGTGCAGTGTTGTGTTACTCATCTGCGGACACCCCCTACACTGATTCTGTACCATGTTACATGGTTCTCTCTCAGTAGCGCGCCTTCATTAATATGCCAAGGGGGATATGCAGACACGGCCACAGTGCACTCCATGTAGGACTTACACTATTCCTACACAGAGTTTATTAAATCTGGGGGCATCATTTTTACATTGTACTTTATTTCTTTCACAACAAAATAAAAAAATCTCTTTGAATAATCAGACAACCCATGAGCAAGAGTGTTAGAAAGTTAAGTCTTTAACTGGACAAAAGCTTGTTCTTCATGTTCATGCCAGGATAAGGGTTCAGAAGCATTTTTCTTTAACAATTCCAACATGGTTTTATTGCTACTGTATAATTAGAAACCCATTGCCAGTAAAAACATGTCAACTTCAAAAAAGTGTGCAGCTGTTTTAATGCTGTAGGCATGATGCAGTTTGAGTAGCAGTACAGAAGATATAATTTGCTGACAGCCTTCTGAGATAAGATGTCCTAAATATTGTACTTGTGGTTTCCACAATTGCAATTTTGCCTTCTTAACCTTAAATCCTAATTAAACTAGTTTTGTTAAAAGAAAAGCAGTGCCTTGTTTACAACCAAGGTGGGAACCAAAAGCTAAAAGAAATGGTCACCATATTATATTTAAGGTGAACCCACATGGGAACTGAATTTTATCTAGTTGTTTCTTCATTTCTTTAGAGAAAAGAGTAAGTGATTCTACAAATCCTTGAAGTAATCTTGTCCAAGTACATTGTTGTCCCTTTTATGTAAAGGCAAACACATAGTGGCTGTCCGGGTGTATAGGAATAGAAAAGAAGGCTGAGGAGATATCTGTCACTGAAAAGGTGGTAGCTGGCAGTGGGGAAGCAGGGTTGGGCACTACAGGAAAAGTTGGTACTACTACAACATTAACTGATCTTAAATCTTGTAGAAACCCATAGGTGTTCTTGCCTGGTTTCTTAACTGGTAAAATAGGTGTATGATGTGTGATTCTAATCAGTACAATTATTCCTAATTGCAGTAATGCAAAAATCGAAAGTTCAGTTCCTTTCTCTGCGTCTGTTAATAATGGATACTGAACTACAATGGGTAGGTGCTCATAAAGTACTAAAACTACTTTTATGGGTTCAACATCTTTTTTGAGCTGTACGTCATGGTATGGGTATTCCACAGCTGTGGAAAAATGTTTTCCAGCCCCCCCACAATCAGCTTAGAGGTTTGTTCCAATGTTGGCACAGCAGAGTGTATCTTTGTTTGCACAAACAACAGTTGAATATAGACCCAAATTGGAAGGATCATTCAGAATATCAAGGAAAAACTCCATCTGGGGTGCAAAATACAGTGCATTTCAATTTACATAATAAACCTTGATCTAAAAGATTTAAAAGACAGTGTTTCCTACAATAAATGCATGTTGCTCTTTTAATGGACCTATCTGTACAGGAATAGGTTTTATCTCTGGATAACCAAAAGGAACCCTAGAGACTCCCAACCCCCCAAATGTCTTTGTGAATAGAGGGAGATGTTCTGCAGCTGATGAGATGATCATAGACTGAGTCACTCCAGTGTCAACAAGAAAGGGAAGAGTAGCCAGGTTATTACTGGCAATGGGTTTTGAATTATATTTTTGATCTTCTTTCATATTTTTCCTGGTATTTGTCTCAGATAGTACTCTACACTATATACTTTAGTACCCAAAACCAACTCAGATTGTTTACTTTCATCTTATTATCTCTTGTAATCACTGTTTGCATGCATTGTAGCTGAACTGTTGGTATTGTCCTTTTTTTATTTGTATTTGTTAACATAACTTCTATTTCAGGAGCTTTTCTCCCTATGCCCCCACTGAAAATGGATATGAATCCAGTTGGACTTTCCTGGTCAACAAATGTAAAATAAAATAAAATAAATAAATAAACAGTAGAATTGCATACTGTAATGTCAACAAAAGGCCCTTCTTGATTCATTGCTACCAAAGGAAATAGCTGTGACTCCTGTTCATGGCTCTCCTAATGATCTCATTGCTATGCTGTTGGCTGCCAACTGGTATTCCAAGTAGGAGGTTGTCTTTCCACTTGCTGTGGTGCTTGGATATTTGTTGGAATGGTTGGTTAAATAGACAAATCTGTTTGCTGACAGAAAGAACATTCATCACTTCAGTGTCTTCTCTGACCACAATTTAAAAAGGAGGACTAATATGTTCCCCGTGCTGCTGTGTTTGTAATAAACGTGGAAGGTAAAAATTTTGCTAACATTGTAGTGGGGCTTGTGGAAAGAATCTGAATCTTCCTCTTCCTCTCAATTCCTCCACCATCATCCCCATGAATCGGTGTTAAATTATTTGAGCTATACATCTAACAATTTCTTTTGTTGTTCCTTTTTCTCTTTTACTATATTGTCTGCCACATTTTGTACTTGATTAACAATTTCATGAATACCTAGGCTGGGCCAGTTTAAGCAAAGTTTGTTAATTTGTTCTTATATTGGTGGTAATAAGCCACCGACACCGGCTGCTGACAGTCCACTGGCTGCTTCTCCTTCTGTAGGCTGTAGGTGTCCACAAAAGGCTTTGAATTAATCTATCATGCACTGGAGATGCGTTAATGGTTTTGTTCTCTTTCTGCACAATTGCCTTAATTCTTGCCCAGTTAGGTGTTGGGGACATGCTATAGTAATTACTTTTAGCATTTATCTCTGGCAGTTAAAAAAAATCTTCATCTTTGTGCTTTGGAGTGTTATCCTTTATTGGTGATTTTCCCCAAATTTTTCTGAAAATTTCTGGGGGTGTGGAAGCTTTCAAAACTACTTGTAAATCTTCAGTAGTTGGGTTTTGTAACTGCACATGTCCTTCTAAAATTTTACCATATTTAGCTGAGTGTGTTTGAATAGGAGGGAGTCAATCTACTATAGTTTGAAAGTCCACTGCAGTTCATAGGTGGGCTATCCTTATGGTAGGTTCAACTTCACTGTCCCCAGCTGCAAAAGTACTAGGTCCCTCCCTCAAGGATAAATTTGAGTATCAGATGGCATATTGGTGGTGGGTTTGTCAGTATCAGAGGATGACTCAGAAGCTGATGCATTCTTGGAACATTGTTTAGAAGGTGAATTACGCCTGTATTGTTCTCCATCAATGACTATTGGAAACAGTGTAACTAGGTTTTTAAACTTTTTTTAATGTAGTTGTTTTGGAAGGGGTGCTTTTATTACCAAACCATTTTAACTTACTGGTATGTTTTGTTCCAGATGCATGTTTGTGTTTTTCATACATCTGGTTATCCTTATTTGCTATACTCATTAACATTTTACCTGAATATAAATCAGTGTGTTGCTGTCACTGCTTCTGAAATCTAGTGCTGTAAACTGATCCTTGCAGATTGACAGCAGTGCTGGAAGCAACTTGGGAATTATCAGCCAAAATAGTAAGGGAGCTACTTGTGAATTGTTCCTCCATCTGATACCTTGGAGAGGAAAGGTTGTCTGCATCGTAAGAAGCAGAATGGTCATAAGGTGGAAGCTGGGGCTGAAGGAATCAGAGGCCAATCATTGTCAAAGGAGTCAGGTTCAGTAATCTTGAATTTTTCTAATTGTTTTAAAGAATAGAGCCCCCAGGTGCCACAATATTTATCTTCTATGTACTTTTGTAATGTATTTACCATCATATTAGTTGCCTGCAGCTGTGTTTTTAATCTAGCTGAATTATATTTTAGACTACAATGAGATTCCTTTTCCTTATATTTAGATTTTTCTTGCCAGTCATTAAAAGCTGAAAAATTAGAGACAGGTAATTTATTTCCTTTCTGTTTCAGTTTCTTTTTAAGATTCTTTAAAATAACCTAGTTAAAAAGTGCCATCTTCAGGGAACTGCACTGCACTATCATTTTTAGTGAGCTCAGACCACTTTACTAAATAAGTACAACTATCTCAGCCATATTTATTAAACATATGTCTGACTGGAGTCTCAGACTCTGGCTCTTATAATAAACCCACATTCGCACTTATTGTTATTTCAATACAATGATAATATTACCCATTCACATATAATAAAACCTAGTGTCATGAAATTATATGCAGATGGGATTAAAAGCCCACTGTCATTCTTCTCAAATTTTTTTTTTATTTTTCAAATACATTTGAGTGAGTTCCATAGTATTTATACATAACATCTTAAGTAACTATGTATATTATTTACATTAGCCTGACACTATAACAGATCTTAATGTATACAGGTACTTTATAAGTATGTCCAATCCATTATCAGAGTGTCTGATCAATTATTGTATAGTGTCAATCAATGATAAGACTTTTCCCCAAGGGTTGTTGATAAATGGCTTTGGATGAATTCTTAGTTCTTTAATTTTAATTTCCAATAATGATGTGGTCTTCAGTAGGCTGTAGAAGTCTTCCAAAGTTGGTACTGTGTTTGTATTGTTACACACTTCCTTGAAATTGCAAGTATAGTCCATACTAGATACATGTTTGACCTATTCAAATGAGGACCTTCATTCACATTTAATAATACAGAGCTTTAGATGTTATGTGATCCTATCTCGCCTACATTCTGTACTGATGGGTTCGGAGCCGATCCCTCGGCTCCACCTTCACGCTATGCTATAAATGAGGCCTCTTATTGGCTGAGCTATCTTTATCCCAGGATGCACCACCACTAATCCCCCAGATCTCGTTTGCCGCTAACAAGCTTAGACGTGGTCTCAACATTGGCTGGGCTAAGTACTATTTATTAGGCCTTTTCCTGTCACAAATTTCCTTACTTTGAACCCAAAAGCTGTTTTTACAGCTATTGTTGTTATATTAGTGTGATTGGTGAATTTCTGTTGGTAAATTCGTGATTTTTTTAGTCAGGGAAGGTTTCCCGTTTTAGTTAGAGGGGCCTTCCCCTGTTACTTTGCTGCTTGTGTTTCTTTCTTGGGTCAAGTACCCATTTAAGTTAGAGGGTCTTGACTCTCTCTCTCTCGTTTTTGTCTACTAACTGTTTAGTGTAAAAAAAATATATATATATATATATATATATATATATATATATATATATATATATATTTGCTAAAGTTGTTGAATTTAACTAGAGTTTAGTGTTTTTCTCTTAGATAGGTTCTGTGGCATAGCAGTCATGTCTAAAGAACACAAACCCTCCGGGTTTAAGAAATGCACGAGGTGTGGTTTTAAAATGTCCATAACGGACGACCACTCCTCGTGCGTCTATTGCTTAGGTGCTAAACACCTACAAGAGTCGTGTAGTGTGTGCCACGCGTTCTCTTCTAGAGTCCTCCAGGAGAGGAAAAACAAATTAATCCTCAAGGGATTAATCAAGCCTTCCTTCGAGGAGGCTTTATCTTCCTCTCAGTCTCCTTCTAAAAAGAAGAAAGCGTCGGCTCCGACCAGTCACTCGGAACCGACCGCTAAAAAAGCTAAGCAGACTTCTCCATCGGCTCCATGGACTTCGGAGCCGAGGTCAGAACGGTCTGCCTCGATGCCTCCAGCCTCGACCCTCTGGTTTGAGCCGAGGTCTGGGGCATCGAGGCGGGTCACCCTCATCGGCTCCACTGATATTGGAGCCGATAAGGATACCGCTCAGACTCTTCCCCCTCGGAGCCGAAGTCCTTATCGGCACCGAGGGAAATTTCCTTGAAACCTCCCTCGGAGCCGATAGTTGTTGAGTCCATTCGGAGCCGGTCCCTGAGCCCTTCGGAGCCGATGGAGAAATCGGTTCGGGCCCGATCGGTATCCTCTAGATCATCCAAGATGTCTGATTCGGACATCGACAGGGTGCTCCTTCGACTCTTCCAGTCTCCGGTGTTCCAAAAGCTAGTTTCGGCTCCAGCCCATTTGGCTTTGGAGCCGATGGTCCACTCCCCTACTGTGGTTCCTCCTCCAACAGCTTTAGCACCGTTGGAGCCGGTGCTGGTGGAACCTGTGGAGGTGTTAGGGTCGGGCCCGACCCTTGCTCCAACTCCGGCTCTTGGGTCGGAGTTCAGTACACGGACTTCTTCCTTCGGCCCTGGGGGGGAGGCTTCGGGATTGATGCTTTCGGTCCCAAGTCTCCCTCTTAGTCGTCGGCGGGAGTGCCGTCCACTGTCGTGGCCACGGAGGTGGGACCCTCCCAGGATTCTGGTGGTCCCGCCTTCAGGGCTATGAGGAGTGCTTTAGCCAAATCTTCCTTGGCTACCTCCGCGGTTTTCCCAGCTCCTTCCCTACATCACGGAGACTGGGTCATTGGCAGTCCCCTGTCCTTAGACAGCGGAGCCCCGGGCCTCAGGTTACCCCTGCTGGGGTTTCTCCCCTCCTGGAGGTCCTTCTGAAGCCTCTTGGGAAGAACCCCCCAGGAAGAGATTGTGCAAGAGGAAGCACGTTGACTCCCCTGATGAGTCTCTGACATCCGACACTGATCTCGATGATGCAGAGGGGTCCCCCAAGTCATCCTCGGATGATGTCTCCTTTGCAGACATCCTGGAAGCCCTAAAACAATGAGGCAGCTGGCAGTCCAAACCTCCCTCTGCTGATGAGTCGGTGTTCCTGAAGGCCTTCGGGGCTCAGCCCTCCACCTCCTGGGTGTCTCCGGCCCTCGCCGAGCTCTTTGATTTGATCTGTCGAAGGGCGTGGGAACACCCAGACTCTGTGGAACCGGTGCCTGCTCATCCGAACAAATTTCTCTCAGCGCCCCCTGATAGAGAGTTCCTAACTAAAGGTGTGGCTGTAGATGCTTTGGTGGTGGCATCTGCTACCCAGCAAGATGTAGCAGAGGCTTCTACGTCCATCCATCCTCCTAATAAGGAGTCTAGGAGCATGGATCGGTACGGAAAGCGCACCCTCAGTTCAGCGGCCTTTACACTGAGGTCCTTGAACTACTTTACGCACTTTACCAGATTTCAGAGGGATCTGATTAAGGAGCTATCCGATACCCTCTTGGGTAAACTGCCTGAGGAGCTGGCCCAGATGGTTGGCTCTCAGCTGGCTACAATGTCGTCCATTTCGAACTCGTCCATGAGGCTCATTTCTTATGCAGCCGAAGGCGATAAGCAGCAGTACAGGCATTGCTCTACGGAGACAAGCCTGGCTCCGCCTGTGTCATTTTGTGGAGGCCTTTAAGTCTTCATTTGCTGACGCCCCCTTTGATGGGTCCTCCCTGTTTGGACCCAAGGTAAAGGACACACTAACCCGCTGTGAACAGGAGGGTAAGACTCTGACTGCCGTAGGGGCATGATTTTCCACTCCCTTTCGGCCTCATCCCAAGGCTAAAAGAGGAGGGAAAATGTAGTTCCAGAGATCTCAGAAGCCTTACCCCTCTCAGCAGGAGGATTCCCCTTCCAGAGGCAGAGGAGGGGGAAATTCTTCAGGAAGACGCCATCCCAGAGGCGGCAGAGGCCCTCGCAACACTGGAGACCGCGAGTCCTTTCGTGGCTCTTCAGCCTTTCATAGTCCCTGAGGGATTGCCTGGCTGTGCTGCTCCGGAGCCAGTCGGGGGTCGTTTCTCGAAGCACCTAAAGGCCTGGGAAGGTATCACCCAGGAACGATGGGTGCTTCGGATTATCGCCGGAGGTTACTCCATCCCATTCTCTCACCACCCCCCTCAGTCCAAAAAAATCCCGGACCCGCCACCCAGTCAACGGGATACTGCAGCCTCAGAAGTTTCAAAGCTGCTGCAAAAAGGAGTCATCCAACCGGTCCCCGCAGACCAGATCAGATTAGGGACTTACTCAAGATTCTTTTTGGTGCCAAAAAAGACCGGGGACTTGAGGTCCATTTTGGACCTCAGCATCCTAAACCGTTCAGTCAGAAAGTCCAAGTTCCGAATGGTCACCCTACAAACCATTCTCCCGTTGCTGGAGAAAGGTGTTTGGATGTGCTCCATAGATCTCAAGGACGCTTATTATCATATCATGGTACATCAAGCATCCAGGAGACATCTGCGCTTCAGCCTAGGAGGCAGTCATTTTCAGTTCCGTGCGCTGCCCTTTGGTCTCACCACAGCCCCCAGGGTGTTCACCAAGTGTTTGGCAGTCGTGACTGCTCACCTGAGAAGTCTAGGATTCCAGGTGTTTCCGTACCTAGACGACTGGCTCCTAACTGCCACCTCCAAGCATCTACTTCTGCGGAGCCTACAAGCCACTATATCTCTGGGCAATTCCTTGGAATCACCTTCAATTGGCCAAAGTCTGTGTTGCTGCCATCTCAACGAATAAGATTCATAGGGGTAGAGATAGACTCAAACCAAATGCGGGTCTATCTACCTACAGACAGAATGGAAACCATACAGACTCAAGTTCGAGCCTTACTTCCCAGGTCCAAAGCCCCAGCCAGAATGGTCCTGCAGCTATTAGGATCCATGTCCGCCACGGTTCTTCTAGTCCCCTTGGCAAGGTTGCACATGAGAATTCTCCAGTGGCTTCTTTCAGCTCAGTGGTCCTTTCAGGAACTTCCCCTCAGTCACCTTGTATGGATCACGGAATCTTGCAGACGGGACCTTCGCTGGTGGCTAGTGCCCTCCAACTTGGATCAGGGACGACCCTTTGTTCTACCTCCTCCAGACCACTTTGACCACGGGCCTCCCAGATGGGGGCATTCCCTGAGCAGGACAGTCCAAGGCAAATGGCATCCGGAAGAGACTTTGCTTCATATCAACATCTTAGAAATGAGGCAGTACTTCTGTCCCTTCAAGCCCTTCACAATTATCTCCCTCAGGGCGTAATTGCTGTTCACTCAGACAACATGTCAGTTGTTTGGTACTTGAACAAACAGGGAGGGACCAGATCCTATCCTCTTTGCAGAGAAGCCATGAGAGTTTGGGAATGGGCAGTCTCGATAGCGTTCCTAGTGGCTACTCACATGCGGCAAGTCCAATGTGATAGCCGACAGATTGAGCAGAACCATCCTCTCTCCTCACGAATGGTCTCTGAATATGACAGTTGCAAGTCAGATTTTCAGCGAATGGGGAGTTCCGTGTTGCGACCTCTTCGCGACTCCTCTGAATGCGAAGTGCAAAGAATTCTTCTCCCTAACCCTCGGGAAGAGCTATGGATGCATTAGTCCATCCTTGGCCCACCGGCTTGCTTTATGCCTTCCCGCCAGTTCCTCTCCTTCCCAGAGTGTTTCAAAAGGCATCTCTCTTGGGGAGCAAAATTATCTTAATTGCTCCTTACTGGCCTCGTCAAGTGTGGTTCCCCTATCTTCGGAAACATGCCCTGGGAGGTGCATGGTTCCTGGATCAGATCCCAGACCTACTGGTTCATCAGTCGGGACTATTCCACCAGTCCCTACACACCTTAAAATTGACGGCTTGGCTCCTCCTCTTCCGACGATAGTCAGGAGTCATACATTGGATCCAGATGTTGTTCACATATTATCTTCGGCCCATAAGTCTGCTACGAAGAAACTGTATTCTAGCAAATGGAAAAGATTTGCTATTTGGGCTCAACTCGGGGCCTGGACCCCATTTCTATTCCGTGGCAGAAGTGCTAAAATTTCTGACTTCTCTTTTCAATCAAGGCTCTTCAGTTTCTACCATCAAGGTACAATTGGCAGCAATTTCTAATTTTCACGAATCCATGGACCCACCTTTAATGAGCAACAGATTGTGTAAGACCTTCTTGAAAGGTGCTGCTCTATTAAGACCTCCGATTTCTCATCCTGCACCTCCATGGGATCTCGATATAGTGTTACGCGCCTTGACTTCTTTCCCCTTTGAACGGCAGCTACATGTGATCTAAAGTTTCTATCATGGAAGACAGCCTTTCTGCGTGGCGATTACTTCTGCCAGAAGAGTTTCAGAGCTTCAGGCTTTGTCAGTAAAACCCCCGCACTTGGTTTTTCACAAAGACAGAGTATCCCTCAGGCCAAATCCTTCCTTTGTCCCTAAAGTTTGTTCTAGTTTCTGCTTACAGCAATCGTTAGAGCTTCCAGTTTTCCCAAAATACTCTAACAAAGCGGAGTTCATATTCCACACACTAGATGTCCACAGACAGTTACGTTTTTATCTAGATAGGACCAAACAATCAAGGAAAACAGATCAGTTGTTTGTATCCTTTGCAGACAATAAATTGGGCAAAGCTGTCACAAAGATCACTATTGCCAAATGGATCAGGGACTGTATTACTCAAGCTTATTTTATTCCGACAAAAGAGCTTACGCCTCTGTCAGCTCATTCTAGCTACTGTTATTTCATTAACATAATGGTAACATTTATTGCTCTTGACTACATGGTCTTCCTGCGGCACCTTTATTTCCCACTACAAATTAGATGTGGCATCTATTCAATTCAGATCATTTGGTTCCACAGTGCTCAGGAGTGTTTTCCAGTGAGCCACCCGGGATTTAGGTGCTAGGGGCGGCTGTCCCCATCAGGGAGCTTACGCCTCTGTCAAAGCTCATTCTACAAAGGGATTACTTCGATAGCATTTCATTCTTCAATTTCAAGCTAGTGACATTTGTGCTGGCGGCTACATGGTCTTCCCTGCAATAATTCCTTTATTTCCTCTACTATAAATTAGATGTGGCATCTAGAGGACTAGCTCATTTGGGTTCCACAGTGCTCAGGGAGTGTTTCCAATGAGCCACTAGGGATGAAAATAGGACGCTGTCCCATCAAAACAGAAATGCATAGATAGGATCACATAACATCTTAACATATAGATTATACCTCTTAGATGTTTGGGGATCCATCTCACATTCCCACACACCACCCTCCTTCCCCTTCCTTGGAGATCAGAGGATATCATCAGGTCCTAACATCTTTACTTCAATCCTGTTGTTCTAACAATGTTATATAATCAAGTTATGCATGTGCATGAATGCGGACAAACAAGATCTGGGGGATTAGTGGATCATGGGGATGGATAAAGATAGCTCAGCCAATAAGAGTGCCTCGCTTCTATAGCATAAGATGTCGAATGGAGCTAGCATCGAACCCATCAGTACAGAATGTAGGCGAGATGGATCCCAAACATCTAAAGTTATGGTGAGTACATAACTAAAAGTTAAATAAAATGATTCATTAAATAAAGCTAGTAGAAAGTTATTAATACCTTTCCAAAATGGCTTAATTTTAACATAAAGAAAATGTGGTTCCAATCTGCATTGTGTACTTCCTCACATCTCCAACATATTCCTTTTATGGAGGAACTAATTTTACTGATTCTGTCTGGGGTTAAGAATGCTCTGTGCAAGCATTTCCAATTAAAAACTTTCCAGTATTGTGTAAAGGATGTATATTTTATTGATAATAAGATATTTGTTTTAATATCTTCAGTTAACTGTATTGAGTGTCCTTTTGATATATATTTCCAATAGGAGGTTTTGGGTGTTGTTTTATAGTTTATCAATATTTTGTAAAATTTTGAAATACTGTTTCCCATGTCAAAGTCATTATATATGGTTTCATATATGTATTTCATAAATTTAGGTATTTCTTTAAATGAAGAATTGTTAATTATTCTACTTAAATCTTGCGAATATGACAGAATACTCTGTAAAGTTAGACAGTCCTGTTCCGGCCCACTGTCATTCTTGTTTGTATATGTAATTACACCCACTCTCATATAACAAAGGGTGTTTTTCTTGTTATTTCTTATGATTAGATACCACTTTCATGCAAAATATATGTATTGTAACCTGCTCTCATACAATTTTAACCCACTGTCATAAAATTACCATATTATATAGCATAAGCTTACCTGTAGAGATGTCGAACTCTGCTAAAGGTGAGAGAGTATAGTCGTGTGCTGGCACACCAGATATTCACCAGACAGAAAACCTGTAAAAATGGGCCCAGAGGTAATTTCTGCTGCAGCAACTCACAAATGGCTCAAAAATATATGAGACTTCATGGCACCAAATTGCTAAAATATGTTGATACAAATGCAGTTCCGTAGAGAAGAATAATCTTCCTTATTGCAAAGGCCACGCAAATGTGGGCGACTAAGCAAGCAAGGTCCTGTCTACCAAACACAAGAAACTTCATTTTTTTATATTATTGTTATTACAAGAAGAATATTTTATGTCTGTTAAACTGTAGCTACTGACCAATTAAAACTAAACACATTTGCATTATTTTTGCCTAAGAATCTGCTGACCATTTATCTGTGCCTTTCCATATTAGGCACCCATTCTGATCTTCCACTTTGGAACTTTTTTATGCTGGCACTACCCATGTTAGCAGTATCCATGTTGGCAGGTGACAGCTCATCAAAAATAGACTAAAACTATTAGAATCTATCTTGAAACATGATGGATTCCAAAAAGAAAATATCTTGTATTCATTATACATTTTTGCCATCTCTACACTTCTCCCTTCACACACATAACTTCAGAAAATGTGCAAAATTGGGAAATCTATATCCTATAATGAATAATATCTAGTAAAGTGGTCTGGTTAAGTGGGTAAGATGATGGACTCAAGGTCCCCTGGACTCAAGAACCACTTTGGTTTCCATGTGCAGTTGCATACCTTGATGATTACAAAGCATAAGTTTGGGGTGGCTCAGTGATGCAACAAATAGTGTTGCTGCCTTGCAGTACTTGATTCTGCTGTTCATTCATCAGTGGGGATGCCCTTTTTTCTGCTGTTTGGATGTCTATCCTGCATTTGCATACATTGTTGATGGGTGATCTGGTATTCTGCATCCAATCCTATGCCTTTGGTAAATTACTTGTAGGACTACATGTCATGTGTGAGCGAGAGTATGTCACCAGTGATGGCCTGCCATGCCATCGGTAAATTACTTGTAGGATTTCCTGTCATGTGTGAGCGAGTGTATGCCACCTGTGATGTCTTCTCATGCCTTAGGTAAATTACTTGTAGGACTACCTGTCATGTGTGAGCGAGTGTATGTCACCAGTGATGGCCTGCCATGCCTTAGGTAAATTACTTGTAGGACTACCTGTCATGTGTGAGCGAGTGTATGTCTCCAGTGATGGCCTGCCATGCCTTAGGTAAATTACTTGCATGACTACCTGTCATGTGTGAGTGAGTGTATGTCATCAGTGATGGCCTGGTACCCCATCCAGGATTTGTTTTTCTTTCTTATGCCCAAATGAAATTCAGAACAGACTCCAGTTTCCTTATGACCCACAAGTTGGATTAAGCAGGTAATTGGCGCATATATGAATGAATGAAGGAAAGTAATTACTAGAAAAAAGTTAGCTTGCATGTTCCTAAATGTTTGCAGACACATCCTTGTAGTGTAATTTCCTGATAAAGTTGTTATACTACTATTACCTTATGTACTATACTTATAGGTTAGCACAGATAAAGAAACAGAACACTCGTACATGCCATAAATACCCTTCCTGATATCAGATCCTTTTCCTGACATTTCCATTAGTCCTAAGATTGACAGCCTTTCTTGTAGTTAGTGTACTTCATCAGGTGTGCTCTGAATAATTTGTCTCATCTATGATAAGCCAGAAGTTACTTAAATGATTTATGTTGGTGTTTTGTGGATTTGGAAGGTTTGGTGCTATGGTGCATTTTATGCTAATATAGGTATCTTAGTGTATAATTTGCATCTATGCTTGTAAAATAAATTTCTTATTACTTTATGGTACACTTAGAAACACTGTGCTTCTTTATAAAAATCTTTAATGAAACAATTGAGTATAACAGGTAAGCTACCTACATTAGTTTCTATATGCTCAAAAGCACATATCATGCATGTCAAAATATTTCTTATTGCCAGCAGTATTATAATGCATACTTTTTATTCTGAAGTTAGGCATGATGTTCATAACTTTTCACATGCTGGACAGGTGTTAAGAGGTAACCTGAATCCAGTTTTAATTTGAAGATTTTTAAATGGCCACAGGAAGAAAATTATCCACTTTGATCACTGGATCCAATAGAGAGGATTATGAGCCAGTCGCCGATCATAACCTGCTTATTATAGGTTCATAGGTTCATAGGTTTATACGAGGCTATCTGCCCTAAGGCATTTATAAGCCTAGCCCAAAGGTTTGTGGCTTACGCCACCCCTTATGTTAAAAAATACTGTGCCCATTAGTTTGTTGTGCCTCTGTCCAGCAGTGACACAGAGATGATTCCCAGGGTAAACCTACGATCTCCCATCCACCGGTCAAGATTTCTCTTGAACAGAGCCAGCGAGGTGCTCTGCCTCACATGGACTGGGATTTTATTCCACAGCATAGGAAGTCTCTGGGTGACAAATCTATCCCTCCAGCATGTCCTATTTATATCCGTGCTAAGGTTTAAGTCACTTGCTCTAGTGGATCTGGTAGATTTGGATTTTTGAGGTGGAGCATGTCCATTAATTCGGGTTGGACATGGCCTTGTATGTCAGGCACAGGTCACCTCTGAGCAGGCGGTATGCGACTGAATAGAGCTGGAGTTTCTTCAGTCTGGCAGCATATGACAGATTTTGGAGTCCCTTTATCCTTTTGGTGAGGAACTTTTGGGGTCTCTCCAATTGCTGCAGGTGTCGGGTGAGATACATCCCGAATGGGGCATTGTACTCGATCATTGGTCTGATAAGTGAAGAGTACAGGAACAATGATCTCACTTGATCTGGATGTGAATCCCTTCATGATCAGGTGGGCAATGTAGAAGGTCTTTCTAACCACTTTAGCAATGTGAGTGTCAAAAGAAAGGCCACTGTCAACCTGGGTCCCCAGGTCCCTGATAACCTCATCTGTGCTTAATGGATTGCCACCTATATGGTAGCTTGGGGTTACCTTGTTTTTCCCGAAGAGTATGACTATACATTTTTTGGCATTTAACTTCAGGCCATGGCTCTGGCACGAGTTATCAGTTTCCGTGAGACCCCTCTGAAGGATATCTGTGTCCGATGTACTTTCCACTATGGCGCCCAGTTTGCAGTCATCTACAAACTTTGTCAGCCATAGTCCTGCTATGTTTGCCTGTACTTCTGAGAAGTAGATGCCGAACAACAGGGGCCAAGGACTGAGCCCTGTGGGACACCACTTGTGACCGGCTTGGAGTCTGACATGGCGCCAGCAACTCTAACCCTGTGGGTTCTGTCCTTTAGCCAGTTTGCAACCCATCTTGTGACATATGGGTTTACATTTAAGCTAGTAAGTTTCTCTATAATACCCAAGTGGGGTATTGTGTCAAAGCTTTGCAAGGTCAAGGTAGGATGTATGGACTGCCTTTCCCTCATCAATGGCCTTGGTGACTGTTTCAAGAAGTCGACCAAGTTCAAAAGGCATGATCTGCCCTTGACAAAGCCAAACTGGGTCGGGTCCAATGTCTGCAAGTCCCCTATGTCTTTGTTTATGAGTTCCATTATGATCCTCTCCATAGCTTTGCAGACCAGGCTTGTTAAGCTTATGGGGCGTAATTTCAGGGTCCGTAGAGGTACCGCCTTTGTGGAGTGGGACCACAGTTGCCGTGACGCCACTCCTTGGGCATGTATCCTGTGGTAAGGCTAAGATTAAACAGCTGCCTTATATGTGGGTTTAGTTCCTCATTGAGTTCGTGTAGCACACAGCCAGGGACACCATCCGGTCCCATTGATGCTCTGTTTTTAGCTTTAGAGAGAGCAGCTTTCACCTGCGCATTTGAGATGTCTGGGAGGCTACACTCCGCTGGGATAGTTATCTCTCCTTTTGGGAGAGGGGTGAAGTTTGCACTGAACCTGTCTGCCAGTATGTTGGCAATGTCTGTGGGTTCAGTAATTTTTGTATAATTTTGGACTAATTCTGCATATCTGGGAGTTTCCACCCAGGTTTCTAACATAGCTGAAGAAGGCCTTATGATTGTCTTTTGAATCTATTGCAATTTCTCTCTCAAAGTTGGCTTTGGATGATTTTATGAGTGCTCGTATTTTTACTAATAATGATCAAGGGTGTCTTCTCTTTTATGGATTTTGCTCTATCATGTAACAGCTTTCTCCTCTTATTGTAAAGTTTGTTTATGGCTGGGGTCCACCAGACTGGATGTTTGCCCTTGGTGGAAAGAGTCTTGGTTTTATTAGGGATTGCCTGATCCATGCAGTCCTGGAGGTGTTCATAGAAGGCATTTGTAAGGGCTTTCACAGCTTGGGTTGTGGTTTCCACTGGCTCGGGGCCCTTGAAGGATCCCACACCAGTCTTGAGTAGTGTGAAGTTTGCTTTAGAGAAGTTCTTCACTGTGGTCTTTTTTGTTGGGGGGGGGGGCGGGATGTGGATTTCCAGTGAGATAAGTTTGTGATCTGATCTCACCAATGAGGGATATACTTCGTGTGGAGCATTTTGTCCCCATGTTTGTGATGATGAGATCTAGTATATTTTCTCCTCTTGTGGGAACGGTGACTAGTTGTTCCATGGCATTTGAATTTATGAACTCCAGGAACCTTTGGGCTAGAAAGTTTGGGCTTGAGTAATGTTCCCAGTCTATATTCGGGTAGTTGAAGTCACCCAATATAATGGTGTTTGGAGATACATTTATACCCTCCAGTGTCTTCAGGAAGGCTATGTGGGGTTCCTGAGTTTGAGAGGGTGGCCTGTAGCATGCTACAAATTGTAGAGCGGTTTTGCCTATGGTTAATTGCACCTGGATGGTTTCCGATGCTTCGTGCGTTGCCACCAACCTGGAGGTGTGGGTATCCTTGATGAATATGGATACACCCCCTCCTTTTGTGGTGTGGTCTGGGTTTTGGAGCTGGAACGCATGATATGAGGTAAAACCTGATAGTGCCGGGGTGCTCTCAGGAGTCTTGAACCAGGTTTCCGTCACAGCACAGACATCGATGTTCTCCATACTGAGAAGGGCCTCGAGAGCGTGCATTTTGAGATTTAGACTTTTGGCATTGAGCAACATTACCCTTAGTTTCTTCCCATTTTTGTTTTCTAGGGTGGCAGGTTTAGAATTTGAGCCTTGCCTAAAAAAGGCACTATGGGGGTGGCAAGAGCCTTAGCCAATATCCGGAATCCCAGGGGTAACAGGTGCAAGCCGTCCCTTGCGAAGCAGCGTGGCTTGTCAAGCATGTCATCCCAGGCAGACAGACACTGGATCCCCTTTGAATGACATCAGAAATTAAGCCAATTGTTAAAGCTGATCATCTTGTCTCTATGTTGTGGCATCATTCTTGGTGAAGGAAGGATACTGCTCAGGGTCAGGGTCATACCTGCCTGGGCTATATAATCAGAGAGCTCCTCTATGTCTCTTTTCATGTAGTCCAGGGAGGTACGTCTCAGGTCGTTCACACCAGCATGAACAATGACTGTGTCATATTTGTACTTGCTGTGGAGTGACCCGAGTGCTTGTGTTATGTGGCGGATTCTAGCGCCCGATAGGCAGCTTACTGTGACCCTCTCATTGTTCAGCCTGGTGAGTGGGACGTCAGTGTGTCTGACTATGGAGTCATCTATGACAAGTATGTTTGGTGTTGTATTTGGCCTTAAGGGCTGTGACTGCTTTGCACACTGATTTTGTGGTTTATGTGTTGCCTGTGGTGTGTCATGAGGTGGCAGTTGCTTGGATGTCTGCTTTGGAGGCCTCTGCTGTTTAGGTAAATTTTTGCTCAGAGCCTCCGAATATGACTTTGTGTGTTTATGTGTTTGATTCATTGTTGTGATAGCTTTATGTGAGACTGGTTTTGTGGTGTGTGTAGTTGCCTTCTCCTCCTGTCTGGTCTTGCCAGTCCTGAGTTGAGAGAGCTCAGCCTCCAGTTTGGCTAAATAGCTGCATCTCTCGCAAGTATTTGTGTTATGTGGGAGGAGGAGAGGGTTGTCAGTGTACATGAGGCAATTGTAACATTGCCTCAATATTCCCAAATTCACCAACTGGACAGGAGAGGGCGCCAGCATCTGGCCCTTCGACATGCTAGAGAAATTTA
The DNA here is from genome assembly GCF_019279795.1 of Protopterus annectens. Classification (NCBI taxonomy): domain Eukaryota; kingdom Metazoa; phylum Chordata; order Ceratodontiformes; family Protopteridae; genus Protopterus; species Protopterus annectens. Next base: position 906,331,840 of record NC_056744.1, on the reverse strand, counting down.
GAAGTTAGGGGTGTAACTGAATAAGACAGGACTTAGTAAGGAAGTGGGTACTCCTGGGGGGGGGGGGACTTTGTATAATACAGAAGTGCTAAACCTGAAAAGAAGATGCTTTTAAGACAAGTAAAAGCTTTTAGGAACAAGTGCTGCGCTTTTTAGTTAAGGGATATACTGTTTAGATAGTAGAGCAGTTCTAAGGGAAAAAATGAAGAACAGACTTTATGGAGCCAGAAAAAGTTTAACCTTGTTAAACCGGCGCTGCCCGATGCTGCTCTAGTGGCAACTCCGTGCTAAATCGCGCTAAAGCACTTTAAAGCGTGCTTGATAGCAGGGGCTGGAAAGAGCCAGGAATTGACCCAAAACAGCCAATAAAACTACAGTTTCAAGTCAGTAACCACTCCCATGGGGGGCAGGGAAGCAGCTCAATGTTTATCACTGCCACTGATCAACAGAGAGACTTTCCTTTAGCCCAAGCAAAAATGGCCTCACAGAAACTTACAAAACAGTTCAAGAACAGCAAGCCTGTAACTTGAACTTTTCTAAATCTCAGAAAAGTGGGAAAAAAGCAAGATTTTTTTTGTTTTTGTTTTTCAGAGATAGCAGAGGTTCACAAGTAATATCAAGTTATAACAGTGCAGTAAATGACCCCACACAAGAGTGCTAGGTCAAAGACAGAAAATATGCAAGTTTTGAGAAAAAAACGATTTTAAAATTAAGTGCAAACATATGTGTTTGAGATATAGAGGACAGGAAATTTCTTCTCAAGAGTGAAGCTGAAGATGTGACTGTTGGTATCTATATTGACACCACATAATTAAAGACTATGATCAGAGATCTAATCATAATTCTTTACAGTGCATAGAGGTTATCTGTTTCATGTATTACTAGTTGCATGAAAAAAGCGTTAAGTGCTTAGCCAGCTTTCAAAGCCATAAAGCACTTAATGCTGTCAGAAAGGTTGTATAACATAGTCTATTGTGATTACACTCACATTCCATGCCTCTCAACTGTCCAGATCTTTGCAGAATGTCCAAATTTTTGCCTCAAACATTTGGTCTTTATCTCATAAAATCTTAGGTTTTCTAACAAATCTCTGAAGATTGACTTCATTAAATAATGATAGACATTTGAGTTTCAGATGCTGTTGTTGTGTCTTTCGGCTTTTCCCGATTAGGAGTCGCCACAGTGGAACTCCAGTCCGCTAATGATTGGCAGTAGATTTTTACGTGCCGAGTTGCCAGCTCTGACGCACAACCTTCAACGAAGGTACGCCCATTCACGCATGTCTCCACACAGAAGACGCTCTAGCTGAGAATTGAACAGGACAACGACTTACTGTGAGGCGACAACGCTATCAAAGCACCACCACCGCAGTATCAGAAAGTGCAGGGCAACACATATCTTGTTACTCTAGCTATTTTCTAATTTTATAACAGGAAATCAGGGACACATTATCAGCACGGACAGCAGACAAAAACAGTTTTTTTTATTCTGCCGCTGTCTTTGCTGGTCATTACTATCGGATTTGACTGCCTAGCATGAGACCCAACTGTAACAAGTTAATCAAGGGGTGCTTATTTGTTAAACTTGGGTCTTGCGCTATAGTGGCACTTAATGGATTTGTCTTTTTCCAAATATTAGCAGTGGTGGTGCTGCGGTAGCATTGTCGCCTCACACTAAGACGCTGTCCGGTTCGATTCTCAGCGCCTTCTGCGTGGAGACATGCGTGAATGGGCATACCTTCGTTGAAGGTTGTGCATCAGGCCTGGCAAGCCAGTACGTAAAAATCAACTGCCAATCATTAGCGGACCGGAGTTCCGCTGTGGCGACCCCTAACCAGGAAAAGCCAAAAGACACAAACAAGAGTGTAATCACCATGCTCCATACACTACTTATTTGTTAAGTACACTTACCTCAAAGCCATGAAATCTGCTCAGCAAGCATACATCTCATCAGTGAAAGCTGACCTTATGGCTCAGTTGAACAGTCCTTCATAGTAACAAAATGCAAAAATCTTGATAACATTGCTTAATTTAAAAAAAAAATGGTTCTTGAATGACATGGTGAACTTAAAGCTATTATCTTTAAGATCTTTATAGCTTCTGTTTATGACAAGTAACTGCAGGGGATGGAACTAAAACTATAATTCTTCAAAAAACAAAACTAGTTTTTGACAGAAATAAATAATGATTTATAAAATCATTCAATAAAGTCTAATTTGCATATCTGGTTGAAGGAAATGATAATTTTCCTGAAAGACTACCTTCAAAAACACTTTATAAAAAAAGACACAGAGATATTCCTCTGGAAAGAGTTCAAAAATTCTTTCAGAGACAGTCAGTCTCAATCTGTTTACATTCCCCATATTTTCAATAAAATCACAAAATATTCACAATACTAGTGGGCAGATTACTTTTCTGCTGTCACATGATTTACTTTGACAGTGGCTATGAAGTCACCCTATTAAAACAGAGAGAGAGAGAGAGAGAGAGAGAGAGAGAAGAATTGATTTTGCTGATTAAACTGCCCTGACTTAAGATAACTTACAAATTCCCGTTTTCTTTTCATTACATGATGGAAGAAACATGCATCAGTTGAACAGACTACTGTTTCCTTGTGAAGACTGGAAGTTGTGAGTACAGAGAATGCCATGAATGTGTCCCATTCGAAAGAGAAGTGACAGTGTAAGTCAAAAATGAATTCACTTTCTCTTACTCCTTCAACAAAAAAAAAAAGAAGTGAGGCAGTTCCACCTCTTACCACTATAGCATTTTCTTAAGTTATTAACGAGATATTAGGCAGGACAATTCATATATGAATTATGAAAGAAGAAAGGAAACCAAACGTGCTATCCCCTTGTTTTATTAATCAAAATCCTAAGTGCCTCAGCATACTGAATTATACTAATAAATTAAATGGAAGGTACTTGTTTTGTTTTTTTCTGTATGGGCTCCACTGTAACTTTCAATGCATAAATTAACAAAGGATGTTTAACATTTGTGTTTCTGTATTATGTAAGAGTGAATTTGACTTGTCTCTCTTCCTCATTTTGTGTTCTACCAGGATTTCCTCTATATCCAGGCTAAAAGCTTATAGTTTTGGAATTAGATATTAACATTTTGTTATTCTCCCTCTCTCTTTCTATATATGGTTATTTTAATTGAGATGACTCTTCCTTCAACCATATATTACTGGCCTGTTCTCTGCTTTAATTTCTGTGTAGCACTTACAAATAGAATCTCTTTCTCCTGCCTGGAGGAATTTTCAGTTATTAGTCTTTTTTGTTAGTTATATCTGTAATAATTATTTTACAATATGTAATACATGTTATTCACTCTGAATGCGAAGACTTGAAAGTGACCTCATTTCATATCATATCAGTTTTATACATCCAGAAGGCATATTTACCTTCATTCCCAGATTCTTCAGTGATTGTAACAGCAGCAATTTGATATATTTGGCTACATGTGATCACTGTGACGTATTTTATGTAGGATTAACAAAAAGACGGCTCCGTGATAGGGTTTACAACCATTGTTATGACATCAGAAAAGGGAAAGAAAGTAATGCTTTAGCCAAACACATTATTGAATATAACACCCATAAATTTGGCTTTAAAGTGCTAGAGAAGTTGCCCCTGAACCCTAGAGAAGGAGATAATAACAATCAGTTAGCCGTCAGGGAGTTGAAATGGATCCTGACCTTGAAAGCACATATATTTCCTGGGATCAATCAATCTGTATCAGTTAAGCCCGTTTTGAACAACAGGAAGAAATATTAAAACAGAGGTGTATTTCACTAACTTCAATTGCCTGTAGATAAATTCATTAATACATTTGATCACAATTAACAAAGAAATATTCAGATCACTATGTATTTATACTCATATAAAATTTAGCGTGTTTATTTATTATTTTCTCAATTTTGTATTTTTTATAAAAGTCATTGTCATAATTTTTTATGTCTATACATATTATATTTTTATAAGTTAGATATAAATATTTATGCAATAGTATTTATATGATAATTAGAAAGAACCATATTAATTACATCAGTCAGTTCAGTTAATCCATAAAAATATTTCGATTACACAGATAGTCACTAGAATATCTTTCTTCTTTATACAAGTGAATTGCAGCATTCTATGATTTTCACAGATTTTTGGAGTGAGAGTTCCCTGAAGTCAATGTTTGATTATTTGGGAGATGCAAAGAGTTTATGTATTGTAAATGTACATGATTTTGTTACAGTTACTGCCCTACTACTCTTTTTGGGTTGTGATGGGATATTGTCAACTAACTAAATTTATATTATTACAGTGTGGAAGAGATGGGTGATTAAATGTACTACACTGAGTAAGACGTTCTATATAGCTGAATTGGACCATGTTTGTCTGAGAATTTAAGTCAGCATACATTAGTCACATGGCCTATGTTTAGTTACTGTCTCCCTCATGTTCCAGCGCATAGACCGTACACAGTAATGGTTTTGTGCTGCAGGACTGGTCATGGAACACTTAGATGTTTTATGTTTTACAAGGGAAATGACAAGCACATTTGATTTTAGGAAAGTTCTTTTGGAATTTGGGTTATGCTTTCCCCTTCTATTGTTCGCCGTATATATGGGCCCTAATATATTGCACTTTTTTACCTTTATCGCAGCCTATTAGCTGCTGATTGCAATTTAAAGTTTTGAAATACGGTATTGTACAATGATTAAATCTAATATACTATTAAAGGTAACAGATGAGTAAACAGATGCATTCTTTTGTGCGTAAAGCATTTTGCGACCGGAATAACTATATCACTACTATGAACTCGTTCTAATGAATGTCAGTTGTATAGTCAGTAATGTATTGACAGCCTTTTCTAAGGCTCAAATAGATAGGATGTGTAGATAGTCCGTTTTCATGTTGAATGATTTTTCATTGTAAGTACTAGCATTTCATGATTCAGAAGGTTTAGGATTTGAAAGATAGCTTTAGAAATAAGTCTAGGAAGCTGGGCGACATGTTTTGTGTCTTCCGTTTACTGTTTCTATGGAGACTGAAACAGTGCCTCTTATGCTTAACACAGCTTGTTAGCTGTGGAATATGTGCCAATCTTTGAGCTACAGAATATATGGGTTTCAAGCGGCAATGTTTGTGTTAGTTTCACTGTTTAGACAATTTTGAGTTTGGTGACACTAATTACTATATGTAGCGAGCACACTTATTTCAAAAGTAATTTTAATTTTAATTTTATTCGGTTCAGATGTTCTAAGTATATAACTAGACATCAACCAGGTTGGCGCTGTAGAGATGGACATAATATAACCTCTTAGGATTTTTTTACACATTGTCAGCTTAAGTCAGCAGAGGTCTAGCTTTTAACGCTAACTAGGTTTATAGCGGTTATACGCTTTTAGTATTTACACTGCAATTTTGCTTTGTTTTAAATGTTTATAGTATTGTAAGTGAATGAGCTTTTTATATGCCTGTTTTCCATGAGGTGATCAGTGATGTTTTTCTTTGTTTTAAAATTTTGATCATCGCCGACTTAAGAGTAAGAGAAGTTAATTAAATCAGTGACTCATTATTGTTTTGTATCTTGTTTTTCGCGCCAAAAGGCTGTGTATAAAAGAAGTTTGATTTTTTCATGACATTTACACCTGAAGAAGCATAGTTTATCTACGTGAAAGCGCTTGTGTTTTTATGGAACAATAAAAGACGTTTTACTCATTTGGCTTTTCCATGTGGTGACTCCAGTTTGGATCTACTATCTACAATATGTAATACATGTTATTCACTCTGAATGCGAAGACTTGAAAGTGACCTCATTTTAAAACCATTGTCAGCATATTGCTTGGATATCTCTGACAATTTAATCCAGAAGGGCTTCTCCGATTACAGACAACTTACTTCTCTCCTCCAGGACTGCTATGCTAACTCTTCCCTGTAAGACTTCATACTACCTTCGCTAGCACTTGATGGTACCCAAAATAAGTTTCCAGGTTTTACTGTTCCCCTTTGTACACTGAATTTAACCACTTTAATGTATATGCTTCCTAACAGCAATTACTTCAAATCTGGTGTTAAGTGCTGACACCTCTTGCAGCCATTTCTGGATTACCAAGTGAGGTACTGTCGTGCTTACAGATAAATTAGTGGTTGATGGGGACTGGAAATAAGTCTAGATATTTTAGTGACAAACTAATGTAGAGTGTTTTTTTCTCTGTGTGTTACAGTGCTCAGGCAAAAGAAAAATGTATGTTTAAGTCAATAATACTATCTATTGAATTACCAAACCTCCTTCAGGAAGGCATGTTTAGCAATCATTCAAATGATGATACTAACTGACAATTTAGTAAGTCTACCATCTTATTTTCCTTCCTCCACAGCCCTGTTAGGCAAAATATGCAATCTCTATAAGACAGTACATATTATTTTGAAATCTGGTGTTTGATGTTTTCCTTTTATGTTCCTGAAAACAAACATGAAATAACATTTTTACTTACTTTTTTTTAAATTAAAAAATTTACTTTTATGCCACTGTTCTGTTTGTAGCAGAAATAGTGAGGCTGTTCCTTTAGGAAGATGTGGGGGCTCTCAGAAGTGGAGGTGATCACATGACTGCAGCTCTGCTTTAGTTTCAGTTTATAGTTCTTATGTTAAAGTTTCAACACTACATATGTCTGTCAAGCTAATTTTTAATGTTAAATTTTAAGTTACGGTACATCTGCTTAATAAGGCTGGAGACATGGAACCTTGAAGTACCCAGAGTAATCCTTTTCCTTCTGATCAAGAGGGATGTCTCTTATAAAATTATTCTCAATATCTTCATTGTTTCCTTTTTATTTAAAATTATATCTTCTGTCCTTATGTTTTGCATTAGACTTTCATTTTTGAAGTAGAAAGGTAATTAAATGTGTTTGAACTTAACCTCTACCTCAGGCATTATGAATTAAAATCTCTACATTTTCGAACCCCTCCTTTAACCTTTGCCTGTAAATTATTTGCTATGTCTACAGTTTACATAGGTGCTTAAATATTTTATAATATTATCGCTCATAATTCAACTTTATAATAACTTTTTATATTATAACATTGGAATATGTACGCAAGGGTTGGAGCAAATACATATAATTTCTAGATTTGCATACACTGCCCCACTTATTATCTTTTATTTTTACTCAAATGATTTTTATTTTAATGAAATAACACAATAAGTTAATACATTCATAACATTCAATAACTATTTACAGTATTTACATTCAGCCTGACAAAAATGATTCAGATAAAAACATTTGTAGTTAAATAATACGTTAATATATAAACTATGATAGTTAGGAAGAGTTTAGTTCCATCTGTAGGGTATCAATCAAATTCAAAACTTTCCTCCACCGACTACTAACCAATGGCTTAGGAAAAGTTCTTAACTCTTTAGTTCTTTTCTCAGTTAGTATGCATTTCTTCAGTGATGATAGAAATTCCTCCATTGTGGGTGCTACATTAGAGTTCCATCTATTAGTTATACATTTTCTGGCTATTGCCAACATTGTCCACAACAAATACAGGTCATCTTTCTTCATATTATTACTATTAACAACATTCAATAAAATTAAAGACTTTGTCAAAACAAATATATCAGTATAGATAGCCTGAAGAAATTTGTTAATCTCATTCCAATATGGTTTAATATTAGTACAGCCATAAAATATATGAGACCGTCAGCATTAGTGGACAGATTACATCTGCAACACAACTTGCTGTTTGAAGGGTTCATTTTTGAGAGTTTCTCAGGTGTCAAAAAGGATCTGTGTAGACATTTCTAATGAAAAATCCTCCAGAATTGTGAGTAAGAAGTTAGTTTAACTGAAAATAAAATGTTTGTTTTATCTTCCATTGATAATGATACTTGAAACCCTTTAGTCAGGTATTGCCAGTAAGAATCTTTAGGAGCTGTTTTATAGATGATTAAAGTGTTATATAGATATGATAATTCATTCTTAACATTTATATTATTATATAGAATTCCAAAAATCCAGTTTATAATTTTTGGTACGGTTTTAAAGGATGAGTTATGTATTATTTTACACAGATCCTTAATGTATGCTGTGGCACTCAGAAGAACCAACCAGTCATTAGGGGATAGGCCATAGGATGACAATATACTTTGTGTATTCAAAGCTTGTTAGTTTTCAATACATTGCAAACAACAAAATAGGTTATTTTCCCCCTAAACCAAAAATCTCTTTATGTGTTTTATCAGGGAAATCTCTTGTAATAGTAAATGGTATTAAAAATCAATGCCACAGTTTTATATCTAAATTTGTGTTAATGAATTTTCTAAACACATCAAAAATATTGTTTATTAGTGTTAGTTTAGTTAATTTTGTTGTACTATACTGTAAATTTAAACTTAAATAGTGCCATATCTTGTTATCTTTGTCAGTTACCAAAGCATTCTTTGATAAACAATTTTCATTCATTAGTATAATGGAGTGTAACTGTTTCCAGTTGGAAGAGTATCTAAGATTTATCCATTTCATCACTATTTTAATTATAGATGCCTTTATATAAGTTTCAATCTCTGGGAATTTTAACCCCCTTGTTCCCATTTTCTGATATGATGAGAATATGCCACTCTATTTCTTTTGGGGTACCATAGGAATTTCATCAGAGCTGAAGTGATTTCTTTAAGGCTTTTCTTTCCTGGTGGAAGTATAAGGGCTTGTGCTATATATAATATTTAGGTAACAAAACCATTTTTATTAGTCATAACCTATCATCAAATGTTATAAACAAATTATTCCATTTGCTTATTAATGTCTTAATTAAGTCTATAGCTTTAGCATAGTTAAGCTGTAAGGTTTCCTCTATATTCTTGCCTAGGACTATTCCTAAATAGCCTAGAGCTGAAACTTGGTTTCCAGTTATATGATTAACTGGAACCTGTATGTTCTTTTTTTATTTAATAATAAATATTTTGATTTAGATTTATTGAAGGAGAGTCCTGAGATTTTTTGGGAATTTGTTGTTACTATATCCACTTCACCTAACATTTCCTTAGGGTTGGGTAAGGTAAGCAAGACATCATCAGCAAACATCATTATTTTAGAAATATATTGGTCATATATATTTATACCTGTTATCTTTGGGTTATTACGTATTAAAATGGCAAGTATTTATATGGCCAGGCCCCATTTATTATTTATTATCTTCTGCATTAGTCAATTCAGATCTGAGGGTTATCCAAGCTGAATGAGATTATTTACTTCTGGACTGTATTAATTTAATTATTCTAAACATGCATTTTTGTTCGTTAAACTCAGTTATATAACATTTTTCTTACCAGTGATTTAATGGGTATTGGACCATAGGAAAGAGTTTGATTGCTTGTTGTATTGTAAAGATAAGTAATTGGTACACACACACACACACACACACACATGTATATATATATATATATATATATATATATATATATATATATATATATATATATATATATATATATATTTTGTAAGTTATATCTAGCCAGTATATAAACATTATTCTTGTTTTTAATATTAATTCAGAACTACCAACATTCCTCTATTGTAGCATGCCCACTACGCAGTTGTCACTATGCTTTTGGAAAGACATATTTTTCTATCTTTATTATCCTGCTGTGGTAAGATAGACATATAGCAATTATAGTAAAATATCCTGTCTTCCTGCAGATTTACTTATCTTCTTATTTCTTTCATTTGGTTTATGTTATTTTGCACTGGTAACAAAACAAGGCTGCATGCTAAACAGTTCCTGTTATTGTAATTTATAGAGGGTGCCCAACTGCCCTGCAGAGCAATGAGCTTTACCCAAATCTTGAAAGTATTGTTTACAAAATACATATAAATATTTGTATTCATTTATTAGCTGGATAAACCCACTAAACACTATTCTCTTTTCAGATGTGATTTGGGAGCACGCTCTGGTTAGGTGAATTGCTCAGATTCGCAAAGCAGGCAGATTGAAACTGAAGGACTCAAACTTTGGGCTTTGGACCACTGGATGAAGTTTAATAGCAGCTCCTAGCCATAATCCTGTGCTCTAAGCTTTTTCTTACCTTCCCTTAGTGATTTTTTCTTCATTTGTATTTCAACGGAATTTATGACAATCTTTATTTGTGGTAATATATACACTTGTCAGTCTAGTTTATATAACTGCTGGAGGGCCTGATCTTACTCATTTACTTTGTTATGTGAATATATCCTTAATGTTTCTTCCATTAGCATACATTTATTCTACTTTTATGCCCATAGAGCTGGATTATAATTATATGCTCTGTTAATATTGATGGGCTGAATATGAATGTGAAGAGATAAGAAATGCTGTTGTTCTTTAAAAATGCAGCTTTAGCTTTCTAGGAAGTGTTGTCTTCACCTTGACATGATAGAAAGCCTTGAGATTTACTTACCTAGTTTCCACATCTCATACAATCTTCTCAACCTGCAGACATTGAAATATGGAAAATAGGTACATCTAGCCAAAAATATGATCAGCTAAGTAATGTGAAATGTGTGTTCATACTAGCATAACCCCTACAATTGTCAGTAAGATTGCTGGATACTTCTATTCAGAAACACAGAAGTAACAAAAGAATGCAAAATATAACCAGAATAATCATGTTTTGCTCAGATTAAGTTTTCATGACTGACTAGTAAAATGTAAACTGGTATGCAAATTACAGATTAAGTACATTTTTCTTATAAAAATAAAATCAGTACAATTATAGCCTAGGTTTGCAGCTCACAACTAAGTTTAAGGCAGTGTTTGTTCTGCCCAAAGACCCCAGTAACAGCTTACAAAAGTTCAATCCATCCTAGCAAGACAAGCCAGGTTTGTAGTCTCTGAGAAACGTTACTAGGCTCAAGTTATCATTGCTGCATACTATGCGACAACATGTATAACAGTTGCCTAGATATAAATATTAAGGATCAAAAAGATTAATCAGCAGTTTAGGAAACTCTGAGTTGATACCAGAACTGGTAATTATGCAGATTTTCAGTACTGTAATTGCTGTCCCTATTTAGTCTTAGTTACTGCTATTAGGAAAAGTTCGTAGGGTAAGCCCCATTTTCATGGGATAAGCAGAATTCAGAACTACAAATCTGAAGATCAAAGATGAAATCCCTTAACTACCAGTTATTGTTAACCTTCAGGCAAGCCATTTAAACACCACATGCTTAGGCTCTGTTTCTAAACTCTCTTATATTTGCCATAATTGATTATCCTTTTTCTGCCCAAATGGTAGTGATGTTTGTTACCTTGCAACACACATGCAAATACACACACGCGCGCACACACGAACACACACGCACACTCACAGACACACACACAGACACACACACAGACACACACACACACACACACACACACACACACACACACACACACACACACACACACACACAGACACACACAGACACGCACACACACACACACACACACACACACACACACACACACACACACACACACACACACACACACACACACACACACACACACACACACACACACTGCATATACATACTCAACTGTAAAGAGCTTTGGAATGTATTTATGTAAAACAGTGATGCAAGAACCAAATAATGCTCCTTTCCTAACAAAGTACAAGCTTACTTTCTTGTAATGGGTTTCTAGCATTATGTCTTGTCAATGAAAAAGGAATTAGTCTTGAGGAAATTAAACCTGTCAGCTAACCTGCCTTGACATCATACTGGCAATTTAATTCTCATAACCTTCAAACAAGGAGAATAGGATCATGAGCATTCGATGTACCTGACTGACGCAGATTATGTTTTGTAAACTGCTACAAATTGCTTTAGTAACAAGTAGTTTTGGAGTCTGTAAAAAAAAAAACACAAACAAGCTTTAAAATAGATGTTTGGAAATCACTGATTTATATATCTATGAAATGTTGGGCTAAAAGCATATGGCAATTAGAATAAGAAATTTAAATATGACGGTTTATTGAAAGGCTTAAAAAATTCCACGGTGGTACAGCGGTAGCGTTGTTACCTCACAGCAAGAGGTTTTCCCGTTCGATTCTCAGTATGGCTTGGGAGTGCCTTCTGTGTGGAGTCTGTATGTCCCCCCCTGGTTGGGTAGCATTCGAAAGACATTCGTGCGTAAATGTGCATGCCTTCGTTGAAAGTTTGGTGTCGAGCTGGCACCTCGGCATTTTGTAAAAATCTACTGCCAATCATTAGTGGACCGGAGTTCCACTGTGTTGACCTCTTATCGGGAAAAAATGAATTACTGCTCCTTTCATGTGATTAGGTTCACATCTTTTCATTCTGAAAACATTGGTTCATATTTTCCTATTTACTTAAGGCTGCACAACACATAAATGGGATCATGGAAACAGACCCTTTGTAAGCAGTCTAACAACTTGTCGCAGCAGATGGACTTTGTTCAACATTCTCAGCTTATCCTAACTGAACAGAGTCTGGGCACCTTTTTGCTAAATACACTGAACCCACTGACATTGCCAGCATTCTGTGAAGAGCACCCACTGACATTTGCCAACATTCTGGCGACAGGTCAGCAAGTAGCCTCCCTAACATCTCAGATGCCCAGGTGAAGAGAGCCTCTCTAAAAAGCTAAAGCATCAATATGGGCCGGGATGGTGTGCATCATAGACAAACTCACCAGCTTAAATGTCCCATATGTGTCACAAGATGGGTTGCAAACTACTCAGGACAGGAGAACCCACAGGGTCAGAGTTGCTGGAGCTATGTCAGACTCTAAGCCTGGTCCTGCGGTGTCCTTACAGGGTCAGTCCTGGGACCCTTGTTCGGCATATAGTCATGCCCTTTGGGAGGTTGACAGTAACCTCTCATTTGACACTCACATTGCCAAAGTGATAGGAAAGACCTCTATATTGCCCACCTTATCATGAAGGGTTTTCATCTCTAGATCAAGAGGTCATTGGTGATCTGTCACTCTGGAACAGAATCCAGTCCATGTTAGGGCAGAGCCCCTCTGACTCTCTATTCAGAGAAATTCGCGAGTGAGGATGGGAGATTGCCTTAGGGCAGACAGCCTAGTACGAACCTATGAACCTATGAAACAGAGTGCAGTTATGTGGTTGTAAAGGTCACACAGAAATTATTGAGAGAATTTTCACTACTCCTGACTGTGGAAATAGAGGGTCCTTTTATGTGTAATAGAGTGCAGTCTTGTAGTTGAAAAGTCCACCTAGCAGTTATTGAGGCCCATCTGAAGGTACCTTGGAAAGTAACTGCAGCTATCCTCCAAATACTTCTCACACAACTAACTGAAAGTGGATACCAAGACTGAGGCAGTTAATATTAAATGTAGACAAAAATGAATAGGCAGTAGAGACCTATGGAAAAATATACAAAAAATAATGAAAACAATACCAAAGTGATTCAACAAGCAGTTGTAATGAAAGAAAGCTTTCATTAACAATCTGCTGAAGACAAAATTAAAAATATCTGAGTATCCAGTGTTAGCAATGTTAATAGATGAATGCCAGTTACAACAGTGCAGTAATTTTACTGTACCATGGATTGATTTTTTTAATGTATTAATAAGGGAATGGCTACAGGATCTGATGCAGGACAAATACCATTGCGTTTAAAAACAAATAGCTCAATGTGAAAGCCAAACTTGTACAAGCACCTTTCACTGTGTCTCTCCCCACTAGTGTATATGATGACAACTGTGCTGTGACTTCAGTACTATGTTACCAGGGTAGTCTGTGTTTGTTGTGCAGTGTGGCCAGTCAGTGCACAACATAATGCAGGAATAACAATTTACATATTTATGCAGGTGACTGTGTGATCAATGACCCCTGTCTGTCAGGCTGCTTGTGTGGCTCAAAGACTAGGGCAATTAGCTTGTGTGAGGGTGTTCATGGTTCTAATCTAGAAGTATCCACTTCTTTTGGAAGTGAGGTATTATCACTTTGCGTTTTACAGACTGTCATTCTGTGTGTGTTGTAATGTTATTAACCTCTGTTATATATTAATTACATCAGACAACTTTAGAAAGTCCTAGCCAAATTGAGTGAATGCAGCAGTGCAGAAACACAGACAGATGTCATTTTGTGTAACACACAAAATCCCGGACTGGACTACAGTTAGGTGTGGGCTGGAGTCAGTTTATAACTAGTTAAACTCCCACTGGGCATGCTCATACACTTAGTTAAGCAGAGTACAATTCTGTTGCCTCGCTCAAAATGACTTTTTATGTATAGATATGTCTATAGATACACATATATATATATATATATATATATATATATATATATATATATATATATACATATATGTCTCTGTCTCTATCCCCCTATAGATATTTAGCTTTCTCTATATGTATATATGGATCTACCTGACTAGATTATATATATATATATATATATATATAGATATATATATATATATATATATATATATATATATATATATATATAGATATAAACACATACATACTGTCTCTCCATATATTTACATTATATATATATATATATATATATATATATATATATATATATATATATATATACATACATACTGTCTCTCCACATATATCTACATAATATATATATATATATATATATATATATATATATATATATATCACACACACACACACACACACACACACACACACACACACACACACACACCTCCATATATATATATATATATATATATATATATACGTCCCTGTTATATACATAACTATATATGTTTATATGTGTGTATATGTCTGTATTGTCCTACAAACCCTGATAATGGTGAGTAAAATAGCACTATGACACACATCTAACATTGCTCAAAGTACCAAAAGTAAGGGCTCAACACTAGATAATGCACTTACTTACAACCTCCTGTGCCTAGGACACAAACACAAATTGGATACGTACTACCAAAAGAAGAAGCATAGTTATTTTCAATTTGGATGATTATAACAATAAAATTCAGACCATTTTAGAAAGTGACACTTATGAGGAGGTATCAAAGAATGAATTAAACACAGCTTATAGAAGAGTTAAGGTATTTCTTGAAGAATTATTTATTGAAACAAGGATAGCTATGACTGTAGCAAATTATTTACATATGTCGGCCCCAAGGATACCTACTATTTTTGGAGTACCTAAAATACATAAAAGCATAGACAATCCACCCATGAGACCATTGGTCGATGCTAGAGCAAGTATTACTTATGCTTGCTTTAAATTTATTGACCACATTTTAAAGAAATATGTGGTTCAACAAAAGTACATTTGTAGAGATTCTTGGACATTTTTGGGCAATATAAACCACCTACAATACCAAGATGATTTAAACTTTCTTACAATAGATATGAAAGACTTGTATTCATCAATTCCCCACACAGAGGGAATTGAATGGGTGAGTTTATTACTACATGATATAGGAGCCCCCCAGAATGAAGTAAAATTGATGGCTGAATTATTGGACACAGTTCTTTCCAACAATTACATCATTTGTAACAACAGATACTACTTACAAAAAATAGGAGTGGCGATGGGCTCTCAATGTGGTAGTACATTTGCAAATTTAGTAATGGCCTACTGGGAACATGAACATGTCTTTGGTGTAACTACATAAACAAGTAAGATTAAAT
Organism: Protopterus annectens; assembly: GCF_019279795.1. Taxonomy (NCBI): domain Eukaryota; kingdom Metazoa; phylum Chordata; order Ceratodontiformes; family Protopteridae; genus Protopterus; species Protopterus annectens. The sequence continues at coordinate 906,316,197 of NC_056744.1, read as the reverse complement.
ATTATACACGTTTCCTGGATGATATATTTATCCTGTTCCAGGGTAACCAACAGGAGGCTTCTAACTTTTTTAACTTACTTAAACAACACTAGTACATTCTTAAAATTCACATATAATATTTCACAGGGTAGAATTGCTTATTTGAATGTTGATTTAAGTAAGGATAAACAAAATCAATGTTTTAAAGCCAGAATTTATAGAAAGGAAACATATTCAAATGCATTTCTTCACTATAGTAGCTGCCATCCGGCCCATCAAAAACTTTCGGTTGTTAAGGGCCAATTTGTAAAGGCAGCTCGAATGGTTACGGATGACAACCAGTTCATTGAAGAATGCTCAACACTTACGGACATGTTTAAAAAGAGAGGTTATCCTATGTCACTCCTACAAGAAATTTGTCAGGAAGTGAAAAATAAAAGAGAAGTGGGCTTTTACAAAGCAATATTATCAAGTAACCAGAGTTTGGAAACAAACAGTTGTACATTACAGGATGGGACGCTAAATGAAAATGAAAACAGACTTATTATTACATATTGTATAGACAGTTATGATTTTATTAATATTTTAAGGAAAAATTGGGACTTGATAAACATGGATACACATTTACCAAGTGGTCCGATTGACTTCCCTAGAATTGTTTATAGAAAAGGAAAAAACTTAAAGAATCTAGTGGAAACTCGGTACTCAAACTTTGTTACATTTAACCATGCAGGTAAGAACAAGTGTCTGTCATGCCCCTATTGTAAATATATGGAGCAGGGAACATGTATAAGAGGTTTTGAATATAATACTAAGTACAAATTTGATTGTAACTCCAAGGGAGTGGTATACCTGGCTAAGTGTCATACCTGTCCTGCCTTCTATATCGGCAAAACTGATAGAAGGCTTAGGGACAGGGTCTATGAACACACATACGCTATTAGGTCTAACAAATCAGAGAATGCATTGGCCAGGCACATTATGAAAGCACCCACCCATGGTTTTACTTTTAGGGCTATAGATTGTATTGCCTATGACCCTAGAGGAGGGCCTCTATCCTTGCTCTTAGAGAAATTAGAATTGAGTTGGCAATTACATACCTTTGCATGTTACCCTCCGGGCATTAACAAAATGTATTCAATTAAGTGCATTCTACAACTTAAAAATTTGGTTAGGAGTTGACTATTATGCTGTGTTTAAAATGGTCTATGCATATTATTGTCTTAGAGTGTATTTGACTTTCAGCTTCTCAAGTCAAGTTTTGCTGTTTTTTTACTTACATGTTTTTATTTACATGCTTTTAAGGTTTATTATACTCAAACATAAAAATAAAAATATAAATACATACATACACTGTTAATTTTAATTTTAACCGCATTAATATTTCATAATAGATAATTATTGGTTTTAGATTTTTTACACTATTCATCTATTATTTTAAAATATTGTTTTAAAACAATGTGTTAGATGAGAGCTGTTTAAGCTATATATTTCAGGTAATGAATTAAGGTGGTTGCCACTTTAAGAACAGCTGATTCCTGCTGATTCAGGAACCAGCTGACTTTTCACTTCCTTTTCACTTCCTATATGATGTATGTCCTATGTTGTATAATTATCTGAAGACGTTGGGCTATGTGGCCTGATGAAAAGCACTTTATGTGATTTTTTGTTTTTTGTAATAAACAGTACATTAATTCATCATGCTTGCAGGATTTATTTGGGCAGTTGGATACACTGTGTTGCTTCTTCTTTTGGTATAGCCTCCTGAGCCTGCTGGATGTCACCACACATACACCAACAGGTAAACAGATGTTGTAATGTATATTGTTGTCTATGCATGGATGGACAGGGCACATTGTTTTTGCCCACAGGCTTGCCCATCCAAATGCAAGCAGCCACATATGACTAAAATGGCTACTGTAGCCTCATAGCTAGGATAAGAAACAGTTATCTGACTGCTAGGCTACTAGATGCAGATAATAGTAAGAAGCCAAGTCACTCTGAAGGCCACACATACTGTTCAACACAAGTCTAGTTTATGTATTCCACAAGTAGTTCACCTGCAGTCATGTCTAAAACAGACTTCAGCTGTGGCGTGTGTGATAACTACTGTGATCTGTAGTGTATAATACTAGATAGGTAGGGATTCTAATCTCCCTCTAGGCCACTTAGTGTGTTTGTATATGTATACATCTCCCTGCCAAACAAATGAGATTCCCTCAGTGACTGCTAAACTGCAATGATTCTGCACTTTTTGGCCCTTGCAGTTAATGCCGGCCTCTAAACTCCTGTCTTCCACAAGTCCTGCTGATGTCACATACCTTAAGACTACCAACTGCCATTCTTATGTCAGATTTCAGCCATGGCATATGCAGTAAGTATTGTGATCTGTAGTGTGTAAGAGTAGGTAGGTAGGGGTTCCCATCTCACTCCAGGACACTTGGTGTGTGTGTGTGTGTGTGTGTGTGTGTGTGTGTGTGTGTGCGTGCGTGAGCATGCATGCGTGTGTGCGTGCATGTGCGTGTGCGTGAGTGTGTGTATGTATCTCCCTGCAAAATAAATATGATCTGATCACCACACTGACTTACAAAGAGGTAGGGTTTTGCAGTATTTTGGTTGTAGCAGGTGACGTGGGCCTCCATATCGAGACCACAACAAGGTGTGCTGATGTCATCTAGCATAAGATTACCCAAAGAAATGTTTACAGCAGACTTGAGCTGTAGTGCATGCATTAAATACTGTGATCTGTAGTGTGTACCATTAGATAGGTAGGAGTTTTAATCTAATTACAGCCAACCTCAACTTAAACTGTGTGTGTGTGTGTGTGTGTGTGTGTGTGTGTGTGTGTGTGTGTGTGTGTGTGTGTGTGTGTTGTGCAGTGTTCTGTAAACACTAATTGGTAGTGGTGCTATTCACACTGTAGCCAGGTGTGTGTGTGTGTGTGTGTGTGTGTGTGTGTGTGTGTGTGTGTGTGTGTGTGTGTGGATATTAGAGCATTTTACATCAGTGTATAGGATCATAGGATCATTGCACTTTACTAGCCTAATGGCCCTAGGGCCCTTACAATCCTAGCTGAGTTCTTACACTTATTTACACAATCAGCACATATTGCCCATGTCCACAAGGGACACAGCCAGAAGCCCTGTGGTGAAATGGCAGTTACCTATCCAATCATACAGATTGCATCTGAAGAGGGCCAATAAGGTGCTCTGTTTGGCATTAGGTTGGAGTCTGTTTCAAAGGTTTGTTAAACTCTGGAAGACATATATCTTCCACCAGCATGTATTAGTTATGTCACATACCATGTTAATGTCCTTACAGTGAGCAATCCATGTATGATTCCACTTCCATGTATGCAGCATTTCCAAAGCAGGGTCAGACATTGCCCCTTATGCAAAGCAAAGATCACCTCTGAATAGTCAACTTCACACAGGCTACAATGACAGTTATTTCAGACAGATCCCCATATGACAGATACTGAAGACTTGAAGTTCCCTTGTTATGAACCTTTGTGCTGTGTGCAATTGCACTAGTACTTGGAAAGGTGCATGATAAAATGGCCATTGCTCTCAAATATTGGCCTGCTGAGGGATGAGTACATGGAGGTTATAACTACATCATTTTTGGGCAACAGTACCTCAGTTATGGTATGAGCAAGATATAATTCCCATCTTATCACTGGGGAGACATGGTGATCTAAGGTAAAGTAGGTGTAAACCTGTGTGGCCGGGCCTGTGTGCCCAGGTCTATCCAACCCTGAGTACATACATCAGGTGTTGCTACCGATGTGCTTCTTACCAGGGACATTGGTGTTACTGATGGAAATGCTACTACATACATATTTACATGGAATATACAGCCACGAGTATATCAACAAGCATTTGTTTATGAAGATCTTCTTGTAGGATTTTGACATAACAGAAATTCTATGACTGCTCACAGTTTGCAGGCATCAGCCAACCTTGTCAGCCACTGACATTCACTTTGTGCTTGTATTTTGGTTAAATGGATTCCAAGCAGTAAAGGACCCATGACTGAGCCTTGTGGAACACCACCAGTTACAGATCAGCTGTTGGAGGTAGATTCCCTTATTTTGAGAATGAGTTCTATCAGTGAGCCACTTAGTGACCCTTCTAAGTATATTACTGTTGATGCCTACTTTGGTGATTTTGTCAATGATGCCTGAGTGGAGGATAGTGTCACATGGCTTGGCTAAGTCCAGGGGGTTGTATGTACAGATGGTCCCCTCATCCAGGTCCTTGGTGACCATCTCATACATGTTCACCAAATTTAACAGGCATGATTTTCCTTTCAGAAATATAAACTCTGTAGGGTCAACTGTTTGTAGATTACATATATCTTTGCTGATCAGGTCCAAGATGATTTGCCCCATAGGCTTACAGCTATGGCTACTCAGGCTAATAGATCTATAATTCCCTTGGTCGGTGGATGCACCACCTCTGTGCAAGGGGATAACAGTTGTCATTTTCCAGTCAGCTGGAATGCAGCCAATGGTTACACTATGATTGCAAGGAGTTCACAATGCTGATACTAATCCTTGCTGGATCCCATGTAGGATGCAGCCTGGGATGTTAGCAGATCCAATAGATGCTGTGTTTCCTCCTTAGAGAGGCCATTTATGACCTGCTCTGTAGATATAGAAGGTATGGGAGAGGTTGTAGGGATGTCATGTGGTAGGTATGGTGAGGATAGGGGAGTGTATTTGTCAAAGAACCTGTTAGACAATGGGTTAGCTATGCCTACAGGCTCATTATATGTGGTATCATTGAGTACAAGTTCACCAACAATCTGAGCCTTTCTTAGCCTTTTTTAGTGTCCACACAACTCCAACAGTTGACCCAGTAGTCAGGATCTTATGGACACTGAGAGTGATATAGCCTTTGACTTTTATGGGTCAGTAAGATGTGGGGATTTATTCAATGTTGCACAACCTATAGAGAAAAGTATAGCATGTAAATCCTAGAATGTCATTGTTACACTGTATTTGGCACCTTCACACTTATCAAGTATAATGCCACCTTTGGTATGTAACTACACAGACATATCAGACAACTGTAACAGCCACAAAGGTTCCACAGTAAACCAATACACAGTGTACATAACATATCCTATGCAGACCATGTCAAGGCTGTAACTATGTATTCTGTCTCTTACATGCTTTGGAGGGGAGGTGTATGGCTGCGATATAGGGAGGTGTCAGATCCCACTGTGTATCTCCTGCATATCCAAGAAAGGACTTGCACGAGAATTACCTATTCTGCACACCTACACCTTGACTGTGGTGTAAGTAAGACATGCTGGAAAGTGAGGTATGTAACTCAGAGACTACACCCTCTATGTAACAGGATCCCCATCCATGTGAAGTACACTTCCGTTGTAACACACATCATGTGCAAGTTTCACAATAAGATGCGGAACAAGACAATCATAACTGGTTTAGAACACGTGTCTGATGGACTCAGGGAAATTGTAGATGGTTCATCTCCCACGCCACAGCTTGTAGATGTCTCAGCTCCCAAAACCTTGCTTACACTTAACAAGGGTATCACACTTTTTCAGAGATTAGGGATGCATGACTAGGCTGAAAGAAGCCATTGTTCTTGTTAGCCTATTATACACATATGAATCTATGGAGCCATACACCTATACTGCTTTACCTCTCTGAAGACATTTGTCTTCTGTGCTGACATTCCATCCTTTGTTCTGACATTTATGGGTTTATTGTACCTGTGTACCCATAGCTGTGTCCTACACAATCCTGAAACTGAAACATAAACAGTTCTATGAGACATCTTTCATTGTGAATGTATAGCAATTACAACATCATCCAATGTAATGTACATAAAATAATGTGGTTTACTCATTAGAAATGGCAACATACAATATCTGTCAGTAACCAGTACAAGTGAAATGTCAAAGGCAACAATGGATGAAACAAATACATAGTAATATATATAGTCACCCTGTGCATTAGACACATAGCTTTATTTCCATGCATTGATGACAAGTATGACAGGGATGTGACACAGGTATCATCACTTGCACAGTGTGTTTTGTGGGGGTGCTGGAGGCCTAGGCTGACCCAATAGGTTGGCAAGCGTGTGTGTGAGTGAGGAAGGGAAGCAAGCAAGATGGACTATGGAAATGTGGCATGTGTGTCTGTAGGCGACATGATTGTGACAGTGGTGTGTAAGTGCCTGCATGAACACAGCCAAGATGTGTGCTAGCTCTGTGTGTCTGTATGTTGGACAGCTTTGAGCCATGCATGGTAGAGCTGACAGTTCACCGTCTCCACCCCCAAATGTGGAAACTAGCTCTCCCATGTATTGCGCTGGCACCTCCATGTCCAAGGTCAGAAGCGGAGCTACTACCTGAGGGTGACTGCTGTCTGCTGGAACCATGTCCTCCACTGGAATGTCCAAGACCATGAGCCCATGGCCTGCCATGTCTTGGTGTAGACAGCACACTTCCCTCTTGAGCACTGGATGTTCTGCCACTATGGGATCGTGATTGTGCACAGCCACATGGACTCAGCTGATGTAGTTGCACACTTACATTCATGAGTCCGATGTTCAAGTCCAACCAGATGTTCCATCACTGACAATGTGTGTTTCAGGACAGATTGTGTGCTATCTGTTTCAGACCAATGTGTTTCCACTGCATCAGTCAACCGATCCAGAGTATCAGCAAAGCAGTAGAGGCAGTCATGGATGTCAGACTGTGCTGCATCCATAACCCTGAGCATTCATCTGGAGTTCCTTTCATAAGATGCCTGTGCCTTCATGATGGCCCTAAACATACACCAAGTGACACATGATGAGACACCTGCAACAGGTTGTGGTGGGACAGCAGGCCCCCTATGAACACTCCTATCAATCTGCCTGTATGGAACCTCGCCAGCTCTTTGGCTATGGGCAGCATCGACACTCACTGCAGCCATAGCAGCCACACTTTCCTGTTCAGTGTCCCCACCCTCTGACTGTCCAATATTTGGGCCTCAGGGTACTGGGTATGTGTAGGCGTACTGCCTGTGTACGGTAATAATAAGGTCAGAAGAGGGATGTAAACTTCTGTGACAGATTCAGCCCCTGCAATCCTTACTTGTGCCTCACTTTGACCACCATCATCCTCAGAGTCTGAAGAGACACTGACATCAGGTTGTGAAGGGGACAGAGATCAACCCTCCTGGTCACCTCTGATAAAAAGGGAAAAGCAGTACATTAATACCTGCACTACTATGCTCTGCAGTACTATGTTGCAATATATGTTAAGCTGTATACATTGCTGCCACTATTACAGACTTGTTTAACATCCAACCTCATATAGCTGGACATGAGGACATTCTTTTCTAACAAACATCTGTAGTTATTTATAAATAACAGCTCTTTACACAGGAATCTCATGAGCAACAATGATGTACACTGTTGACAGTTGGCAAAACTCTGCAAAGCTGACACATATGGCAATCTAAATGTCCTGAGAATACTGTGAAATTTAGCAATGTGCTCACACTTACAAGGCATAGGTATGAGTCTAAACTGTGTACAGCAGAAAATGTCTGTGCAGTTAGCAGTCCTGAAGAAAGTACATCAAATCAGCCAGCAGGCCTGGGATTACACTTTATTGAATGCATTGCATTAAATTTACATATCTAACAAAACAGTGTTGTGCTTACCAGGAGCAGAAGCATGGCCTCGTCTGCTTCCTGACGGCCCTGTGAAAATATGAGGGATAGGTAATGTAAACAGTACCACATATTGCACTATAACAGGATACTGCATCCAAAGATCCCACATTTACAGTAGCTACTTTGTTAATTGGTATGTTGGTTACAAGCTGAGCATGAAATTCAAAGTACTGCTACCCCCCCCCAAAAAAACACATGACGCTTACAAAAAATATGTACACCCTGGCACACTGAATGCTACAGTGTTCCAATGCTAATCCAGCTAAACATACTTGGATGCTTCTCTTACATGGAAATGGTGGCACCCACATCCACGACATACTGTTTGATGGAGGTGTGGGAGCTGTACTGTGTTCCTACGTTCATCAGGAATTCCTCAGTGGCTGACAGTGGTTGTTCTGCCATTGGCCCTCCACCAGTGAATCCATGATCCCTTGCCATGTTCACTGCTCTTCTTTGTGCATCATTGATCATATTGGTGGCACGGTGTTGCAACTGTTGATATGTCTTGCTCTAGTGACTGATAGTATTCACATCATGGCCTAGGTCAGCCCACAATGCTGCCCACTCTTCCCTGTTTGCCCTCCCCCTGGACAGCAGGAGTTGATGGTGTTGATGCAAGGCCTCCAGGATGATGTCATTTTCAGTGTCTGTAAAAGGGTCCTGGTGTTGGGAATACATATTTCCTGAAAGACAACAAAATGGGAATACATGTCAGGATCACATATGTGGGAGTAGATTATGTAGAGATACATCAATAAAGAATGGCTAGCAGTAATCACTGCTTGATTACACATCTCATATTCAACAGTGTGAAAACATACAAAGGGTGTGGATGCAAGTAGGATAGTAGCAATAGTAAGCTATTCCTCTTTGTGCCATGATAGATACTAATGTATGATCGCATAGCCAACACAGAAGTCCATTGTAGTGTGGGCCTTAGAGGTAAACCCTCTTATAATACATAAAAACAACCATATCAAACCAATAGAAGTTTACTAATACAACTGCTATCGAGGGGAATTTCCAGGAGACCGGTGTACCTACTTAACACAAAGCATTCTACCTTTACTGTACTCTACTTCCTCTGTAGGTGTAACATATGTGGAGATCAATGACATGTCACCAGTACAGTTCCAAGAAAGGCTTAATGATGTAATCCCCATTCCCCCTAACTATAGTCAAACATATGCATTATGTCGGAAACAAAATGGTTACATACCTGATGGAGTATAATACTCCTCTGTTGAAAGGTACAAATATATAAATGTTGTGCCAATGTGTTCACCCTGCAAAGTAACTCTCATATACAATGGTTCCCCTAGCTTGATGTTTACCTTTTTAACATGGTTCTCATTAGCAAGTGATTGCCTCTGAACCAATCTGTGCTTCTGAAATGTTAATTGCAGCCTACACAGCTGATTTTCAGTATAATCAGTCAATCACATGCAACCAATGAACAAGATATAAGAACTCAATGTAAATTACAACCCCTTTCTCATATGCTGGGGTGGAAATTACTAGAGTAAACATACTATGTCATCACAGAGATATTGTCTGTAGCAGTAACTTTTTACACACAGATGTGTGTGCTACTGGCTGAAGCTGAAGCTGATGCTGCAGGCAATATGCATAGGCAGAGAGGGTGAACACTTCGCAGGACAACAAGCTTTAAGAGTAAATGTGGAGCCAGTGGCAGCCTTGTTGTATAGGCAGAGACAGATTGAGTGTACCCATCCCACTGGAAATTTGTTTATTTGTTTAAGGTAAGTATATTAAGCCAAAAAGATATCACTAACAGAATAAAAGGCAATAATAAAACTTAGTAAGGAATACTTTAGAAGACTTAAATTAATCCTGAAAACAGCGTTGACATCTAGGAACAAAACCAAATCTATAAACCAATTTGCTCTTCCTGTCCTAACTTACAGTTTTGGAATGTTTGACTGGCCCCAAAACGTGTTGAATAGATTAGACAGGAAAACAAGAAGGATGTTTCATGCTCACCAAATGATTTATAAAAATCAGTGCATACCAAGATTATATATTCCTCCATTCTGAAGGAGGGATGGGCCTCCTTGAAATTGATTACATTTATAGCTCTGCAATTGTGGGACTCCACACATATCTGCTGATCTCACAAGACCCAAATGTAGTAAAAGTTTTGAAACATGAGGAGTATAAATCTAAGATGACTTCTCTGCTTAATCTAGCAGAAGCATATCAGTGTCAAGCAGGAATGGAAATCAAGCCAGCAGTAGATAAAAATTAGACAGTAACTGAATGTGCTAAAAAACAAAACAAAGAATATCAGGTGAAGGATCAGATGAGAAGGCAAGAAATGTGGAAAATGCATAAATATAGTTGTAAGTACGGAAAACTTCTGGAAGAACCTCATGTTGATCAGCAACGAATGCAGGAATGGTTAAGGAGAAGCCAATTCAAAACAGGAGATGAAAGGTCAATGCTGTCGGCCCAAGATAGTGGGCTGCATACGCATTGGTTTACAAAGTCCATTGAACATGGGAGAGAAACAGACAAATGTAGGTTTTGTAAAACCAAATTGGAAACAGTCACACACCTCATTGCTGCTTGTGACATACTAATGGCAGAATACTGTATACTGACAGGCATAATAATGTGGCAAGATTGTTGCACTGGGGATTGTGCAAACATTATGAAATTGGAAGTGGCTGAAAAACACTGGAAATGTGAGTCACAAAGCATCATAGAAAATGATGAAGTTTACATCATATGGGATCATCCATTACCAACAATTCAAAAGATAGATGCTAGAAAACTGGATATAGTGGTCCATGAAAAGAAGGCAAAAGTAGCATCGATCACTGAAATCACCACACCCAGTGACTACAGTGTCTTGTGTACAGAGCGACAGAAAGTCATAAAATACCAGGATTTGCACGTAGAAATGAAAGCAATGTGGAAGAAAGATACCCAGGCAGTTCCAATAGTAGTAAGAACAATGGGTGTTATGAAAAATAAATCTACAGTTGTATTTAGATATATTACCAATACATGTAATTCTGTACAAAGTCCAGAAGGCGTCATTACTGGGTACATTGCGGATGCTGCGAAAAGCACTTCTGGCTGACATCCAAGATTGAAACAATACTAGTTTCATGAACTTTAATTGTACTTTAACTTAGGAGGGGGGTCCATTCCTGTGATGGTATTAGAAACCCAAAAGATTTGTAGAAGTTAAAAAAGGCAGTAACCCTGAATTACCCAAGAAAAAAATGGGAATTGTGGGAAAATACATACAGGGGAGCAATGAGGTTTAACAGAAGGCAGGACTTAAATGAGCTATGCAATGTTTGACTGAAAATGATTGGGTAGATTATAGGTGATGTATAATGTTTACAACTGGGAATGTGTCAGTATGGTTTGTGATGTAAAATGCTTGCAACTAGGATTATGTTAGTGTGGTTTGTTTTCATTTACATAATTATATATGATGGCTTATGTCATAAATGATGATTTAATAAAGATGTTTCTTGTTAAGAAAAGGGACAGGAATTGAATAATTTGTGAAATTTTGCATAGGTTATATGATATATAGCAATATATGTGAAGTATAATATTTGATAATGTTAATTTGTTAATACATTTTGATTACTTTTGTATAAATGGAAATTGCCTATGTCACAAATGATAATCCAATGAAAGTGTGTTTAAAAAAAAGATAGAAACAAGGTGATGGCACATGTATCATCATTTGCACAGGGTAGGGATTTGTGGGGAAAGGAGGCCAGTGCTGACACCAAGGTAATGAATGTGTGCAAGTAAGAAAAACAGTCATGCATAAATGAAGATAATATGAAATGGCAACTGAGACAGACTGTAACCCTCATTAATGCCTCATGTGGCTGGTATGTGTGGTTATCTGTATGGGCTCTCAATGTGAAATGTGTGTGTGTGTGTGTGTGTGTGTGTGTGTGTGTGTGTGTGTGTGTGTGTGTGTGTGTGTGCGTGTGTGTGTCTCCATGACCATAGCCAAGTTCTGTGCTAGCACAATGCTCCGGCATGTCGGACAGGCATGAGCCATGTGTGGTAGAGGTATCAGTTCATTGTCATCACCCCTGTCCATGAGGACTGGCTCTGCTTAGAGTTGCACTGGCATGTCCATGCCCATGGTCATATGTGGTTTTGCTACCTGAACATAAGCAATGTCTGCTGGATGAGCTCTCCTGATGACTACTCCCAGGTTCACGACCCCGTGGCCTACCACATCTGGGTGTGGACATCTTGACCACTGATGTACAGTGGATGCAGTGCCACTACAGAGCGTGATCGGACACAGCCATGTTGGCTAACACCAGATGATGTTGCAACCCTATGGGCACATGGATGCTGTCCCCCTCCCAGCAGATGTTCCATCACAGACACTGGTCATTCCATTGTAGCATTCATCTGATCCATTATATCGGATACATTGTGGAGGCAGTCACGCATGTCAGCTTGTGCCACATCTAGAACCCTAAACACGTCCTCTGAGGTCATATTGGAATGTGCCTGTGCCTCCATGACATCCCTAAACATTTGTTGAATGGCACATAATGACATCAGGTGGAGGGCGGACAACAGGCCTACTCCGATCAATCCTATCAACCCTTCTCCATGGCACCTCACCCACACTTTGGCTATGGCCACTGTCAACTGGCACTGAAACCACAGTAACCACATTACCCTGATCAACTGTTGCCACCCTCAACCTGTCCATTATCTGAGGGCTCAGTGGAATGGATATGCAGGGCCATGCTGAATATATCTGAAGGAAATCTGGGAGATGTGTGAGTCACAATTTTAGTTTCAGATTCAACCTTTATACCCCTCAACTATGCCTGTGTTTGGCCACCATCATCATCAGTGCCTACCAGTACTCTGACATCAAGTGGTAGGTGTCCTACACTTCCACTGTCAGGATCACCTGTGATAATAAGCAACAAACACAGGAATGAAAGTATTACTTCCATAAATGTTAACCCAAAATATCTAAAGAAAAGGTAACACTGTTTGCACAATTACAGATGCTACAGCAATGCAGACATTCATTACACCATACTAACACATAAAGATAATATATTTCTAAATATAGTGAAAAGAAAAAAAGAAAAAAAAATGCTTACCATGTGCAGATGTCTCATCACTTTGCAGGTAGGATGGGCCTGGAAGAAATGAAGCAATGAAAGTACATCAATTAATCATCACAATGGGAGTACCACAGAGGACAGTGAACATACAATCACCTATATGTCCTATAAGAAATAGTTCTAACTGAAATTTGACTGAGCCATCTGCCTACACTCATGTCTACTGAACAACTCTCTTGTATAACTATATGACTTATCAATAGGTACAGATAGAAAAAAATGACATGTATCACAAGCAATAGCAAATTATATTTTAGTCTATAAGCCAATATAATGTTGCTATTTGTAAGCCTACCTGGAATCTGCTCCTTGGACACACTTGACCTCCCAGCCACATCAGCACCGACATCAAGCACACAGTGCACAGGCTCCCCTGAGCCCTGAGTTGTTGGCATCTCTGACAGTTCACAGGAACCTCTCATTTGGTGTCAGTTGTGGTTTATAAGCAGGGCCACCCCCATGGTCAGCTATTCTCGGGCACCTGCAGCCACCCTCCTCTGTGCTGATGAAATCATATCAGTGGACCAATGCTGCACCTGATCATAATTGAGGCCATGGCACCAATTGCATTTACATCACTGACTAACTGGTTCCAAAAATTCTTTCTGGCAGCCATATCCCCTGGCCTCTCTCAAGCTTGAAGGCACCATCCTGCCTCAGAGCTTGGATGATGACCTCATTCTCAGCATTGCTGAAAGGGGGTTTTCATGGATTTGCATTGGTGCCATAGTCCTATGTGACATAAAACAGATAAAGATAAAACACATTAATATCACATAAGTAATGTATTTGCTCACATACATAATCAGTCTGTGTGCCCTTTGTCAACATAAAGCACTTGAAACACACTTCTCATTTAGGACAACAGAGTGGTAGGTGGCTCCCCCATCTCCCCCTACCACACAAACAAAGGTTTGTACAAACCAAGGAATCCAACATAAGTAATGTATGTATGTTTTCCACAAAATTATCAGGCTGTCTACACATTTTGAACATACATAACACTTGAAACACGCTTCTCACTTAAGACAACAGAATGGTAGGTTGCACCCCCACACACCAAGAAAAAGTAAGGGTCTGTAGAAGAACCCCTTTTGTCAACATTCATATAGTGAAGCCTGAAAAGTTATGCCATTGATTACTGGATGACAATTTTAATTGCTAAATAGTAAAGTCAATTTATGAATATCTGAGAAGCGTAACACCAGTGTCGTTGACATGTACATTACATTTCTCTTCAATAGCATATGACATTGCAAAAGCAAATGTTAAGAACATAGTTGTGCTGAAAGTATAACCCATCTATCTCACAAATATAAATGCCTGCCAAAACTGCCTATGACAACAGTAAATTAAAAGAAGTGCATACAGACAAAACTGCATTTTTCTTTGGCTATATAACTACATTTGCAAAATTTTACAAAATGTAAAATGTCCTTGAATAATAAAAGCATACCTTAGCAAAATAAGGCCTGCAGAGAAATTGTCTTCAAAGAAATACCAATCTTCTGTTTTGTCCCTACACACAAGTCTCCTCACCATCAAGTTCACTAGCTACACGGTTACCTTTTTATAGTGTAGGTTCAGCCCTCTGAGCACTGTGAAGATGCAAATGAGGTGTGAACTCAGAATTGCTCTACACTAAACGTTTGACTTTTGTGTCGCAGATGTAAACATAGTACAGCCTTTACACAATTGTTAAGTGCTAAAGGCTTGCAACTATGAATGATTAGTGTGAGTGAAGGAAAACACAACAGCATTTCAGATACCTTTCCCTGCAGTGGGTGTGTCAGTGTGGATACACTTACAAAGTGTGTAACTAACTTCAGTGAGCTTTTGTATAAAGCAAAACACCACATATGTATATTTTGTTGGCCATAATAGCACAATTCTCCTGCCTTTAATGAAAACCATTGTTCACTGTTATGTATTTTTATCACACAAAAGCAAAATGTTAGAAAATGCATTACATACTGAATGTCTGACAGAAAAGCAAAGATAAGGAAGAATGACCAGAATATAAAGAAAAGACAGAGTTGCATTTCTGCAAACATATTCATAAATGCTTGTGTGATTACTCATTGCACTAAATATGTTAGCCGCACATGTACAACCAACTGAGAATGTCCAGCTGTATGAACTAATACTGAATATGAAATGTGAATTGCTTGTATACACATGATTTGATTGGTGTTGCAAAGCTGTATCTGTGGCAAAGAAAGATAACCCACTACAACTGTGTTTGTAAGTACAACAGTCTGATGGATCAAATCCAGAGCTGTCTAATTGTTTGACCTTTGTTTCACCTTTTTTTTAATCTTTTCTGCTTTTTTTGCTATACCATTTGTGCAGTACGTGGCTTAGCACAAACATGATTAACTACCTAAAAATTAAAAATTTAATGTCACATGCCTTATGAAATGCAAACACTTGTGCAATGGTCAGCAACATGGATGATAATGACTGCATAAATTACACCTGTTACACAACTGCCTCTGTGGCACAAGGTGTAAATATGTTGAGCTAAGAAAGGCAGAACATAGATAAAGTGATGTTGGACTCCCACAGTAGTTATTTTTACTGAGGAATGGTCATAATGACTATTTGCCTTTTACAGTTGTGGGTTGCCTACTTATGCACATACACGGTTCACTACTTAAGGAAAAAGTGAAAAATGTCATTTGGTTTGCCTTCCTATGGGCAAACAGGTTCAGTTGGGAGGCTCGGCCATCAGCACTCTGGACAGCACTGAGTGTGGAAAATCCACCTGTGCCTTGCTTTCCCTGTAGCATCAGGTGTAAGTGCAATGAGTTCATGGTCAGAACACAGATGATCCAGGGTTCTAATCCAGCACAATCCTCTTTTTAGTAATTTTTCACAAAACTGTGATGATAAAGTTAATACTACATACCAATAGGTATGGATACCAGGTTGTCTGAGCATATACATACTTTTGTAGGTATCATATGTACTATGTGGGTAACTGGTTTATCAAGACAATGATGATTATGTAAAATAATGCAGTTGCATATTTGTGATGGACACAGTCGTTTGCTGACAATCATCTAAAACAATTTCATAACACAGGTGTAAGTGTAAAACAGAATGTTATGTGAAGTATGTACTACAAATCACAAGTCTGTTACTAAAGTACTGCAAGTCTATCCATTACAAGTATCTTCTCAGTCATTAGTCCTGTATCACAGATGAGAATTCATAAGCCAGGACCTTGTAATGTTACACACATACAATCTTAAATGAAGTACAGCATCAGTCAGTCTTTAAACTGTACATCTGTGATGGCTATGATTGTTAAACACTTCTGTGGCAATGAGGGAAAATCACCTATGTGGAAATATATGCACTTTCTTTTTTACATACATTTAAATCTCACATTGTGCAAATTATTTTTAACAGCATGTAAGTCCCCACAAAATATGTGTCAAGTGATAACCATGATACCTCCAAAGTCATGGCTTAAAGCCAAGTAATTAAGCATTTCAGTGTTGACCATTGAGCAAAGTGTGACCAGGTGTTGTAGCACACATGCCATAAATCAATTCCAACTGTCACATTATCCTTGCTGTTTCATAAAATCCCTTCCTCTTTGTTTGGCAATGTTTCTCTTCACTTACCATCACACAAACATGGTTGGCATGGTTGTCCGTGTTTGTGCACTGCTCATAAACTGCAATATCACAAATTGGCAGGAAAACACTTGTACTGTAGTTGGAGAACCTTTGCAGACATGGCAAGAGATGGGAAGGATGGTGCCAAATTCAGGGCACAGAGGTGGGGTGTGGAGGAGTCAAAAATATTTGTTGCACTCCTTGTGAAGCACTACAGCTGTACCTGTATGCTATCTGCTGTAGCTGTTGGTAATTGTATTAGTCTAGTGTAATACTGCTTTCAGATTAGTTAAGTTCAATTCCTGCAAGTAACATGTATGTTCACATTCAAAATATATAATTTTTATAATTTTAATTGCAGCAATATTGGCTTTAATGCCATGTTGTTAAGTTATTATATAATATTTTTGAAAGCATATATAGAATATCTGAATGTTGCAAGGATTACTTGTAATAATTCACAAATATTTTTGGGATTAGGATACCTGTATAGCTAATATAATAATATATTTATTGTAATAAAGCATGTATGTGACATATAATGGTTCTAATCATCTCTTTTCTGTTTTGTCTCACCCACCCCATATCTCTCCCTTTTTTAACTGGAAACACACTATTCTGATGTCATACCTTTCTGCAAACAAACCACGTACTTTTCAGCACAGGGATGTAGGCCAACTGCTGTGGCTCAGCCTGCCAACCCTCCACTGGCTGCTGCACCAACACTCAGCACTTCTGGGATGCAGCCTGGCGATACTGCCTCTGTAGCCCCTGCACTACTTGGCCCATCCACATCAGTTAGCATTGCTCCATATGCTAGTGCATTGGTAGCCTCCAGGAGTATTGGTGGAGGCAGTAATTACATCACCCACCAGTAGCTGCCAAGGATGGTGTGTGCATAGAAACTGGCCTTGGTGCCTGCATCAGCCACCTGGAGAGGTTGCTCATTAAAATAGAAAGCAGATTCCCATATAAAGCAGTCTCACAGTGAATTGAGGAAGGGGACAATGATGACAGTTTTGAGGATTAGATTCTCACTGTTCCCACGCTTGATGGGTATGTGCCTCTGATGTCCCCTACCGATCCCCAGTCATGGTGTCCATTACCAACTCTTTGTCTGTCTTGTTTATCCTATTTGTCTGCACATACTTCCTCACCTATCCTACCTACCTGACCCTCGCATTCCTATATACTTTCCCCAACATTTCTCTCTTCCTGAAATCCCCCCCCAAAAAATCTGTCCCATACATAGCTCTCCACTTCGCATATGTGTCTTCTCGACACACTTGATTTGGACCAATTGGCTATACAACATTATTGCATTGCTGTCACCCATCTGTGTGGTGACAGTCCAATTTCATGCAATTTTCTATACATGCTGACATTACGGTGTTGAAGAATTGGATATCTATGGTTCTTTCTTAATTCCTTTACTGCTTCCCCTTTGTTCTTCCCTCTAATTGCCTGCCATTTCATCACTTTCCTATCAACCCCATTTTCACACCTTTAACTTGGTCAAAAACTAGAATCACATGCCACACACACACATGGCCAGAAATAGCCCATAAAAAAGCCTTTGCTTATTCTTCTCTGCATTTACACAGAGTCTGGCATTGTACACCAATGCCAACTGGCACTGAATAGCCGTTCACATCCTAATTCAAAACCTGCTGAATTTTTGCCATCAGCTGCACTAATCCAGTTATCGCAATGCAATGCTGATTAAACTTGCTATGCTAAATGAACACAGAGTTGCAGCACAGTAAAGCCATTACTTTGAAACAGTTACTCTGACAGTGCTTTAGACGGGTCTACTTCACCCTGTCGAAGGCCGACAATATTGAAGCTGATATTGTCGGCACCAAAATGTCGAAAGTGAAAGTCATCGTGCGTGTACAAGGAAATTCTCTGTAAGGGGAGATTTCCATTTACTGCAATGTAGTGTGATCTCGGAGTTGGTATATTTAAGTAGCGGGGTGTGGAGGGTGCAAGGGGGCTTGCCTCCCTGCATAGAGCAATTTGTGTTGTGTTTGGGTGCTTTTTTTTTTTTTTTTTTTGTGTGTGTTCGATGTTCTGGGGTTTTGACATTTTCATGTTGATTATTACGCTGTCGACAGTTTCAGTTTTCAACAGCGTAATATAGACGCGCTTTAGACTGCTGAATATAGCAAAATACAACTTCCTATGTGGAGTGTTGACAAACATCACTTGTTGAAGATTTTTGTGCTCTTGACCATTAGCCCTGTAATGCCTTATGACCCTCTGAAGATTGCACATTTCATTGTTGTTGTTGTTGTCATCCACATGTACTATGTTGTGGTGTGGATGTACAGTAGCCCTACAACAGTGCGTTCCAGTCTGTAATTTGAACTTCTGACTTGATGCCTGCTGCTGCTATTTGGTTACATGTTCCTTCCATAACAGCTGTAGTAATACACCTCCTGAGGACTGTTGACATGGGATGATGCTATGTATATTGTTGCATTACTAAGGCATGTGTTCTTATAGTTGAGTAGATCAACATTCTACCCAGTTCTCATTCAACCATCACAGTGACAGATGCAGTATGACAAATGAGTGCATGTGTATACCTAGCATCTGGAAAAGCTATCGGACATATATCAATATTATGTCATACTGACTACATGGGCATCTACATGTTGTAATGCTGTTACATACAGAAACATATGACATATTCAGATTAACTTGCAACCTTGGGAAATTCATTGTATGCACAATTGTGTTGTTATTCCCAAGGATTATTTCGGTGTTCTATAAAAGCATTTTGGGACTGTCAGCATTTGTGTCATTAACTGTTCTGCATGAACCACATCCACAGTAGTTGTAATGTGTCCATATATGGTGTCACGGCTGTCACTCACACACTTCTACTGATAAACAAATAGGCATATGATGTACAAATGATGTAATGACATGAAATAGTTTGAGCTGTACAACTGTGTTAATAGTTCCACTAGCTGCATGTGATTCATACACAGTGTTGTATTTGAAGGCGATGTCACAGCATTTTTTAACTACATCTGAAATCTTAAGGGGAATACCCAGCTATGTACAGATCAGGTTGTAGATGGCAATACCCATACTCACCCACAGAAAATAGAAAACCTGCTAGCTGTTCCCACAGGTCATCACCCAAAGTATAAATGTTGCCTATTATCTCAAGAGAGCAGGTCATTTCTGACATCTCTAAGGCTAAAAACATGGCAGCAATGGGATCTGAAAACATCCCAGGTTGTCTTTCAAATAACTTCAAACATGACCTAGCAGACCCACTTGGATCTCTATTTAACCACAGCCTTCAGACAGGCTGTGTTCTGGCAGAATGGTGGATAGCAACAGTCATCTCACTGCAAAAGGGGGAACCATCAACATAACCAGGGAATTATCGATGCATAAGCATGAATAGCCTCATCATGGACCTTATCAACAAAGACATAAGTAATCTTACAACTCAGGAACCAAACCAGTTTGTATTTGTTAAGGTTATATCATGTCTGTTAAATATGGTTGACTTCTTCAAGAAGGTCATCAAGGCCCTGATGAGGAAAGACTGTGCATCCCACCTAACTTGACCTGGCCAAGGCATTTGACACAAGTCCACACTTAGACATTATTGAGAAGCTCTCTCATGTGAGCAAAACCCCCTACATCCCCAGGTGGGTAGCCAAATGGATTACTGTCAGAACACATACTGTCAAAGTATGTGAATTCACCTCTAGCAAGAGGCCAGCCACCAGGGGCATACCAGAGATTTCTGTACTAGGCCAATTCCTGTTTGGTATTTATTTCTCAGAAGTTAAATCAAATATGGACAGTCTTTGTCTGACCAAGTTTGCAGCTGACCATAAATTGGGGTCAATCATGGGCTCCACGAATAATACTGATATAATGCAGAAAGGATTAACACAGACAAATGATTATTGCCAGAGCCATGGAGTGAAAATGCATGCAAAAAAAAATCATAATTATTCCCTTTTGTAAAGCCCATTCCCTTTTGTATACCCCACCTAATTACAATATATACAGCACCACTCTAAGAGTAGACCTAGTGGTACATGATGTGGTTACTCAGGTTGATACTAATCTGGACTTCGACCACACTCTGTCCACAGTTGTGAGAAAGTCTTTCTATGTGGCACAACTCATACGTAAGGACATGTCATCCAGATCAAAGGATGTTATAATTCCATTGTACTCATCCCTCATCACACCAATTACATCACCAGACATTTGTAACAGCTGGAGTGAACACAGTTTTTTTTTACCAGGATGAAAATGATTATAAAAAACAAGTCCTAACAAGACATCTGCAACAACTGGAAAGGCCGCAGAAGTACTTCACTAAAAGAATCACAGGCCTAAAGTAGATGCCCAATGCTGACCGCCTTAAAAAAACTCCAGCTATACTCTATCGCATATCGTCTACTCCAAGGTGATCTCTGCTTAACATACAAGGCCATGTCAAACCCAGAGTTGTTGGATATGCTACACTTAAAGAAATCCCAATCCCTCAGAGCCACATGCTCCAGGGATCTAAACCTTGTCATCATAATAAACAAAACATGCTGGAGGGATAGGTTCCTGACCCAGAGACTCCCCAGAGTCTGGAATGGACTGCCCATACATGTCAAGCAGAGCGCCTCTTTGGCCCTCTTCAAAAGGAACGTTGATGATTGGATGGGAGAAAGGAAATTCACCCCAGGAATCACATCAGTCACCCTGCTAGACCGGGGTCCAGGGAAGTAAATAGTGTGGGAAGAAATAGCCAGAGAATTGCTATGGCTAGGCTTGTATAGGCCCTAGGGCCGATAGCCTAGTACCAACCTATGAACCTATGCAGAAAGATTGAAAGCCCTATCACTGCATTCTGTCTCCTACAGAGTGCTAAGGGTCACTGTGTGTCTGGCCTACAAGGGATTGTCCAAACAGGCCCTGCTGGAAATGTTACACATTCGTAAAACAAACTGCATGAGGGTCAGTCATTCCAAGGATCTTAACCTAGCATCTGAGATAAATAAATCATGTTGGAGAGATAGACAAATCTTTCAGAGACTACACTTTCTCTGGAAAAAGTTTTCCATTGACATAAAGCAAAGCCATTCCCTGACCCTCTTCAAGTGCAACCTAGATCAATGTATGTGTAATCATAAATTTACTCCTGGGTGGCATCCATGTCCCTCATGGACAGAGGCAGTCGGTATTACATACCATAATATAGGCTCATACCTCTGTGAATTTTGTTCACATACCTATTGAAAACTGTTAAATTCATGTTAAACCTGTCTAGGGTTGTATGGGTTCTTCGGTCATTAGCCTAGTACTCTCCTATGAACATGTGAACTTATGAAGTACAATTGTAGCCTCACTGCAGCTATAGTGTGACTGCACTGCATCATGGACGTACCGATACATCACATCAGTATTACCACTTTATAGTTTGCATGAAAACATACAGATGTATGCCTGGATCTCATGACAGTATAACATTGTGATTGTCAATGTCAGGAGGACGGTCGTCATGTGGCACGTCTTGAGGTTTGACGTGCTTATAGAGGTGCTCCATTTATTGTTTGGTATGTGAACAATATCACAGTGACAGCTTCCTCAGTCACTGACACTAGACTTTGCCCTGTTTGTACTTTCTGTGCACATGGTCATTGCCATAAGTCTCACATACTGCTGTACCATTCATTATTAGGGATCACTTCTTAATTCATACATTAATTGCTGATGCTTTAGATAATAGCCATTGGTATTACATGTGTCAGATGCATCCTGCATATTGGACACTGTTCATCAAAGAGAGGCTGAATAATTATACAATCTTGTACTTGAACACCTGTTCTTCTTCTGAGAATAGAAAAGCACTAATCATATTTTGACATTGAGTACTTCCTGTTGGTAGGATATTCTCTAAGCAAGCTCTTAAAATCTGGAAGTCTGTCACATCATTAGCTGGCACTCTGCATTCAATTAGTTAATTTAAGGTGTGCTATCCCAGGAACAAGCACTGATTATTATGATTATTATACTATTCCAATACTTTTGTACATTATGATTATCATATGAAGAAATGATTATATATGTAATAATATTATTTCACACAGCCCAGATATCCAGTTTTATGGATGGCTGGAAAAATACTTTGATATTCTGTAAAAAAAAAAAAAACAGTGCTTTGTCTAATCCAAGAAAGTGGTCTGCAATGACAAGTATATGAGGGATGGCTGCCTTTGAATTGAGACAGTTTTTTCTAGTGTGTGTGTGTGTGTGTGTGTGTGTGTGTGTGTGTGTGTGTGTGCGTGTGTGCGTGTGTGTGCGTATGCGTGTGCGTGCGCTGACTAGGTACAATATATTGAACTTACATAAATAACATTAATGTGTATATTTAATTGAGGTATGGAAATGCTATAGATCAGTTTATCCTGCAACAATATACTAATTTGAAGTTTTATAACACAGCACTTGTATTCTTTGACCAAGTATAACATCTTTAGTAATACTTGTCTGCCTTATCCCTTTTCCCCTCTGATGTTGTGTTCTTTTTTATTATTACAGCAGAAGAGAACCAGAATCTTTATTTCTTAAAATGTATCATGAATTTATTTATTTATTTACTTGCTTTTACTTGATACTACCTATTTCGTAAGGTTTTACTTGCTACTATTTAAATAACCTTGGTATCCATGTCTGTAATGGATGAGGATGACATTTGCTCAGCTTCAATATAAACATGTCACCCAGCTTTCATATAACCACATCACCTGCTTGCTTTACAGTTTAATGGTTATATTATAGTATGCACAGGTAAATATCACTGTAATATGCATCATGGTTTGAAGCTTTTCTTTTGTTTACACTCAGCACAATTAAAAATGAGTGAGTATACAGTAAAGGTTCACAGTGCAGCACTGCATTCAGGGTAACTTCATAATATGATCTCTTAATCTGCAAAGTACTATAAGTAAGTCAATAGTTTATATATTTGTTTGTTAACCAGGTAAATTAACTTGTCTACCTCTGATATTTGACTTTAGTCACATGGGCAAATGGGAAGAAGATGAAGTAATAAAAGAAAGATACTTAGATACGAGGAGAACATGCAACTGCACACAGACAACTACCTGAGGTCAGTACTGAACCCTTTATCGTGAAGCTGTGAGGTAAAGATCTTCACCATGGAGTTGTTGTGCTACTCATAATTTATACTTGCCTTCTAAATTTCTTACATTTTTATAACATTAACGTTACCGAGGTAGCAGAATTGTTTGCTTTCAAAGAATATTTCTTACAGGATATTTCATTTTTCCCAGCTGGATCTCTCACAGGTTAGACCCATTTCTAGAACTTCATCATTAACTCCATCAGAGTTAGTATGACAGCTGTAATGAAGGACCAGCCCAAATGGACACGTTCATGAAACAATGCTTTACTTATGGCGCATAGTTTTGCTATATTTTACATATCTGTTTGCAAATGCTTTATGAGATTTTAGAAATAAAGAAATAAAGAAACAAAAAAGTTGGTACCGAATAAGGACTGACCCATGTATTTTAATCTACTTTTCCTACCACAGTATCATCATAGACTCTATAAGGTCTCTAGCCTATATGTACCACCTTGTCCCTATCTTATAAGAACCCCTGATGCCAACATGACATAGTCTTGATCATAGCTGCTGCCAAATACTGTAGTCTGGAAAAAATCAAGAGTCTACCACTCTTT
Source organism: Protopterus annectens (assembly GCF_019279795.1). NCBI lineage: Eukaryota > Metazoa > Chordata > Ceratodontiformes > Protopteridae > Protopterus > Protopterus annectens. The sequence goes on along the minus strand of NC_056744.1, from coordinate 906,291,964 downwards.
CTATGAAAATGCACTTTATTTACGAGTCACTTAAACTGGACAACTAGGGCTCCTTTTCAGATATGAACCAGCTAAACATAACAATATAAATTAAAATGGGGGTAAAATAATTAGGCAGAACCTTAATGAATGGATTTAATTTAGAATAAATAGTGCTTTCAGTGAGTTATTTACTCATTCATGAGTTATATGAATTGGACCATGCAGACCCCTTTTTAGTTATGAACCATTTAGATTAACAACAACAATAAAAATGGCTGTAACAGAATTAGGCAACAAACATAAGAAAAAATGTAATTTAGAATAAATAATGCTTTTAACAAGGTGTAAGCAGGTCATTAGATATTTTCATTCTTAACAGCTTAAAGTCAGTCCCATAGCAGCCCCACAAAAAGCCCATTCAGAAATGATATAACAGCAGTAAAACACATACAGGACGCTTCTTCAGTGACAAAGCATCTAGGCTGTATCTTAAATGAAGCATGCCTTTCCAACTGTGTTATTTTTAGACTGATTGTGTTACATAGATTAGGTGTTAGGAGTGAAACACAAGTGCTGGCTACAGACTGTTGAAAATGACTAGAGAGTATGTATACCTCTCAGCCTCTTAGAGCAAGAGACCTGGACAAAGCCATACATAAAAGTCGGACAAAGGCCCAAAAATAGGGACAGTTTTTAAATATTGCTCTTAAAAAACAGAAAGTTGATAGAATAACAGGTTTTGCATTAGCATGAAATTTTCTGAAGGGTGTGAAGTCTGAAACTCAAATCTCTGTCATTATTTTCTAACTTCAGTCTTTAATGATTAGCTGCTAATTTGCCAGAAAAACCACAATTTTATGAAAAACCCGACTAAAAATATATGGCAAAAATCTGGACATTCTGCAAAAATCTGGACAGCTTTGAGGTATGCAGAGAGGAAAAAGCAGTAATATCAATAAAGGGTTAATTTACAGCACTTAAACATATGAAGTCTACACAATAATCTACAAATGTTCATGTTAGTAACTTGAAATCTAGTAAAACTATAAAACATTTAGCCTTAAAACAGACTGATCTATCGTGCACAGAATCAAAAGGTGACTTTCCCTCGTTTGGGCACCTGCTGTAACCCTACAGATTTTGTTTAGCATTAACTGGAGCTTATGCAGATTCTGAGCTGTAGTAGCAACTATTATAGAAGAAACACATTACTAAAACATGGATTAGTAATTCCTAACCCTTTTCCATTGTAATCCTTGTATCCAGACTTAGTAAATTACTAGCTTGACAGTATACAAATGCAAGATGTTATGTTTTAGGCACAGCTTCCAGAATATGGTGAAAAAATAATACAAGATCTAACTATACTCTTAAATACTTCAAATTGGATACAGGCTTGCTAGACCCCATCATCTGCAGGAATTCTCAATGTAATTTTCTCCACATTACATCTAGCATGAACAAATATGGCTGTATGCCAGGATTTCATGGCAGTATTACATTTCATTATTTTTTGCATGACAGAACCTGAACATTCTGAAGTTTCAGACATTGAATTAATTGTGACAAATTGTTCTTGAATCTGTCAGTAATCACTCTGAGAGTAGCTTAACACCATCATTATTAGTAAGTCATTTACATACTTGTTCAGCAGTGATTGAATTAATAGGCAGGACAAAAAGAAAGGACCAGATACAGATCCCCAAGGATCACCTCTTTTAATAATGCATGAGTAGGGCTGCTGTTGATCTAGGAAGACTGAAAAACCTCATCTGCAGGTAACTAGCAAACCTCTCTAAAGTTGCAGTTGTAAGGTCATAAAGTAAAAGTTTAGCAATTAAAACTAAATGACAGATACGCTGAATCAAAAGCCTTAGCAAGTTTCTCATTGTTTTTGTATTAGTGACATTAACCTGAACACGCTGAAGGTTCAGCTCACCAACACCTATTGATCTCTAATTAGTGTTGTGAGCTGGAGACAGTAGTACATTAGTGGCAATCTTCTCCTTTTGAATACCATGCTGTTGTTTACTTAGCAGGTCATATACTTGTAAATGTTCTTTATCTGCACATATACCACATTTTCCTGCATTTTAGACAATGTAAATAACATCGAAATAGGCCATTTTTCTAAACACTGGTTTTAAGACCCTGTCTATGTGAACAGATTATTATGACCTTCAAATGTCATAAAAATCCCAGATTTCAGGAAATAAATGGTGACATACAATAATGGCTAAGCAAAGAAATAATAATAATAATAACAATAATAAAAATAATAGCAATGTACACTATAATATATTATGTGCTATAAGAAATGTGGGATGAAAGCCATCAGACTAAGCTCGACCAAAGTTCAGAATTAACATTAGAAAAGAAGACTTCACTTAAGCAAAATTCAGGAGTAAAACTGAAACTTACATATTGTATAAAACAAACTGCAAAGGCAACAGCTATTAACAGTTATGGAGGTAATGAGCTAATGATTTGGCTAAGCAGTGAGGTTATTTAATTCTTTTCACTGGCTTCCAGATTTTGCCTGAAAAATAGAAGTCTGCTTTTTTCAGATAAAGAGCCTTCTCTCATTTAGCAGTATTTTACAACAATTTCTAATCTTGCAATAATGCTAAAAGTTGCTTAACTACTATAGTTTTTGTCTTTCATCCAATCATTGTTTCATTCCTTGAACAAATACAAAATCTCTGCATTTAACCAGCGGTCTGGTTTCCTTTTAATACTTCTTGTTCTTTGAGCAGAGAATTTCTTAAAAACTTGTGCAATTTAGTTTCACAGTCACATTATAAAAAGTACAGACCAATCAGTAGTAACAAATATCATCCATTGTTACAACTGGTCTATTTGACTTAAGGATGAATATATAATTCATCCAGGGATATGTTTAGCTCTGGCTAAGAAAAGAGTAGAGATAACACAATATTCACTAAGAATAGGAGACTCATTGTTAAACTTTTGGGCATCTGCTGGAGCAGTTAGTACAGATATAATCTAATACAACATCCCTTCTAGAAATAGAAACTGGCCAGTAGGAGAGTTAGCCGGCTATGAAAATAACACAAATCTGATAGTGTCCTTTAATGAAGCTTTCAATTATGGTTATAATCGTCAAGCAAAAATGCAATACAACCACAAGATGTGATAAAATGTTCATAAAAACACTGTCAGACTAATAGAAATAGTAGTGTAGTTGGGAGGAGGAATATAAAGAAGGCTTGGGAGAGTGGCCTAATGGTTAAGGTGTTTGCCTTACAAACTCAAGATGCAGGGTTTGAGTCTCACAAGGGATAATTGTCTAGGCTTAAAATGGCTTGCAAGGGCAGTTAGCCAAGTACTAACCTATGAACTATGAAGATATTTAATTTCAATGGACTGCCCACAGTATACTCAGAAACAACTCACTTTTACAGTCACAGAACTATACTTCCTGAATGTAATTTCTCTGGACTTCTCACCATCACCCATGTACTTTAGTACATTTTTCAGATGATAACTTTGGTTAATGCATCTTTTTATCCCTTGACATGCTTAAAAGCTATATTATGTAACCCTGCTTATTATGAACCTACTGATGTAGATTTTATGGTACTCATAGTACCTTATCAAACCAAGTTATATCACACTATTCATAGAAAAAAATGTCAATAAATAATGTTGACTTTTACAACAAAACAAACATTAAACAGGTACCCTGCACAGTTTACACCACCACATCCCAACAAGGTTTTGCAACTTAGGGTTTAAGGAGAACCCCCCCCCCCCAAAGTTTTGTGATCTATCTTATAACACTAGCTGCTATTTAATAAAACTGAGCTTTCAGTAAACATGCTCAACAAACTGCATTCTGATTAAAGTAATGTTGATAAAACACTGTACCCAATACAACAGGAGATGAAACCCAGGAAGAAAATACCTTCAAACAGAATTTGCAGACAAATATTTATTTATTTACTAATAACTTACAGCTGCAGAAACCCTGTTGCACTGTTATGCTAATAATACTAGCACTAATCCACATTTAAGATAGTTGCAATCCACATCAGCTCAGCGTTGGCATGCATAGTCATCTGTTAAAGTGATACAGAAAAATAAAATGGTATTCATGGTTTTACTCTAGATCTCATTCTTGCCGGAACTAAACTCAAAACCGTGACCTCATATAGCCTTCTTCTAGTGTTCCTGACATCAGCTCTATATCTCTAAGTAAGCTGATTACATTTTCAGCAATGCTTATTTTAAATTAAAGGGCCCATAATGTGCATTAAATCGTTTTGTTGCTACCATGCATTTTACAGCCTCATATATGTCCCCTTCAAAAACATCTAAAACCCATAACATCTAACTTCATAACACTGAGACCAGAACATCTAAAACCCAAAACATCTAAAACCCATAACAGTGAATTTCATAACATCTAACAGTACAAATCACATGAAAATAACATCCCCTCCACATATAACGACATATAATGACACCAGACTACCAAACACATTTTTTACTACGTTTCTGCAGGGGGGCTTGATACAGTGGGGTTAGGAAATTAACTTTTACCCACTGTAGTGTGATCTTGGAGTTAGTATATTTAATTTACAGGGGTGTATGGGGTGAAGCCCCCCACATGGGGGGTGCAGGGGGGCTTGCCTCCATCCAGAAACATAGTAAAATTGTGTTTGGTAGTTTGGTGTCGTTATATGTGGAAGGGGTGTTTTTTTTGTGATTTGTAGTGTTAAATGTTATGAAATTCGATGTTATAGGTTTTAGATGTTTTGGGTTTTAGATGTTCTGGTCTCAATGTTATGAAATTAGATGTTATGGGTTTTAGATGTTTCAAAGTAGACCCATATATATATATATATATATATATATATATATATATATATATATATATATATATATAGACATGTATGCATATATCTATATCTATCTATTTGTATAAATAGGAGTTATTGAAATGTGTTAGATCGACAGCTGCTTAGCTGACCGCATGTGCTCAACAAAGCAGCTGATTGACAGGTGTGCAAGACTGAAAAATTCCTGGGGTTGGGAAATTTAGCCTTACCTCATGTTTGTGCGATCTTGGAGTTGGTATATATAATTAGCTAGCAGTATGGGGTGGATGTGGCTTGCCCCCTGCAAAAATTGTTTTTTTTTTGTAGTTCTAAAAACTAAAAGTTTGCATGCATCAAGGCTGTTTTTTGGTGCATGCGTAGTCTTGGTGCATGAGTAGTGGTGTGTCAGTTAAAGCATTTTTTATGCTGACATTTTGCCAATCGACAATGGATTTTTTCATTCATTTCAAGTACACACACACACACACACACACACACACACACACACACACACACACGCACAAACACACAAAGAGAGAGAAAGAGGGAAATATAATGTGTTGGTTTCCTTCAGTAAATAGTATGATGCCTGAAAAAGACATAAAATAGGCATAAAAAGGGTTTTTAAGGATCCTGTCCTGTAAGAGGATGTAATATCTTGGCAGTCAAGTAAAGCTATTTTATTGGGGAGTTCACAGTTAGCAGCCCGGAACTATATGCTGTATTCTAGGTATAGACTAAACAATGCCATATACAGCAGGACCATATTACTTCCTTCCCAGGAGCCTGCCCTTTAGCATCCTGACAATTTAACCCAATATCTTACTATTTTTTGCCACTACTGTCCTGCAGTGTCACATGTGCTTTATTATGGAACAGATTGTTGCCCCATATCTTTTTTGATCACTTGCGTTCCCTAGATACTCAACCACATTTAGTAATTTGCTGTTAGATTACCTTAGATTACTTTCCATTTTTCCACACTGAAGCCTAACTGCCACCAACCTCAACATTCATTTATTTATCCAGTTCCCAGTTAGAGCTAGCCCCCTCATACATAAAAGTCATCTCCAATGTTAGTGCCATATGATATATAGCAATTCTGCTTTTTGTTGCTCAGGTGATCTCTGACATAATTTAAAGGACTGGTTCAGTTCTACTCCATGAACCCTACCAATTGAGTTCCTTCTGTCCAGTTCCTCACTCCTTTTGAACACTCGCTGTTTCCTTTCCTCAGCCAGTCTTGCTTGGATGCTACCATGTTTGCAAATTCCTACCTCTTTTTAACTTTGTTAGCAATTCCTTGTGTTATACCTTATCAGCTGTTTTGCTTCCTTTCATGCTCTTGAGGGAATTTATGTCAGGGTGACTGACCTGTAACACCAAAGGAAATCTCTAGGGCCATCTTTGTACAGGGACATCAATACTTTCTCTGAATATCATCAGTATTAGAGGTGTTACCTGATCTGATCCTTGTACTTAGCCCATCTCCACCATTGTCACCTCCTGATCTGTCTATTTTCTCCAGCCCTCTTAGGCCTCTCTAATACAGATATGCCTTCTTGCTTCTCTACCACTCCTCAGTGAAGACAAAAGTGCTCATTTTGCATGTCTGCTTATTGCTTTCCCTCTCCATATTTCCTCTTTTTTCATCAGATCTTCAAATTCTTGTTCATTCCTTTTTCTTTCTTCTTAGGATGTGTTCAACCTCAGCTGTTAATATCCTATCCAGCTTGGCCTCCATTGTGATAATGATGACTGCCTCCTATGGTCCTCATCTCTCTCCTTTCCCCCATTCCCTGCACTGTCATGTTTACCCATATTGGTTGCTTATTTTCAGTTGTTTATTTGTGCTCCTTATTTCTGCCTTTATCCCTCTCCTTTTCCCTTCCTTGATTATTGTAATACCACAAAGCCATAGAGTCAGATTTTAGTGCTTTCATTCGCAAGTTTATTGAATTAAATCAAACTTCTTCAGAAATCTAAAACACTACTTTCACTGTTAAGAATTTAACAAATGCTACCTGATGGACAGGAAGGGTAGGAGGTGCCTGGGTGGAAGCCGGCCTCTACCTGTTCCATTTCAGAATACAATTTATGTTAAGGTTGCCATTCAGGCAAGGAGGCATGTCTACTTTCAGGATGATTTTCCATTTTAGTTCTCTAACTGCTAGCAGCATGTTGGTTTCTCCACTGAAGGTAGATACTTGTTATAAGACCAAAAAACTGAATACTGTAGAGGGGCTGCATGAAGCAAGAATTTATCCCCTGTAATAATGTATTTGCAGCAGCAACAGCAGCTGCAGGGATGGGAACTTGGGGGGGGGGGTTCCATGGAACCGTGAGGTCTGTGGTTTTGTATGGTTTCTAAGAACCATTTTAATGACTTTGTTCTCTTGTAGCAGAAGACTGGTGCATTACCGAGTTTTCTGCTGAGGTCTGGATTACTAAGTATGATCCCCCGTTGTTTTGTAGGTTTTCTTTGATGGGAGATACATCCAAAGAAATGGTCAGTGGGAAACAGCACAAGGTAAAGGACTGTCCACTCTGAGTCTGTTAACTACTGGTACTATCACTAGGGCTATAACATCATAAAGTTCCAGAGTGCAAATCCTCAGTGGGATTCTTTACATAAATTAATTAAATTTCTGATTGCATTCAGTGATGTTTTGGAAATCCCAATAGAGCATTCAGATATTAAAGAGGAAGAGCAACCTAGCAGTGTTCAAATAGAGAAAGATGGTGAAGTCTTGGTTAATTACCAAATCTGACTAGTCAACAAATTTTCCTCAAGGACAAAAGGTGGACAAAAGACGGTGTTAGATGACCTAGAAGAAGAAGAAGGGCATTCTATATTACTCATCTCATAAGTAAGGGCATTGCCTCCAGGAAATAAAGACGTTATAATCTCCCTGCACTCTTCTCTCATCAGGCCAATAATTGAGTACAATGCCCATTTTGGTATGTACCTTTCCAAGCACCTGCGGCAACTGGAGAAACCAGAAAGGTTCCTCACAAGGAAAATTCAAGGTTTTCAGGATTTGTCCTATGTGGATCATCTGAAATCACTGTCACTTTATTCTGTTTCATACAGACTTCTCAGAGGTGATCTATGCCTTGCATATAAGGCAATCTCTGACCCTGCTTTATTGGAAATGCTGCATATACGCAAGTCAAATAGTACACAGTTTACTCGCTCTAAAGACCTTAACCTGATATGTGACATTAATAGAACTTGCTGGAGGGACAGATTTGTCTCCCAGAGGTTACCACACCTTTGGAACAGACTCCCACTTCATGTCAAACAGAGCACCTCATTGACCCCCTTCAAATGCAGTCTGGACAATTGGATAGGTAACTGTCAATTCACCCCAGGGGTTCCACCTGTGTCCCTCTTGGACACGGGCATTAGGTGCTTATCATGGAAATAATGGTAGAAGTTGACTAGCTTCTAAGGGCCTAGTAACTTCCTATGATCCTATGATCCTTTAAGAAAAGAAAACTGATAATTCTAATGAACAAAAGCAAGAAGAAGAAGAAGAAGAAGCAGTAAAGAAAATTTGGGGAACAACAATAATTAGGAACTATGTACAGATTTCAAATGTTACATGTAGAGAAGAAGATGGTGAAAGTTTGATTTGGAATTCTCAAAATAAAATCGCAGAGTCATTTACCAGTGGAACAGGTAAAACTGAATGATCTGAAAAGATACTAGCCAACAACCAATACTTGTAATTGCAGATTCCCAGTTACAGGGAAAGAAAACCCTGCTGAGAATTAATTGTGGGACTGTTATAGTATCTAGGTTATCTAAAAGTAAGATTTGAGCCATTCTTATTGTCCTGAAAATAGTTTATAAGAACAATAGGAGGTATGATCTACAATTGATGTGGGCAAAACATCACAGCACCGATATGGGAAGAGGATGCGAGGCCTATTTATTTATTTATGTATTTATTTATTTATTTTTAATTTATTTTACATTTGTTGACCGGGAGTGTCCGACTGAGCTAAAGCCCTTTTTCAGCGGATGATGGGGAGAAAAGCTCCAAAACTACATTAAAAAAAAAACATTTCAAACAGCATATAGAGACATTCAGCATTAGAATAACATGAGATATTTGGGAGGCTACAATTGTCATTACAGAAATTGCCAAATTATCCAGTATACATAAAAAAATTCCAAACAGCAATAGAGACATTCAGTATTAGAATAACATAAGAGATGTTTGGGATGCTACAATAATCATTACAGAAATTGCAAAGTTATATAGTACTACAACCAAAAAGGATGAATAATAGCTAAAGCATGGAAAGTAAGATGCTTTAGTTTGAAAGTATTTGCTAAACTAAAGATCTATGGGTGGAGTCCAGCTAGAAGTTTAGGGAATTGTGTAGAAAGTAATAGGATGTAAGTTATTCATGCTAAGTACATGATAAGCATTACAGAATATAGGGTCAGGAAATGTTACCCTTCTGTATAGGTGCTTAGAGTCCTGTCTAACCTCATCAGGGGTGTAATATTGTGAACACATAGCTGTTCAAAATATTCAGTATGTGGCCTGACCAATGATTTGCATAGCGGTATCAAGATCTTTTTATCTCTACAACTTACATAACTTAGAATATCTGTCAAAGCACTATAAGAGGGACTTATTAAAACCAATTATATATTTATCAAGCCCAAGTATATTATCAAGAAGCATGCCCAAGTCCTTTGTTACTTGTGTTTCATGTATCAATTCATGATTCATTGAAAATGAGTGACATTTATTACTAGATCCAAAATGAAGTACAGTACAATAAATTTTGATAGATTATTGACAGACCAACAAAAAAAGACCATGCAAATAATTTTGAAAAATACCATACTATTTAACATTAATTACAGTGGAACCTATTTTTGAATCATCTGCATGCCTGCTGATCCAAATATCTTCTTTTGACAGAAAATAGAATATAAATAAAGTAAATAAAAAACAGTCCCAAAATACCCCTGAGGGATACCCACATTTGATATCTTTTCATGAGATAATTTGCTCCTGACTCTAACCTTGCAAATTATATGATTAAGATATTGTTGAATCCAGCTGAATACTGAAATTCAAGGATTCTATAAACTTAATTATTTTATTATGTGGAACTGAGTCAAACGTTTTTGACTGAGCTAAATAAAATCACATCAGCTGGTATTCCTGTTTTCATAAGAGCCCACAATGGAATCATAGAATTCTAATGAACTGCTCAGACAATAACATCCTGATATGAAGCCATGCTGACTAATGAATTGCATATATGAGTTGCAAACAAGTAGTATTGTTACCTTTTCAAATACCTTCCAGCCAAACTTGTTAAACTTATTGGTTTGTAATTACTGACCACCCCTGGATTTTCTTCAGTCAGCACTACTGTAGATTCCTTGCTAGTAGATAACCACTCCTTAAAGTTAGATGGAACAGATGGCTTAAGAAAGGGACATTAGCAAGCAAACAGCTGTTCAAGCTATCTAGACCCGCTAAAGCAGAATTAGGTTTTATCATTTTCATTTTTACATAATCATTACTGGGTCTATATTATAACATCAAATTCTACAAAGATCGAATGTTATAATATTGACCCCGTAATGTCAAACGCTAAAAACAGCGAAGGTGCAGGACACCGAATTCTTTCCCAGGGAAAGAATTCGGTGGGCTTTTGCTGTGGCTTCGCTGTTTTCAGCGTTCGATATGTTGGAACATTACAGGTCAGGTTCAGGTAAGTGTGGGATCGTGTATAGGTTAGTGTTAGGGGACGAGTTAGGTGAGTTAGGGTTAGGGAGCGGGTCAGGTAAGTGTGCTGTTGTGTGGACGTTAGGGTTAGGGCACGGGTCTGGTAAGTGTGCGATTGTGTGTAGGTTAGGGTTGGGGGCAGGTTAGGTGAGTTAGGGTTAGGACGCGGGTGAAGGTAAGTGTGCGGTTGTGTGTAGGTTAGGGTTAGGGGGTGGGTTAGGTGAGTTACGGTGCGGGTGAGGTGAGTGTGCGATAGTGACGGACCTTAGGGTTAGGTTTGGGTTAAGGTAAGTAGATAGCGAGTAGTGTATGTAAAATTTAGTTTAGGTTTAGGTGTAGGATTTTAAGTGTATGTGTGTGGATTGCTGTTTTTTTGTGTGTTTGTGTTGTGTGTATGTTTCTCAGAATAGCGAATTTTTTCCCTGGGAAAAAAATTCGCTATTCTGACTGTTCAATGTTTTCTGATTTCGGTGTTTAGGGTTCGATATTATAACATTCAATCTTTGTATAATTCAATGTTATAATATAGACCCATCATTACCAATGCCAGGTTAGTTCTTGTCCCCAGTATTGTATCATTATTATTATTATTATTATTATTAGTTGCTTTGTTAATTACTAGCCCAGAAAATAATTTTTCACAAGAAAAATATGCATGACCTTGCTGGGATCCATAATAGGGTCTATATTATATCATCGAATGCTTAAAAAGTGAATTCTGTTTGATCGACCTAATTTAAGCGAAAGCTTACAATCTCGAACTGTCAGATCAGTGATTTTTTTTCCCAGGGGAAAAAATCGCTGATCCAAAACACATACACACAACACAAGCACACCAAACAAACAGAAATCCACACACATACACCTAAAATCTGATACCTAACCCTGCACTAAACTATGCACACACCACTAACTACCCACTTACCTTAACCCAAACCCTAACCCTGAGGTCCATCACTATCGCACACTCACCTCACCCGCTCCCTAACCCTAACTCACTTAAATCCACCCTAACCCTCATGTCCACTCAATCGCACACACACCTAACCCGAGCCCTAACCCTAACTCACCTAAATCACCCTAACACTCACATCCACACAATCGCACACTTACCTGAATCTGACCGGTAACTTTCCACCATAACACTGAAAATACCGAAGCAACAGAAACGGACAACCGAATTCTTTCCCTAGGAAAAAATTTGAGTTTCTGCTGCTTCGATATTTTGCAGTTTCACGAAAATAAGTTTGATCAATCAGCGTTCGCTTTTTTAAGCGCTGGAGGATATAATATAGACCCCCATAATAATAGCATTATTTGAATACAACCTTATCTCAAAGACACTTGTTTTTCTAACCTACCTTATTCCTTATTAGTACCTATTGTGTGGCAGGCAAGTCACTGCTTATATTCTGCTCTAGATCTCTTCATTCACAGTGTTTCTCAATAACTTACTTAGGGTTCAAAGACTTGTGGTCCTCAGGCCTCAGACAGTTCTCAAACAAGCATAATCCTGCTTGAAGGATGCTACTCTACTATATTTCTAGTTGCGCTGTTTTTTCGGGTCTATATTAAATCACAGAATGCTTAAAAAAGCGAATGGTAATTGATCAACCCTATGTAAGTGAAAGCTTACAATGTTGAAGTGTCAGAACTGTGATTTTTTTTCCAAGTTCCAACAAAAAATAAAAAAATAAAAATTAATTTCAAACATTACATTAAGGGGGGGCTTCGCCCCTACACCCCCCCCTACTTAAATATATCAACTCCGAGACCGCACTACAGTGCCGAAAATGGCAAGGTACCGAAGCGGCCAAGTGAATTCTTTCCCAGGGAAAGAATTTGCTTAACAGCCGCTTCAGTATTTTCCATTTTCTGCCTTTTAAGTTCGACCAAGACACATTAGAAAGAATGCGTCTTCGGTCTTCTAATATAGACCTGTTTTTTCTTGGTATGTTTTTGTGTCTCAACCTAGATCACCAGGGGGATATATTTCATATCAAGAACACCGTTTTGATTTTATTAGTCAGAATATGTTTTTCAATGAGTCTATTCAAAAATATAAGAAATATTCAAAAAATTCTCAGTATTTTTGCCATCCATCAGATGTTTCCAACTGCAGTTTTTAATGTTAGAATCAATGGCTGTGTAATCACCCTAGCAATGTCTCTTGATGCTCTCAGGTGTTATGTCACTCACATAAGTTTTTAATATAATTCCATAGTTGATATATTCTCAGAATTGCCAAGGACTACTTTTGAATTATAGTTATATCTGTCACATTCATCAGTTATCCAGAC